>NC_090935.1:28632896-28935926 GCF_040938575.1 Ambystoma mexicanum
GAAAACAGTATAACAAATGTCAATTTCAAGCAATACAAAAACATGTTGGACAATGAACGCCAACAAGAGGAAGAAGTTCAAGCAAAACTAAATAAACCCATTCCTGAGGGCAGTCAACCTTCTGTTACAGGAAGCCAAGAACCACCTGAAGAGCCACTCATTGTAAATGAAGCAGAATTAGCCATGGCTGAAGTAGAGAACACCATGTATCAATATGAGCAATCAGAAGACAACATGTCCATGCTGAAATCAAAGCTAAATGATCAGCAACTTAGCATTTTCCTAGAAGTGACTAAAGAAATTGAACATGGTTTGAAGCATGAAAGTAAAACTTGTACCTGTCAAAATTATAAACCTATACTCCTCTATGTTAATGCCGAAGCTGGTTCTGGAAAAACATTCTTAATTAAAATCATCAGCAAATTCATACAAAAGCAAACAAACAACAATCTTTCAGCTCTTGTAACAGCACCCACAGGTTTAGCTGCCTACAACAAAGGAGGTATTACTTTACACCGACTACTGCTATTTCCAGTCGAACACCAAAACAAGTAAGATACTGAAACTATTGTTAGGGACCATTCTCCAGAATGGCTAATTTCCCTCACCTATTGAGTCCCTCAGCATCTTTGCTGGATTTTTTACCTGGTTAGAGTGTGAGCCTATTTTCCCACTCTTGCATGTGTTTTTGCTGTGTAATGTACATTTTGTGTTCCTGGATATGGAGTCTCACCAGCTCTATAGGCATAATCTTTTTACTGTGTGTCACACAGCACTTTTAGTGCAGTGACAAAGGGTTGTCTTTTTCAGACTTCCGACTTTAGATTGCATTTTCTGGGACTGACTACTGTCTCCCAGAACATGTAAAGTTGCCATTGACTTTACTAGTCTTTTTAAATGTACAGACCCAGTACAAACTATCTTCCATAGAATACTGGAAGGGTTAATAGTTATCCCTTTTTGTCTGTTTCACATGGAACATTATTTTGTTCCCCTTTCTCTAAGATTTTTCTGGTGGCAGTGGTATCTACCCTTTTCCTTCTACCGCAAGCTATGAAAATAGCCTTGGTATAGTTAGAGGCTATGGTGGTAGCCTCAAACTCTAAATCCACTGGACCCCTTTTATTTTTATTTGGTCCGGTGGGGTTTATTCACCATTTCTTTTTGTAAAGGTCTTTCTCGTGTTTTGCTCTGCGCGCCAAACCAGATTTGGTTCCTTTGTTCGCTGTCCTTTGGCGGGCTTCTATTCAGAAGCCCTCCTTAGGCGCCTGAATGTCTGAGGGGACAGGATGTGAGGGAGGTGTTTGAGACTCCCTGCACAGGGTCTCCTTGGAGACCCATGTCACACTCTGGTATGATTGGCTAGGTGACTGTCCAGCCAGGTCAGCCACCCTGCTGTGTGATCAGTCAGGCTGTGTAAATGGGGGATTTGGTGCATAAAAAGGTGGTCTCTGGGACTGGAAGGCAGATCGCCACTGAGAAGCTGAAGAAAGACGACTGCTGCAACTACTGGACATCCCAGTGAAGCCCTGCTGCAGGTACGAATCGCCTGAAAATTTGACGACATAGGAGATCTGCAAAGAGTCTTCTCCCCTTGAGCCTGGTGGGACCAACCAGCTCACAAAGCCCCTTGACCTCTTCTTCAGCCTGGTTGAATTTGCTGTGCCACAGGAAACCGGATAGCCAGCTTGAGAGAGTCCCTTTGTGCTTTTAAGCAGCGCACCTTTTATACAACGTTTTGCTCCGTTGCTGGCTTCTTCCCTGGGCAGCGCTGGACCCCAGTCTTCCACCTTCTTGTCAGTCCGACAGTCACTTCAGGAACCATGTGCCTGCAGGAACTGCCTGGAACTGCCGCCTCAGCTACAGCATTCTTCTTCCTCTAAGGTACTGTTCAAATCTGGTTGTTTGTTCCGTCCGACCGCGGTGAAAGTGTTTTAAATCTTTCACCTCGCCGAAGGTTTGTCCTTCTCTTCTCTTTTGAATAGTTTTTTTCTCCGGCCAACTTCATTTTGAACTCTTGACAAAGACTTAACCGTGAACTACATTGAACTGTGTGATCCTCTGCAAATACTCTGGACCATTAACATTGGCCCAGGCCTATTGATTTGAATCCTAGTTGTAGTAAGCCTTTTCTAGATTGCCCTGCCTATCACTTGTTGCTGTTTTTGCTTTTGAATAACCTTGTCTCTCCTCCCCTTTAAATTGCCGGAGTGCCATTTTGCTCACACTTCCTTTTGAGCTTAACTTGTCCAGAATTGATTGGGTGTTGTTGTAGTGTATTAAGATTGTGATTTTCTGCTGCCTTATAATAGTGAACTGTTTTATAACTGATGGTGTAAATAAATGTATATTCTTTTACTCAGAAACCTTGAATCAGTGTTTGTTTGAATTATAGTAATTGATATCTTTTGTGTAACCTCTTGTACTGCTCACTTTACTCTTGAGATAAATCTGGCTGTTCAGCCATCTCTACTACTTTACTGTGTAATACAGGCTTGTACCAAAGGTGAGATTGTACTGACACTTGTAGTCTTAATTGTGTGTGGTGTTCCCAAAGAATACTGCATATAATCCTGCCTAACAACTATCAACAGAAGATGCTACTGAAGTACGCAGACTTCTGAAGCAAATGAAAATTGTACTAATAGATTAGGTAAGCATGGTTTCCAACCTAATGTTAGCTTTAATTCACCTCAGACTGCAAGAAGTCCTTAAACCGGACAACGAGAAACTCTTTGGAGGAAAACACGTTATTGTTTTTGGAGATCTCTACAATTAACACCAGTGAAAGGTGAACCTTTTTTCAAAACCTTAGGATACAAACAGTGCCAAAACACTTGCAGCATAAGAAATGTAAATCTCTGACAACATTTCCAGTACAGAGAACTAACTCAAAACATGCATCAGTCTACAGACATCACCTATGCCAACATTTTAAAAAGCATTAGGACGGGTCTTCTCTCTAAAGACGCACAATCTATCTAAAACAGTAGACTCATCCATGAGCTATATGGGCATGACATTTATGCTCATGATGTCATGGAACAATTATCACAAAAAAATGTATGTCCTTAATGCCAACCCAAACGAGCTGTATGCAATTCAATGAGACAATGTTAAAAAAACAAATGCAACCAATAGAGCATATTAGCTCCACAGACAAACTGGAAGTGCACAGCATGACAATCCCTATGTGTCAACAAGCAAAAGCACGACTAAATAGCTTAGAAAACTGCATCTCCAACAGAGCTGGTTTGGAGAAAATGTTAATGTTGTGTTTAAACCGCAGAATAATTCTGAAATGTAACCTTGACATGGAGCAGGGTTTAGTCAATTGAGCAATTGGTAGAGTGCTTGTCTTCCAGACATATCCACATGACAACATTCAGTTTATCAACATCCATGCTGCCAAACTTTCAGAAGTTAAAAGGATAGGACGTTCAACAGCACGATTCCTTCTTTTCCAAGATATGTATATAACAGAGAACAATTCTTTCTGTCTCTTGCATATGCAGTCACTATTCACAAAACACAAGGTCTAACCCTAGATCAGGCATTGAATGACATTGGCAGCAAAGTCTTTAAAGAAGGTATGGGTAATGTAACACTTTGACATCTAGATACACTTGAAGGACTATTTCTAGTCAATTTTGATGCAAACAAAGTCAAGTCTGACATTCCTTGCATCCTAGAGTATAACAGACTACGTGCACCCTAAACACTCCATCTCGATATGAAAAGAAAAAAAATGCAAACAGAATTTATAACAGATCTCCCAGCAATACCACCAAAGAAACTTAAAAAAACTGCTATTCCATCATGTAGATCTAAATAAATAAGTGGATGTCCAGAAAATGAAATAGAGACATAACTCTCTGGTCCATTTACAGACTGGTGTAAATTGCTATGTAGCAATCAATCTTCTGTTCCAATTGCCACCAAATGTTAAAAACATTTACTTGACCGGCTCAGACCAGTTGAGTTTACAAATACTGTTCCTTCATAAAAATGCCACAAATAATCCAGAGAACACTTACAGGGGGCCTCATTACAAGTCTGGCGGTAATTGTGCCGGTAGAACCGGCAGGTTGCTGCCGGACTTGCACATTTTTGTGGCGTCTGACTTGCCAGAAACACTGGGGCATCACATCCACAGCGGTCCATGAAGTCAGGCGCTGGAAAATGTTAATTTCCCATTCCCATTGAGTCCTATATGACTCAATGGGAATGGAGGCACGGAAGCACCAGCACTACTATTAACGGTGCCAGTGCTTCCGTGAATGTCTGCGGGCGGGTGCCATGCCACCCACCAGGTCGAGCCCTGACTTTTGGGATGGCCCCCACCCACAGACTTGTAGTGTGCCGGTCCGGTAACAGCGGTGCCGGTAGGCTTACCGGCACCGTTGTTACCAGACTGGCACACTTGTCATGAGGCCCAGTGTCTCAGGAATAAGGCAAGAATTGGACTACTGTGCAGGAATGGTAACATTCACAATAAACACACATGAAGATCCACAAGAATGTCTAGTGTACTTATTGCAAGTACTGGAAACCAAAAACACACCTATAAGTGAAATCTTCCAGATTTCATACATGTGGAAATATACATGCACTCTCTGCAACCATTTTGCAAAAGAGCACATCCCTAATGAACGATTTCTGTATGTATCTATACTAAATTGTGAATCCATTCCATTTCCATTTCATCAACTGGTGCAAAATACAAATCATGCCATTCTATGCACATTTTGCAATTCAGACAATCATTCCACTTTGCACATAAACTCACATAGCCAATATGTAATACTAATGCTTTAAAGGTACAACTCACATGGTACCAAAAACAACTGCAAGCTAACTAGCTTCACACATGGGCAAGTATCTCTTGGCAAGAAAATGTACACAACAGTAGGCATAATCTACCACACTGGTGCCACAACCAGTGCAGTTCACTATACTGCACACATTAAAAAAATATATGGTTGGTTTCAATGCAACAACACTTCCACTATTCTAAAAAAAAGATTGCCAGCATATCTAACAGATGCCTACGTAATATTCCTTAAATCTTATTTTAGTCACTGACCTGTGAACCTATCAACACTGAGTGCATTTTAACATTCCGTTATGTACTGCACACTTCAAACAAACAAACTGCTCTGAAAGTTAAATGCACATAAACGTAGTATGTTTTTTTAATGCTGTATAGAATTTTCGCCCAATTACCCAATGATTATGCAAACAGAAACAACAACTGTGCAGAACGCACAGTAATGTTGTTTCAAACATAGTACTTAGAATGTATTGATTATGAGGGTCTAAAGAGTACCTGAATATGTGAGATTGTATGAAATGAGACATTGTAAACTATCCTAGCTAACAGATTATACTGTGTTTCTTCCCCAGAAAAAAAGCACTGATTTCTCCTGCATTAACATGTACAACAAACTCAACCTGTACCCGCAATGGTACAGCAATCATAAGTAGTATTTGCACTTCAATTGTATTGTGTCACCATGTTACAAATACTATATACTGCCCACACACTATCTATAATTACTAGACACATATTATTATAATGGTTGTATCCAATGGCCGGTTTCTATTTCTGTAGACATATTATCATAATGGTTGTGGCCAGTGGCTAGATGTTTGGATGCATGGTTGTAGGCCACTGGCCACAACCACCACACTACAACTTGCCCTGAACCTCCCAATACAAATGACGTCTACAGACATCAAAATGGAGCGCCAACCCTATTTTTCACCTATGAAAATATCCCCATATCATCTAGATTCCACTCCCCTACACTCACCAAGACCTCTTTCAGTCACCAAATAACCCAAGCTGTTCCGCCCAAATGCTCTTTCGTTCACCAAATAACCCCAAATGTGTTTCTCAAGCTGCCCGTCCACGACTCTGTCCGCAGACAACAGCGTTGTCCGTGGACTACAGCGCCACCTGTACACTCTCATTCCACCTAAACAAACAGCCCCATATCATCTTTATTTTCACTCCACCCTTCCCAGCCCCTTTTCAACACCAAATGACCAAAAATTTGTTTTCCAGACTTTTCTCCACCGCGCTGCACACTGTCAGTTGCGACAGTTGGGCAATTTGGATAATATGACGCACCTCACACTTTTCACCATCCAATCACCAGACACACCTGATGTCCGCGGACATCACGTCGGCGCCTGGACCAATCAAAGGCCCGTCTGTGGAGCAAATAGGGATGTGAGTCTGCGGACTGAACCCAGATATCACTAATTTTATTTGACCTACATTTGGCCTATTTTAAAGAAAACTACTGGACAGATTTACACCAAATTTACAAAAGCACGCTTTCGGGACAAAGCCGCCGCTCCTGCTGCAAATCCGGTGAAAATCCATCCAGCGGTTTGGGCTGAAGACGTGAGCACATTTTTTTTTCCATTGTGTCTATGCAAAAAAAGAAATTATGGGACCCCGTACAACTTTGCTGCCCCTTGATGAAACCTCACCAAACTTGCCAGATCAATTCAGATGGGGCCATATACTTGCAAAGTTTGGTAAGGATTCGTCCAGGGGGAGAAAAGTTATAAGCTACCCAAATAGTGCTATTCCTATGAGTTGAGCAACTGAACCATAACTACAGGGCAGCTGCCACAGGCCCTGTAATATAGTGTGTTATCTACAAGCACAACTGATGTTTCAAAGCTGATTAACTGACATCATTATTATTAACCACTTGCACTTAAAAAGCACCTATGCCTAGAGGAACACTGTCTTCATGAACTGTGCCCTCATCCTTGCATTTTAAGGCATCAATGCCTAGAGGAACACTGTATTCGTGAACTCTGACCCCATCCTTGCATTAAAAAGCATCCAAGCCTAGAGGAACACTGTCTTCATGAACCCTGCCCCCATTAAAAAGCATCCATGCCTAGAGGAACACTGTCTTCATGTACTCTGACCCCATCCTTGCATTAAAAAGCATCCAAGCCTAGAGGAACACTGTCTTCATGAACCCTGCCCCCATTAAAAAGCATCCATGCCTAGAGGAACACTGTCTTCATGTACTCTGACCCCATCCTTGCATTAAAAAGCATCCAAGCCTAGAGGAACACTGTCTTCATGAACCCTGCCCCCATTAAAAAGCATCCATGCCTAGAGGAACACTGTCTTCATGAACCCTGCCCCCATTAAAAAGCATCCATGCCTAGAGGAACACTGTCTTCATGTACTCTGACCCCATCCTTGCATTAAAAAGCATCCAAGCCTAGAGGAACACTGTCTTCATGAACCCTGCCCCCATTAAAAAGCATCCATGCCTAGAGGAACACAGCTGAGGAGATAGATCTGCCACCAACTTTCTGCTTGGAGAAGCGTCTGACCCTCAAAGAATTGCAGATGGATGAGCGGAGAGCTTGAGAAGGAAGATGTTTTGAAAGAGAAAATTGGAGGTAAAGCGGTCCCAGGCCCCAGAAAGCCTTATGGACAATGCAGAAGATCTTGAAGTTGATCCTTGCAGTCACAGGAAACCAGTGAAGATATTTCAGAGCTAGAGAGATACGATCCCTGGCCTTGAGGCCAAGGACAAGTCTTGCAGTCCTGTTCTGGATAGTTTGTAAAGGTCGAAGAGTAAAGGCAGGAAGATTTAGAAAGAGGCTGTTATAATAGTTAGAGAGGACCAGAGCTCTGGAGACAGTGAGCTTCGGTGGGAAAGTGAAAAAAGGAAGAGTACCTCTGAGGAGCTGCAGCTGATAGTTTGACTACTTAGAGACGTCAGAGATGTGAAGAGAGAAGGAGAGGGTGGAGTCGAAGATGACACCAAGGTCCTTAGCTTCACAGGAAGGAGCAGGAAGAAGGCCCAGAGTAAGCAGTCAGAGAGAGAGGAAAGGAGGGAACAGATGTCCCAATGAGGAGGATCTCAGTCTTACTGGCATTAAGGCAGAGATCATTGGCGGCACACCATTCCTGCATTGCGGCCAGACAGTTTGGTATGAGAGAAGCAGAGGTGGTTGAGGGGAGCCTGAAGGAGAGCTGAGTGTCAGCCGCATATCATTGAAAATTGGTGCAGAAAGTAGCGATACAGTGGGCAAGAGGTGCCAGGTAGCGATTGAAGAGCCAGGGAGAAAGGTTCGACCCCTCTGGAACAACACAAGTAGAGAGAGAGATAGAAAATAGGAAAGACCCCAGTTGGACCTGAAAGGGTCAGTTGGTGAGAAAGGAGGTCAACCAGGCCAGGGACTCATCATTAATACCAAGATTGTCCCACAGACGATTGAGCAGGGTGGCATGGATTACTGTGTCAAAAGCAGAGGATAGATCAAGGAGAATGAGGACAGAAGAGAGATTAGAGTCAACATTGGAGAGCATGTCTTTACGGGTGTTCAGGAGAGCAGTTTCCATGCTTCTAGCAGCTCTGGAGCCAAACCTGTGGTCATGGAAGCAACCAACAGATTCAGTATGTTGATCAAGCTGGGAGATGGCCAGGTTTTCCAAGAGTTTGCCCAGGAAATGAGTGATGGAGATCGGGCGATAGTTAGCCGGAGAGGAAGGATCCGCTGAGGGCTTCTTTAGAAGGGGGTGCCCAAGAGAGTGCTTAATGGGGAGGGGAAAGTTTCAGTGACGAAGGAGTGATTGCAGAAATCTGCCCAGGCCGGAGCAATGGTGTCGCTGTGGTCCTTGATAGTTCTGGATAAGCAGGGGACAACCTGGTTTGATGAGACTTTCATATATCGGACTTGTCTAGAAACATCGTCAGGCGTGAACAGGGGAAAGGAGGAGAAAGGAGGAGGAGAGACGGCCTCAGATGGGCCAGGTGTGGTTTAGGAAGAGGAGGTAGTGGAAGAGGCGATGTCCTGCGTTTTAGTCATGAAATGAGAGGCCAAGGCCATGCAGAGGGCCTCAGAGGGAACAGGAGAGATCGAGATTGCAGCAGGATTAGCCAGCTTTTTGCAGATTTTGAAAGGTTCGGCCGAGTTGTTAGATGCCGCAGAGATACAGGCTTGGCTGTAGGCTCTCTTCTTAGAGAGGACAGAGAGTCTGGACTGCCTTTGTAGCAGGCAACAGACCAGTTTGTCAGGGGTTGCGCCCGAGGCACTCCACTTCCTCTCCGCCACCATACACTTGCGTTAAAGGGTGGCGATGTCGGAATCATACCAAGAGTTGCACTTGGATTTGTGCTTCAAGCGGATCATCATGACAGGGACAAGGATATCCAGAGTGCTACTTGGGGTAAGTGGGCCATTTTTCTGGAGACGTTACTTACTGCTCAGACCATGATATATGGGTATTATGCTGCTAGAGGCTTAGAGGAGACCTGAAGTTGAATCATAGGTATCAGACATCTCGAGAACACCTAGCCCTGATGCTAGGATGTGATGCCTGCTAGAGGTATAGACCAGACTTGACCTTGATAGAAGCTTGTGATATCTGCCACAGATCTAGGGAAGAACAAATCTTAATACAAGGTTGTTATGCCTGCTGGAGGTCTAGAGGATACTTGACCTAACTGGAAGGTTACCATTTCTTCCGCAGGTCTAGGGGAGAACGGCTCCTCCTAAGGAGACCTGACCTTGATACACAGGGCCATGTCTGTCAGGGGACTGGAGTAGATGTGACCTGGATACACGGAAGTGATGCCTGCATGAAGCCTAGAGGAGACCTGACCTTGATTCAAGGGTGTGATGCTTTCCATAGTTCTAGTGGAGACCTGATGTGATAAAAGGATGCCATGTCTGCCAGAGGTCTAGTGCAGTCCTGACCTGGATAAAAAGATGTGATGCTTGCAATAGGTCTAGGGGAGACCTGATGTGATAAAAGGATGCCATATCTGCCAGAGTTCTAGTGTAGACCTGACCTGGATACAAAGATATGATGCTTGCAATAGGTCTAGGGGAGACCTGATTTGATAAAAGGATGCCATGTCTGCCAGAGGTCTAGTGGAGCTTTGACCTTGATACAAGGGTGTGCTGCTTCCCATAAGTCTAGGGGAGACCTGATGTGATAAAAGGATGCCATGTCTGCCAGAGGTCTAGTGGAGCTCTGACCTTTATACAAGGGTGTGATGTTTGCCATAGATCTAGGGGAGACCTGATGTGATAAAAGGATGCCATGTCTGCCAGAGGTCTAGTGGAGATCTGACCTTTATACAAGGGTGTGATTCTTGCCATAGGTCTAGGGGAAACCTGATTTGATAAAAGGATGCCATGTCTGCCAGAGGTCTAGTGTATATTTGACCTGGATACAAGGGTGTGATGCTTGCCATAAGTCTAGGGGAGATCTGATGTGATAAAAGGATGCCATTTCTGGCAGAGGTCTAGTGGAGATCTGACCTTGATACAAGGGTGTGATGCTTGCCATAGGTCTAGGGGAGACCCAATTTTATAAAAGGATGCCATTTTTGCCAGAGGTCTAGTGGAGATCTGACCTTGATACAACAATGTGATGCTTGCCATAGATCTAGGGGAGCCCTTATTTGATAAAAGAATGCCATGTCATCCACAGGTCTAGTGTAGATCTCACTTTGGTACAAGTGTGTGATGCTTGCCATAGCTCTAGGGGAGACCTGATGTGCTAAAAGGATGCCATGTCTGCCAGAGGTCTAGTGGAGATCTCACTTTGGTACAAGGGTGTGATGCTGGCCATAGGTCTAGGGGAGACCTTACCTTGATACAAGGATGCATTTCTGGACATAGGTCTAAAGGAGATCAGACTGTGATACAAGGATGTGATTCATGCCAGATGTCTAGCAGAGTCTTGACCTTGATACAAGGTTGTCATGTCTGCTGGAGGTCTAGGGCAGATGCACCTTGCTAAAAGGATGTGATGCCTGTCAGTGGTCCAGATGAGACTTGACCCTCCTTTACAGATGGCATGCGTGCCTGTGGTCTAGAGGAGAAAAGACGTTGGCACAAGGATGTCATGTCTGTCAGAGGTCTAGGGGAGATCAACCTTGATACAAGGGTTGGATGCTAGTCAGATGTCTAGAGGAGACCTTGACTTGATACAAAGGTGTCATGACTTCCTCAGGTCTAGGGGAGACCTGACCATGATGCAAGTGTGTGATGCCTGTCAGAGGTCAAGAGAAGTCCTGACCTTTATTCAAGGATGTGATACCTATCAGAGGTCTAGAGGAGACTTAAGCTTGATACAAGACTGTCATGCCAGCCAGATGTTTAGATGAGACCTGACCTTGATAAAAGCTTGTGATGCCTAACAGAAGTCTACGGAAGACCTGTCTTTGATATAAGGGTGTGATGCCTGTTAGAGGTCTAGAGGATAATGGACATTTAAAGAAAGGTGTGCCACTGCCAGTAGTATAGAGGCGACCTGACCGACCATGATACAAGGATGTCATGCCTGCCAGACCTCTAGGAGAGACCTGCCCTTGATACAAGCCTGTCACGCATGCTAGGAGTCTATGAGAAGCCTTAGTTTGATACAAGGGTGTGATACCTGTCAGTGTTGATGGGGAGATCTGACCTTGACACCAGGGTTTCATGCCTGTCAAAGGTTTTGAGACCTGTCCTTGAAACATAAGTGTGATTCCTTCCAGAGGTCTAGTGGTTACCTGACTTTGACCCAAGAGTGTCATATCTGCCAGATGTGTATGTGAGACCAGACCTTGATACAAGGTTGCCATGCCTGCCAGAAGTCTCGGTAAGAACTCACCTTCAAATATGGGTGTAATACCCATCTGACGTTTTGGGATACCTGATCTTGTTTGAAGGTGTGACAGTTTCATTTACAGAATGTCTGCCCTGAGCCGGAACCTGGAAGCTGGGAAGCATGGCGACACATGGCTCATTGGTGAGTACAAATGTCTGCGCACATGCATGCATGTCACACACAGACAAATACACAAACCCAACTAATGACAACCATCCTAACCTCCCCAGGAGAAAGTGGCTACCCTCTGAGCAACCACATGATGATGCCAATCTGGAACCCCACCACACCACCCCAGGTAAAATACAACGTTGCCCATATTGCAACCAGGGGCATAGTGGAGCGCACATTCAGAGTGCTCAAGTCACGCTTCCGCTCCCTTGACCGCTCTGGCGGCCAGCTACTATATGCACCCCCAGTAGTGTGCAGGATCATTGTGGCAGCATGTGTCCTGCACAATGTTGCAACACAGCGGGATGTACCGGTGGACATGGTGGTGCTCCCACATCCCCAACCACAGGCACAGGCGCTGCCCATGGGAGGGGAAAGGGCACATGGCGAGGAAGCCCGGACCCAGCTTGTGGCCACATTTTTCACCTACACTCCCACCCCTGTGGTGTGCACACAGGACTGGCACATACCAGGTGACAATTGATGATGACAAAGAGACAGTCAACTGTCACAACCTCACCATCCTGAGAATGTTGCCACGGAAGTGCTACATTGTGTGCATCCCTAGCTACTTAAACATAACCAATCCTGTGTGACCAAAAGGAACACATGCAAGGTGTGTATCACACACCCCTGCAAAACAGGCCATGACAATCCCTGGTATGTCACCCAAACCCTCCCAATCCAAATCACCCTTGCCTGCCACACCACACCATGACATGGCATGCAACAGCAAAAGCCCAACACATGACCAATTAGATACAAAGTGACATGTGATAAATGGAAAGAGGCCTGAGACAATCACACCTGACATGGAATCAGATGCAATGACTGACCAACAACCTCCCACACATACAAAGTCATACACAAATGCTTGCCACCAATGGTAGCATCAACAAAAGACTGAATGCCTGTTCTCATGCACATTGTCCAAGCCAAATCCGCTAAACCCTAACCCATGTGCTATGTGTGTCTCCTGCAACACACTGATCAGCACACAGCACAGTGAGCAGCCATTGTGTTGGGGATACACCTTGAGCATCACATAAAAAGGACAAGCAACAAAAATAACATATTGACGCATGTACACAGTCCCCAAATGGTAATTGATCATGCGCTGCAGGGACACAGCGTGCCAGAGAAGGGTATCTGCGTGCACGTGTGGGCATGAAAGTGTGGTTGTACATGTGGTGGAGCATTGTGTAAGTGTGTGTAAGTAGGGGCATGCACTCAATATATGCATGTGAAATCAAGTGACCCTCAGTGTCCTGTACACATCACATGTGAACATTGCCAATGTGTACACCCCATCATGTCAAACCAAAACAATCCCCTGACACCTGAAAGGAAACACAGCACAGGAACTGGCATTGACCAGCAGAACACATCATGTACATAGTACCCCACAATGACAATGTCAGAGAGTGGCCAAACACTGTAGGCCAAGCTTACTGTCCAACAACAAAAGGCCCTCCCTCATGTACACATCATCATGACCTTCTGAAGAACTGTGTCTGGGCTCTGTAGCCTTCTTCCTTCTAGTCTACCTGGCTTCAGGATACCCCTATCCCTTGGTTTCCATATTCTACCTTGCATGTAAATAGGGTCCAGCCCCCTCAGAGGCCACCTTGACTGGTAAAAATAACAAATCGCAGAGAACTCCAGGGAGCCAAACCCCCAAACCAGGAAAAAAGCCTGTAGCCAGAAAAATACCCTGGAAGAGTCTCCAGTAGATGACTTGAAGATACCGAAAATGTCCAAGCACATGTGCAAGCAGAATGCTAGAACAACCAAGGTAGCACAGTTCAACAATGGTTCAACAGGATGGGTAGCATTTTCAGTACACAATATACAGGTGTATAGGGAAAGGGGTGGCACGAACCAACCACCCCCTCCTCGGTCTGGGCGCCTGCAAGGTAGAACTTACACAGGCCTCTGAGACCCCTGCGGGGAAAGAGGGTCAGGGATCCATTGGTTGAACAGCCATTGGTATTCAGGATAACCGGAAAGAGGGGCATGAGAGGGGTGTTGAATGGGCAAGGGAAATCAGACAAAATACTAAATACAACTATTGACAATAACACATTCTCAATCAGAGAAACCATGTTCTTCATGCACATTGTACAAAATGGGTCAAATGCAAGCCAAAGAGAGACTTATCTCTGGGGTGAGTGCTGGCCTACTGCCTGCACACTCTCAGGTCCGGTAACAGGAGCAGTTCAATGCTGCAAAGAGAGTGTGAGTTACTAATCTGTGTGTGTTTTCAGCACACACCCAACACCATTCATGCCTCAAACTAAGTGACTTCTCCACAAAGAAACACTCTTGTCTGCTGCTTTGTTCTTATACTTTTGCTTCCCCCCGTGATGGTTCATACACTGTCAATGCAGTAAGGCAGGCGCACGTGGCCCCGTGGTAAATGGAAGACCAATGTGTTAAGAATCACACATGAAAGAATGGTCCTTGGGTGAGCTGCTAGACGCGTTTGGCGAGCTGCGACTTCAGTACAAGTCGTGTTCTGCCAGCCACGGATTTCAATAGGTAGTGCATGTGGAAATTTGCATATGAAAATGATATGCACTGCACTTGAGTCTGTACGGCGCTGGGTGCCCCTGTGCGCTGTATTAGTTTCTGTCTAGGAACGCTACTGCGCTAACAACTCAGCTTCTATGGAGCAGGGGGGACTCGAGGATATGGGCAATGCCCCCTGCGTGTGCCCCTGACAACTTGTAAAGCTACTTGGTATTTGTTCCTCAACGCGGCCTAGCTGTACTGTGTGCTACTTCCCCAATGCGTGGCCAAACTCCCCAGCACTGTCGCTACTTAGCATGCATGTGCAAGGGGCCTGGAAAAGGTCGCTTGGGGTGTGGCCCCTTGTGCTGCTCACCTTGCCTGGAGCTCCTGGAAACACATCTGCTTCTGTCGGACGTTTGAGCACAAGCCCTGTGCTTCGGCTTGCGCACGCATGGGCACGTGTACACCACCCAATGTGGCCAGGTTTCTGTAGTTCTTGGCCCCGTGTCAGGTGGGAAAGGTAGTCTGGAGGCTCATTTTCCTGCAGAAAGTGCATAAAAGCTATTAATAAGGCCGGAAAGGTCCCTGTGTGTGTGTGTATTCATGCTGGTTCTCACTGGGCCATGTTTGAGACGTACATCCAACCTCCTACCACCATCAGTGTGACTTTGACAGCCAAGGGGGCAGGCTACTGTCTACAGCATGAGGTGCATCAAGCACATATACAGGCAACAAAAGAACACACATCACAATCAACATCAATAAATGGACACATCAATTATGGACTCACCAAAATTGATTGCAGACATGCCGTGGAGAAAAACTACATTAACCCCTCTAGGGGTGTCTACACAAGTAGTACAGCAGCAGACAGGCCACAGATATGACGAAAGTCCAATGCCCTTGTGTAAATTGTTGTAACACCGAACCATCCTTGCAAGCCCATGGATAGGGGAAGCAGGAGTGGCATATGTGAGCCAGGACCCCAAGCTGCAAACACATACACAAGACAAGCTTGAAGGGCCCAGCTGGAACAGACAGTGGATGCTTTTAAAAGCCACAAAGCACCACACCGTCAAATGAATGCACAATAGACAAGCAATTTTAAACTATATTAACTAATTAAAGTAACTATAAAAAATGATATTAACTAATTCAACTAACTATAAAAAATGATATTAATTAATCAAAAATGGCCACATATGACCCAGGGGGGGCATCCAGGAGGGGGGAGGTACAGGGTGCACCTCAACACCCACATGCGATGATGTTGAGATAAAAAAAAACTCCATGGGCTCAACACCTGCACAGCCCGACCTGTGTGGGAGATAACCCGTCGTCCTCCTTGCCCTCTGGCTCAAAAGGTTGACGTGGCACAGTACCCTGTCCATGGCTATGCACAGCTTGCCCCGCATCGGCAGCAAGTCTTCGGGATGGGTGAGCCTGGTTCTGTGTGGCGATGACACGTAGGTCAGCATGAAGAACCTCGCGTGATACGCGTGCTTCCTCTTGCAAGGTAACATGTGTAACACAGAATTCTTCCTGCATGGCCTGGCTGGACATCTGGTACACATCCCGGCAAGCACGAAGCTCAGCCGAGATGGTATTCTCCAGCTGCTCCAACCTCTCCTCTGTCCGCTTCCTCTGGGTCATCAAGAGCACACCCAGAGTAGCTTGGAGGGAAGCATGGTCTTCCCTCAGGGCCTCCCTGTGTGCCTCTGTTTGAGCAGCAATTGCTTAACGCAGAGACACCCATTCAGCTTGGCTTGCCCTGTCTGAGGCCACCATGCCCAGCCTGAGCGAGCGGGCCATGGACTGTGCCGCCTGCTGCTGGAGATCCACCTGTCTAGCAGAGGGGAAGCATGGATTGGGCCACACGCTCCATGCTCTGAACGATGTGATCAATTGCTGACCCCTGTTGTTCGGAATTGGCAACCATAGCATGCTCCCACTCACTATACCGTGGTGCCGTGCAGCCACTGCGTTGCTGGGCTTGACACCTGCCGGGCCCAAGAAGCCGCCGTCCTTGTTGGGGTGGCACCGCCCGCGGCAGCAGGACTACATTCTTCCGTTGACGTGATGTCCCAGGCACATCAGCAACTGGTGTGGAGTGTGACCCTGCGTCCCGATCCACCACAGGCGGAGGCCCCACCACCGTCTGGCCCCTCAGTGCAGGTGTCGTGGACAGAGGAGCGTCCACATCAGAATCACTCACCCTTGCCGAATGGACCCGACGCACATCCAACTCGACATTGTCGTCGGAGTGATCATCTGGGCTAGACTTGTCTGAACTGCAAATTGACCACTGCTGGTATGTGGTATGAATGTGCCCTATTCCATCATTCCTTGTGTAAAATCTCCATGGCCAGGCACCACCATATTAGATAAATGGGTCTGGGCGTACACATACTGCACAACAGTGCACCTTCAGGATTATGCCAGTTAAACATAACGTGCACAATGCAGATATCTCACCAGCATTAACGTCAATTAACTACATATTAGTCAGTCAACAAAAAAGCTGCGGAAGACACATGGGTAAATGAACACTTTCACACACACATAAGTGAGTAGTCGCAATGTTGCACTACACAACGTAGAAGCTGCTTGCATATGTACATGTGAAAGCATTTAAAAACACCCCTTGCCCTGTACACCTGTATTGTGAACATGAACAGCATCCAATACAGCAAAGCAAGCAGCTACAACGCTGCTTGCTTTGATGTATGTGGAAGTGTACACATAAACACGCGAAGGCAGCTCGACAGTCATTACAACCCGATTGGCTGGCCACATTCAATCTGCGCCCTATGCCAGTTGGTGTAGGCCGCAGATTGACCAATCAACTTTGCTAAACAACCACTAGGGAGTTCCATTACTGAGTACATGTGTCACAGGATGCACCTGTGTCCGTGGCATTAATGACAGAGAAGGGATGAAAATCTGACCATACATGCCAGGTGACTTTGACATTGCATCAGTGAGTAGGTATGTAGAAGGGTTTAACCTGGCTCAGAAGTGGGTTGATGCAGTGCAGAACATGTGTACGTTACCCACTATCTACATGAACAAGTACATCATGATGTGTATCAATAAACGTGAAGGCAGTGTAAGGGCAAGTTCAGGCATCACGTGCAATGTGCATGCAATGGGTTGCATGGCTACAAGCAAACCCCCCCCAAGTGAAAATGCAGGGAGGGATTGCATGGCAGCGAAAGGGTGACCAGAGACCTAAGTATTGACAGACAGTGTTGACTAGCGTCAATTGCATCATCTGAGTCAACTGACAACACAGCAGATGATAATGGGACAGTAAGCAGGACACATGATGAACCCTCAGCAGTACACCCATGTGTGCAGAAGCCACTACACCAGTTGAACAGAGTCAGGGGGCCGGGAGGCCTGTGCCCCACACAGACTGTGACACCCTAAACATGTGCGTGATGCAGGACTGAGCCAGAGTGGCCATGGAATGGATGATCATATGCCATGAAATGTAGGTCATCCTGGACACGTACTACAATGATCATCCAGTCAAGGACACATAGGGGCATGCATGGAATGCACATGGAGCATGAATGCGCACTCATGTCCCTGCGGAGCATCTGCCATCTGCACAGTCCGAGTGAGACACCCTGCATCAAGGACAAAGGATGTACACCACTGTATGTGTCTGGCAGGTTGGCAGGGGGAAGTGTGCATGTATACAGGAACCTTGAAAATGCCATTGCAGTACTCCAACACGATACACACAAGTGCCATGGTGGGGTGAAGGGGGGTGGATGGGGCAAGGGAGTATGCCTACGTGGAGTAACCGCATGCAGGCAGAACACACATGCCCGTCAGTCACGCTATGACATAGTCCCAGTGCTGAGAGGAAAGACACCCCAGGCTACATGCAGAAGGGCCAGTGAGCTGGAACATGGACCGGAGGTGCAGCCGGGTGAGTAGCATGTGAGTAGGGTGCAAGTGTGGTAATGAGGACAGTCCCCGTCTGCTCTACATGTCCAGCATGCTGCACAGCAGGCACGCATCAGTGAAGCATTGCATGACTCACACATGAGAACCATGTACACATGACATGTAGTGGCAGTCAAGCACAACACATCACACAATCAAAACACACATGGTCTGGACAAACACGCGACAACACTCACTGGACAGGGCATCTAAGTCCTGCATCTCTACCACTCCTTTGACCAATTCTCCCAGTATGAACCCCGCAACGACTGACTTGTGCGAAGTGAAGTCTTCCTCCTGAGCTGGTGACCCACCGCCAGTCATCTCAGTCATGATTGGAGGCACGCTTCGCCTTAGCACTGCGTCAGAGGTCATCCCCATGCTTTTTAAACTCTTGAGCTGTGCGCACCTCATGTCCGAATGCACTCACTCTATCCGCAACTTGCTTTCCAGTGGGACATACGATGGGCAGCCGTAGTGTGACAATTCGGCACCACTAGCATGTCACGGTTGTGGTCCCGCACGTAGTCCACAAGGAAGTCCAGTTCCTGCTTGCAGAAAGGCTTCTTCCTCGAGGTGCCGAGGCCGGAGCTGTGTCTGGGGTTCCAGCCTCTACTGCAGGTGCAACCTTCCTCCTCTTGGACTGTGGTCCGGACCCTGACTGGGAAATGCCGCCCTAATCAGTATGGGCAGTGGCGCTGGTGGAGTATGCCCAGCTGAGGCGCCCCTCACCTTTCGTGGCCTCCCAGCCATGGCACAGATGGAGTAGTACCAGCACAGATGGAGTAGTGCCAATGGGAGGTGTACACGACAATTGTCCTGGGAAATTGGGGTAAAGGGGGTGGGATACAAGATGTTACCAGCACCCCTGTGCACCTACAAGGCTGTACATGACCCCGGTGACGAAGTTACAGGTCACACTACGCTCAGGCACCCCAAAACTGCAGTAAAACCGTGCATGCAGCCGCTGGTAGCCCACGTGTGTGGAATTAACCTCCCGCAGTACGCGGTGGCACCCAGGGACACGAAAAACACATACGCGTGGGAAACGCAGGCTACTATGACCTCGAAAACGAGTACACAGGGGCACCCGCATTGGGAAAAATAGCGTGCGCGACTCACCTTTAGACTAGCGTGATAATGAAAAACACGCGTAACCAATACCCCTGCCAAAAGAAGAGATACGTCCTTGATCCGCTGTAAAGTTATGATGGCGCGCGAAACAACATGAAGTAGCAACACACACATCGGTCTCCATGAAAGGCACGTACAGCGAACTGCTGGCCCCTCTCACCTTTAACCCATGCTGAGGGAAACGCCTGCATGCGTCACTTCACTTACACACTTAGGCCCTTTCCTCGAATTACACGCATTAACATGCGGACGTGTTGTTTTTTCACATGCTGATTCACTATGCACCCATCACGAGGGAAACGCCTGCGTGCTTTACGTCACAGTTGCGCTTACGCGCTAAGGCCCTTTCCTCGAATTACATGCTGACGTGCTATTTTTTCACATGCAAATTCACTCCATATCAAGCTGGCCATGCAACAACACATGGAAGACCGCACTCCTGCTCAGAAGACCACTTTCCTGCCCCCCAGAGCCCTGAACCCACGCCCACCTGCCATCTGCTGCTGCCTGCCTGTCTGCTGGTCACGTGCCCTGCTATTTGGTGCCTTCACGTCAGCCATCTGAAGGGGTCCAGTTGCTGTGTCCACCCCTGCTGGAACAGAAGACTCCCGACTGAAGTTCCATCGCTCCACAGCCCAGCACCAGGACCCATTTGCCCACCCACACCTGCATCGGGGGTTGCTATGTCAGGGGAAACACCATCGGAAACCACTGGCAATACCCAGCCAGAGAGGCAGAGGGCTACCAGCTTCAGTGCCGCAGAAGTTGGTATCCTGGTGGATCAAGTCCTGGTGCATTATGATGCCCTCTTCGGAAGATCACAGATCACGCGACGACAATGAAGGACGGAAGAGGATCTGGAAGGACATCGTGGCTACCATCAACGTGGAGGGGGTGATAGCCCGCAACATGCAACACGTCCGGAAGCACTGGGCGGACTTCAGGTCCAGGACCCTCAGCAAGGCCCGGCACCTCTTGAAGGCAAAGCATGCAGAGGGGTGCCGGGTCCGCCATTCCAACATCCAGATGTGGGTCCTGGAACGCATACACCCAGCGCTCCACCTCCAGGTCCTTCAGATGCCGACCCATCCGGAGTCGACTGGTAAGTGTCCATGCGTACTGATTGGACGTAGTGCATGTTGAGGTGTCCCAGGAGTGTGCAGGTTGGACATATGTCTTGAAAGGGTCATGTATGGATGTGTATGTATAGGGACATGAGCCTGCCGCATGTGAGTCCAGTCATGTGTGAGTCACATCAATGGTGTATGTGTTCAAATGCATGATGGCCAAATGCATGTGTGGGTGCACACACATTTACATTTCTGTGTATGTACTATGGCATGGTTGAGGTGTGACACATGTACGTGCACGGTGTACATGTGCATGTGTGTGTATTTGACATGTGTGCCACTGTGATACACAATGGATGCATGTGACACCGACATGTAGGAGGCTGATTGGCAGATGTGACATAGTTGCCGATGATTTCACTGTGACAGGTTGTGGAGATGTACAGATGTATGTATGTCTGGTGCTGTGTGTGCATGTGTTCGGCACTCCCCGTGTTGCATGTGACGTCAGGCTGACCTTTGGATGCTCATGCTGTTGTATGTTTATGGATGGTGCTGCCTGCTGCATCATTCCTATTAATTTGCGCATGTGTGTGGGTTCAAATGATATGTGTTTTGGGGAGTGTGATGCCATCTGTGAAGTTTGAGACTGCCACTCATGTGCAACTGTCATGTGTGTATCAGACCATTGTACAGTGCCCTGATGCCTGTGTTCTGTCTCTCCCTGTCTGCGGCGTCAACTGATGAAGAGGGCGAGACAGTGCTGTGGAGCACAGAGGCAGGGATCCCACCGCCATCCGGAGACGCAAGGCCCAGCTCCCCTCCTGGGTTGTCATCTCTTCGGGGAGTGAGGAGTCTGGTGCCGTGCCCGCGGCTGCAGCTGCCGAGGGTAAGTCCAAGAAGCGGAGGTCGAAGGTGGACTCCACGGCAGCAGAAGGGGCAGCTGAGACCCGACAGGGGCCTATGGAGGAAGATGGCACAGAGTCATCCAGGTTGTTGGGGGATTTGGTTGAGGAGGAGGCCGTGGAAGGCCCACGCAAGGGGCCTGGAGGGGGGATTCCACTGGTGCTAGTGGTGCAGTCCAGGCACAGACACAGGAGGCAGCACAGGCGGCCGCGGAGGTGCCTGTGTGTAATCCTGTCTCTGATCCTGTGACTGCATCATCCGGCACCAGCAGGGATGCCTTTGTCCAGATCTGTTTTCAGGGAGGGGATGTGTGAACAACAACTGGCCTTCCTCACTCTGCAGACGTGGCAATCCGGGACCGTGTTGAGCCTGTCCTGGCTGGGGTGGCGTTGCGTCAATTTGGCATTCGGGAAGACGTGCATGGTTCCCGTGTGGACAATGCACATTTTTTTGGATGCCTCGTTGACCGCGTCGACCTACCAGGATGGGTCACCAGTGCTGGGTTCCTCCGTGTGCTGGACCTTCTACCAACCCCCTCCTCAACTGAACCCCCTATTCGCCAGTCGTCCTCCGTGCCATCTTCCTGCCCATGTATCACCTGGGCACCCTGTGGAGCTGCCCCTGACCAAGCGGCCAGGCTGGTGGAGGACACATCCCTGCCACAGTCGGGAGTCAGAGGGCCAGCAGGGGTGGCCACCCCAACAACTGGACTCCAGCAGGAGGGGGACATGCAGGCATCGACAGGCAGGGCACATGCACGGCAGCAGCAGGCTCAAGGTGGGAGCGATGATGGCTCGGGACCATCAACATCACAGGGGCAGGCATCGGCCAGAGGGCAGGAGGACCCTGTTTTGGGAGTGTCGTCCGTGTGGCAGCGGTTGGGCCGGCAAATAGATGCGGAGCGGCGGCGGGCGGAAGAGGCATGGCTCACTATGGTCAGGGCGGAGAACTCCATGCGCAGGGCATTGAGGAGGGCTGAGTGCCTCGAGGCAACTCACAGGGAATTGTAGGAGGACATGGCTGCATCCCTGAAAGACCTCGGGCCAGGGAAGAGGCCCGCCTCCAGGATGTTGAAGAGGCGTTCGATGATGCCCTGGCCCGGGACATCAACAAGTGAGCCGTTGGACTTGCCCGCTGCCTTTGTACATAGTTCTTTAGGGTTAGGTTCCCCAGGTGCCCATCAATGGTGGGTGGGTGCTTGGGTGGAGGACATGAGTCGGGGCCTGCTGGCAGGTGCCCGTCTATGGGTGGGGACATGAATTGGGGCTCACAAGTGCATGGTGCCACGTTGTCTGCCTACAGGGCATGGTCAGGGGTGTAGGGTAGTCTCCTGTGGTATGGGCTGTCTACAGGGCATGATCAGGGGTGTAGGGTAGACCCCTGTGGTGTGGGCTGCCTGCAGGGCATGGGGATGGCGGAAAGGGCACACCCAGGAGGCCCACAATGCCAAATTGCGTGTTAAAGTCCCTGCGCACCCCCCAAATACATGTACCCCGCTCGCCCAAGGCCTATCGCGTGTGAAACACCCTGCATACCCCCGAAATACACATACCCCGCTCTCGCCAGGACTATCGCATGTGAAACTCCCCACGTATCCCTCAAATACACGTACCCTGCTTGCCAAATGCCTATCGCGTGTGAAAATCCCTGTGCACACCCAAAATACACGTACCCCGCTCTCACCAGGACTATCGCGTGTGAAACTCCCCATGTACACCCCAAATACATGTACCCTGCTGTCGCCAGGACTATCGTGTGTGAAACTCCCCACGTACCCCCCAAATACATGAACCTCGCTCACACCAGGACTACAGCATGTAAAACTTCCCACACACCCCCGAAATACATATGCCCCGCTCGCCCAATGCCTATTGCATGTGAAACTCCCTGCGCACCCCTGAAATACACGTACCCCACTCTCGCCAGGACTATCGTGTGTGAAACTCCCTGCGAACCCCCCAAATTTACGTGCCCCGCTCGCCCAAGGCCTATCGTGTGTGAAACTCCCCGCACACCTCCGAAATACACGTACCCCCCCTCTCTTGCCAGGACTATCGGGTGTGAAACTCCCTGCGCATCCCTAAACTACACGTACCCCGCTCTTGCCAGGACTACCGCATGTGAAACTCCCCGCACACCCCCGAAATACACGTATCCCGCAAGCTCAATGCCTATCGCGTGTGAACCTTCCTGCACACCCCCGAAATACACGTACCCTGCTCGCACAAGGCCTATCACGTTTGAAACTCCCTGCATAACCCCGGAATACACGCAGGCACCCGATCCACCCTGGGCATGCCCCACAGGCAGCCCACTCACCCTCCCAATGCCCCGCAGGCAGCCCATCCACCCTCGGTATGCCCTACAGGCAGCCCACACCACAGGGGGTACTTTTTACATGCAATTTACCTGGTGCGAGGGGGTAAGTGTATTCTGTGGGGTGCGTGGGGAGTTTTACATGCGATAGGCCTGGTGCGAGCGGGGTACGTGTATTCTGGGGGGTGCACGGGGAGTTTTACACACGATAGGCCTGGCATGAGCGGGGTACGTGTATTCTGGGGTGGGCGCGGGGACTTTTACACGCGTTTTTGCTGGCGCGAGCAGGGTACGTGTATTCTGGGGGTGCACGGGGAGATTTACACGTGTTTTCATGGTTGGGGGCTGTATGCTGGTCCACTGGCCTTTGCGCAATGTACTGGATTTGTGCAATGTTTTTGGCGCACGACGCGGGTTTGGGGCGTAACTGGCACTTCTGCAGGGTCGCTGCACCACGGCTGCTTATGGATTTATTAATCCATGAATACGCTGTGCGCCTAAATGGGATAGGTCGCATGCGGCTGGCGCAGGCTGCCGCACGCGCACTCTGTGCGCCAGCCGTGTGCGCCACTTGTGCACCAAATTCTTTGAATTACCCCCAAAATGTTTAGTCTGATGAGTTTGGTTGTTATTTAATCTTTTTAAAAGCAATTTCAAGCAGCTTCGCCGTATCAATGGTCCATTTTGTGTTTTCCCCAGCAATCAAACGATTCCACCATACTTCCTCTTCTGCGATGGACAGGTCTGCACATAGCAGAGTCAGGTACGCTGCTTTCTCTTGTCTCATTTGGGGCATTGCATCAGAAGGTGTTAGAGTTTCTGTTTGTTTCGGAGTCTCGCATAATCTGCACTCATTGATATTAGTCTGTAGCCTAATGGCTAACATTTCGTGAGTTAGGAGAAAATTCCGACGTGCTCTCATAAAGGTTTTCATCAACGGTTTGTTTGGAAATTTAATGCAGTAGGCCAAAGGGGTTTTTAATCTGTTGAAGTTTGTTGGCAGATGTTTTAGAAGTTTGTTGGCTTCTGCTTTTTCAGATGTTGCAATCCAGTTTTGGCATTCCATTTTGAATTTGACTCTTTGCGGGTTTGCTTTCAGGTCATCTTCAGTGCAAGCTATATCACTCAATTTGGCTTTTTGGTCCTCCACCAATGTGTTGAGTATTTTACAGTGTTGGCTTTTAATCTCTTCAGCGATCAGCCTGTATATAGGTACGCTGTCAGGAAGCAGAGGTTTCCTATATAGTTGCATAGTACTCTGCTCCACTGTCTCCCGCCTGTTTGCTGCCATTGAGACAGAATTAGGCAGGCCGAGAACTGATTTCCACAGGTGGCCTTCTAGTTTAGGCCAGACTGAGGACGGCATGTTTAGAGTAGCATCCATCCCGTATGTTAAAGTCGGCACAACTTTTCCCTTTAGAACTGGATGGCAAGGAGTAGAAAAAATCTGCCATATTTCTTATCGATTGCTCTCATTTGGGCTGCTAGGTTTCTAATTTTTTTCCAAAAGACCTGCTGCATTTTATGCTCCTTTTTCAGAGCCATCAATTAACACACCGAGGTACTTGAAGTAAGGCACAACTTCAATTTTGGTGCTGTCCAGAAACCAGTTTAAGTTATTTTTGTTCTTAGAAGGGTGTTTTTCCAAGACCAGGATCTTTGTCTTAGATTTATTAATTTCCAGGTTGTTTGCTTCCATGTAATGCGCGATATTTATTAGCTGACATTACAGAACAATGTGTGTCTGATCTAGTAAGATCAGGTCGTCAGCGTATAGGATGCGCGATACAGTCACTTTGCCTATTTTGAGGGGAAAGGCCCTCATCGTGGTTTCTGAGTCCTTGTAGTCACCCAGAAAGGCGACAAAGAGGGCAGGTGCTAGAGGACAGCCCTGCTTTACTCCATGTTCCAAAGGTATTTCGTCTGACAGTAAGTCTTGACGGTTCAGACAGACACGTAGTTTGGTGTTTGTGTGGAGAGCGATCACCGGCTCTAAAATTGTGGAGGGACAGTTCCACATTTTCAGTTTACTCCACAATATGCGTCTGTTCACTTTGTCAAATGCCTGACACAAGTCTACAAAGGCCAAAAAGACTTTTGGAGCTCCTGCTTGATGTTTGATTTTAGTATGTTCAAAAGTAGAATATTTACTGCCGTGCTTGCATTTCTTTGGAAGCCCATTTGAAAGGCATCTGAGCTCGGCAATGTTCTGGCCCAGTTCTGAAAGTGTTTAAGTAGCAAGGTGGCGAATATCTTTCCGATAATGTCTAGAAGGGCAATCGGGCAGTAATTAGCCGGGTCTTCTCTATTGCCCCGCTTGAAAATAGTGACCACAACTGCTTGCGTCCAGGAGCTCGGGATTCACTTTACTTTCGTGCAGTGAGTGAAGATCTTGCTGATAAAGTTGGTGCATTCCTCAGTATGTTGTTTTAAATCGATGTTCGTTAGGCCGTCTGGGCCTGGTGATCTTGATGTTTTAAGTTTCGATATTGCTCCTCTAATGTCGTCTTTGCTTGTTAAGTCAATCCAGGGTGCTTCTGTGTCCGACTCGAAATTCGCAGTTCGAGTGGGAGGAACAGCAAACAGTTCTGAGAAGAATGTTGGAAAGCTTGTTCTCGGCCAAGGAGTCAGATTTTTTTTTTTTTATTAATGACCAGAAGTCACGATATCTCTTGGTGCTAAGTGTCCTTAACATGGCCTCAGCATCGCTTTGGTAAAGGTTGTTTCTGTAGTTTTTTAACCATGATTTGTCTCCTGGTACCAGGTAAACTAGGCCTTTTCTGTGTTAAGCGTAGTGGCAATTCTTTTCAGTTTCCTCAGGATTCTTCTTTTTTCAACCACGCTTTTGTCATACGTGTGGCTAGTCTTGGTAGGGACTATCTTTCCTCCTTTCATTGCCACCTTGTATTTCATCAAGAAAGGCAGGTAGTCAGGTCTTTCTGCCTTTGAAAGGGCTGGTTTGATTGGTGCTTCTTTTCTGTATTTCTCCATTAGTTCTTTTATGTTTGAAGCAGTCAGGTGAAGATGTGTTTGTTGGTTATTCGCTTCTACATTCGATTTGTACATTTTATTCGGTGGACAGGTGGAGGACCAAGACATTGTTAACAAATTGTGGTCGCTTTCTTTAGTTCTTATAACTTCAAACGACTCTATGTATGAAAGTAAACCGTGGGAGATGAAAACGTAGTCAAGGGTTGCTTTTTGAATTGTCCCGTTCCCATGTCGGTAGCATGGGTTGCCAAGCTTTCAGCTATGCCACGTTATGAACATTTCAAGAGTCCATTAAGTTCAACCATGTCGTTCCTCTTTCTTCCGTCGAGGAGTGCGTAGACTGACTATTGGTGACACTAATGGGGCTTGTACATTTGGCATTTAAGTCTCCACATATAATTGTGTGCGTGATATTTTGGTCAACGCAGATGTTGTTGATGACGTCTGCCACTGAAGTGCAGAAGTTTGTAGTAAATATTTTCTGCGGGTTTCCAGTATAGATTGATAATGGCTAATTGTGTTGTGGTCCAGTGTTTGGAACGTGGGTCATGATGGTACCATGATGTTAAAACTGTGCGGATTCCATACGATTCTACCAGCTTCTTGATGACCCTGATCCCAGGCGAACCACCAGCAGTAAGCCGGATGAAGGGCGGCAAAGCAGGCCTTTTGATGCAGGTGATATCTCAATAGAGAAGCCGTCTAAGGAGGGCTTCTCCACCAACCAGGTTTCTTGGAGGCACAAGATGTCAAAGGCCCCCAAGTCTTGGTTTTCTGGGTTGGTTAAGTGAGCATGTCCTCTGGTGTTCCATGAGCCCCTGCTTAGAGCTTTTTTGGAGGCGTCTTTCAGATCTTGCTGGGCTGACACAAACCCTAGTGTGTCCTTAGGTTGTAGTTGCTATCTGCCAGAGTTTGTATTTAGGGCTGCTTGTAACCATTTCCATGGGCCCCTCGGGGTTCTCTTCTCACTTTGGTCGGTCGATGTGACTCTAGGTAAACTGTTCTTGTTGTCTAATCGCGGAGGTCCTTTTGTTGTCTCCAGCTTGTCCCGATGTGGCAAAATCACTTGGAAACTAGTAATCTGTTTACTTTCATAGGTCTTGTTGAGTATTTGTCTGTTACTTCTTTTGTTTTTGCTCTCGTTCCGTGAGCGATAGTTGGTAGGTACCCACCTTTCTGGCTGAAGTCTGTTAAATCTTTGACGATCTTTCTCTCGAGATCTCAAGTTTGTCTCGTGTTGCTTAGGATTGACCATTCTTTAAATGATAAAGTTTGTACTGCAAAATTTAAGGCGAGGAATTAAAGCAAATATAAAAAAAACTTAAAGGGAATGGGTTAATCTCTGCATTCAATTGACCTTTTAATAACTTGGGTTCAATTAAATGGCTAAGCTGGAACACAAGAGGGTTTAATTCCTTCCTTAAATATGCAGAAGGTCAGGCTCTTATTGCTTCTAGTCACATATTCTTATTACAAGAAACATGGGTAGTAAAAGACTTCATAATTGATGGATATACAGTTATTAACCCATGATGCAACTAAAGGCCCACGATGGAGACCAATGGGTCCTAGCACTAGCTGAACAATCTTTTTTTATCGATTACTCAGCATTGTTTGGAATTTAATGACCAATATGTCTTGTCTGTCGTATTACACTTTTCCCCTAAAGATATATTGATTGTCAATATATATTAAGCTCCCAGTGATGAAAACATTAATGAAATTGTAGTGGAAATTGATAATATTATTAATACATGGTATACATAGTTCCCTAATGAAAGCATTTTAATTGTGGGAGATCTAAATGCTCCCAATCTGAAGAAATGTAATCTGATACAGAATGAACGGTCTGATCCTATGTACCATCTGGATTTGATATCCTCTATGAAGGATACTGGGAGGAAATGGGCACAGCTCTTCCATATCTGTGATATTCCATGCCTTAATGACAAGGGTGCCGCCTCTGACACTGATGGTATCACTTGGTCTAGTGCCATTAGCGCCTCTATTTTGGATTACGTTCATGTGAATCACGATCTTTGAAATTGATGTGACCCACTAACCATTTCATTTAAGGCTCTTAGGGAGCATGCGGTTTTGACATGGTCACTGACGATCTCTAAATCTTATGAGAATATCTATTATAATGAACCAGTTCATGTAAATTCCATGGGGAATGCGATCACATGGAGCAATAAAAACTTGGATAAACTGAATCGATTTATCGAGGAGAATGCTATTTGGTTATTCTCCTGGCTCCAGAACAACTATTGGAATCTGAATGAGCTGACGATGATGTTAAAGACACATCTTGGATTAAATTGTGTACAAGTTGGGGGCACAAACAGGTTTTGATAGAGAGATCATGTTGGTTAAGAGTCATTGGGCCTCATTACGACCCAGCCGGTAAGGGGTTTACGGCAGCGTAAACAGCGGCGACCCTTACCGCCTGAGTACGAGGTCCCTTAGCGCCATGGCGGATTTAACACCTGCTTTTAGCAGGTGTTAAAATCCATGGCGCTAAGGGACCATGGAGTTAATTACGCCACCGTAATTTACGGTGGAGTAATTAACGCCTTCCCCACTCCCATTATGCCCTATGGGGCAAAAATGGGAATGGGGAAGGGTAAATGGGGATTGGGGACTTACCGCCCCGCCAAGGTCGGAATGGGGCGGTAAGTCCGCCAACCACCATGGCGTAAACATAGTTTACGCCATGGTGGTAAAGTCACGGCCCAGGCGGTAACTTACCGCCTGGGTCGTAATGAGGCCCATTATCGAAGACGATGGTGAGCGATTGACAAAAATGTCTCACTTAGTAAGGAGACTAAGCAGCAGCTTAAAACACTGGCATCAACTAGATATAAAAAATGGATGAAAATGCATAAATCTTCAATTACTAATGATAATTGAATATATATTTTTAAAATATTTAATAATAGGGATAAAAATAGATTATGGTGCATGATCAGAACTAATAGTCATTCCTTATCCAATATGGAAACCAACTCGATCAGTATAGAAGATTGGATTAAAGCAGTGACTGAGCTATATTTCACAGCACAGCTTCCTTCAATCCATATCGATTCTTACAGACCCAACAGTTATTTTCTAGAAGGTTTCGATATGAAAGATATTTTGATTATTTTATCTTCAATTAATAGCTCACGAGCGCCAGGGCCCGATATGATCCCAAACACAATTAACCTGCATTTTTGGGCACTTGTACTTGAAAAATTATTCAAACACATACTACCAGATGGAAAAAATCCAATTAGCTGGCAGAGGTCTATAATGAGACCTGTCTTTAAAGGAGGAGACAACACCAAAACTGCCAATTATATATTATTGGCCATGGTTGACGCCAGGCAAAAGGTTTTTGCAGCTTTGCTCTTAAGAATAAGTGGATCTGTGATAATGATATTCTACCTCAGTGTCATAGTGGTTTTCGCCGAGGTATGAATACACTGACTAAGATCAGCTGACTCAATTACTTTATTGCTGCCACTAAACAGAAAAAGCAGAATCGCTTATGTGTTTGTTTTATAGATTTTAGTAAAGCCTTTGACACAGTTTCTAGACCGTAACTTTGGGAAAAACTCAGAAAATGGGGGATTAATCCTATTTTATTAAATTGTATTATTTCATTATATTCTGACACAACTGTTAGAATTAAGGTTAATAGAGCAGGTGCACTCACTGCTGAGATTCCTACTAATACAGGCATTAAGCAGTGGTGTGTATTAGCCCCTACTTTATATAATGTGTGTATAGCAGATATGGATCAATTTATTAATAAAGTCAGTAATTTTCCACCTATGATTGGGACCACCACAGTGCCTTGGATTAGCTATGCTGATGATACTATCATCATGGATCACACCCTTATTGGGTCGCAACAATCACTTAATGCTTTAGTTGAATATACCCATAATAAACATCTCCAAATAAATGGCTCAAAACAACTAAACTAGTAACATTTGGGCATAGCAGAAGAGCAGTTAAATCTGCCTGGTATATTAATAGTGTTAAACTGGAGGTAGTCGATATGTATAACTACTTAGGAGTTCCTATTAAAAATGCTGCTTGTAGGAGTTTTACTGCACCCATGTATGTTCTAAGATTTTGAAAAACTGTCTCCTTTTTAGGAGTATTATGTATAAGAAAGGTGGTAACAACATTGGAGGTCTGATAAAGGTTTATACTACTAGTATTATCCCTAGAATTACATACGGACTCGCGACTATACCTAAATTAATTTAGATGGAATCGTGACCTTAGAAGCAAAAATTATGCACACTATTTCAAAAGTCCTGGTAACTGCGCTTCGTATGGAACTAGGTATCACTTCTATCAAAACCATATGATTGATTAAAAAATGCACTTTATATTTTAGTATCATTCTAATTTCGGTGGATTTTTGGACTCATGTTGGAACAATACAAGAATAATAGTAATAACCCATTTTTGGTTAATCTGAAAGAATCTGTGGAGGACTATCTGGAGCTTCATGATTTAGATATCGGGGAGATATTAACGAATCCTAACCAAATGAATCTTATTAAGAAGAATATTTATAGTTTGATCTCATGTACTGCACTGCATGTACTTCACTGCCCCCTCCCATTTCCCCTCGCACTTTGCCTCACCCCTATCCCCTGCACTTGCGCAATCTCAATATCACCTGGCCTAGATCGTTGTCTCTGTCTTCCCTTTGTTCTACCTCCCATGCCTCGTCGCACCTTAAAACACTTGTGTATAGGTGCGTTATAAATGCCATATCATATCATATCATATCATATCAAGAAGAAAGCAAAAGAGTATGAAAGGTTTTTGAATATTGAGTACTTATCTAAGCATATTATGTATAAGGAATATAGTACACAGTCTTTCAAATTGGGCATTCCACATGCATATCTTACCAAAATGTGTAATAAACAAGTTAGAAGATTCATAATTATTTATGGTATAACATTTTACCAACTGTTGAACATACTGGTCGCTGGACTCGGACTCCAAGGGAAGAAAGGCTTTGTTGCCAATGTGGCCTAAAAATTTAAACCTCCAGACACATTCTTACACAATGGGCCTCATTTCAGGTTTGCCGGTACAGTACCAACTGTACCGGTAAGCTTGCCAGTACCGTTGTTACCGTACCGGCAAACTACGGGTTCTGCTTGCGGATGCCTACCCGCCCGCCAGGACTGACCTGCACCCGCGAGAAGACCATGCCGGATGCACCGGCACCATTCTGAATGGTGCCGGTGCATCCGGCCTCCCCATTCCCATTGAGCCCTATGGGGCTCAAAAGGGAATGGGGAGCATTTTTTACTGGTGCCCGGCAATGGGCAAATTCCGGGTCCGGCAGGGCCGTAACGACCTGGTAATTACCCATTCCCGGGTGCCAGTGTCGACAAGGAGAGAAAATTACTGATGGGCCCATTGATCAGTACTCACCCTCGAGAACTAGTAATACAAGATAGCTGCATCATGCGAGGACAGAGTGCAGGATTCACATACTCCAGCACGACTCAATAACCAGGGCTCAATAAGTTGGCAAAGGGAAGTCCGTTTAATGATACATACATCAGCAAATGGAAATCAGCAACATCACGAATACCTGCCTCGCCCCGACTTCCCCGAACTTTGGTAGAACAGCAATTCTTATAGGCTAACATCGTCATCACTGACGTCTACTTATACACAAAATCATCATGGGATATCATTGGTTGGGAAAGGTGCTATATCTGTATATAGAAATAAAGCATGTGGATTGGATAACTCATATCAGGTGGGCATCTACGCCCATCCCTCTAAAACACACGTGATTGACGTCACTACAAGTACGACGTCTCATTGGTTACAGTGTCTATAGGACCCTAGATTACATGGTCCATTGTGATTGAGCAAGTTACACCCCTGAACATAAATCTCCATTTTAATTAGCAGCATGCAGAATAGACACCCAGGTGCCTAGTGCCCCAAGATTCACCCTTCCTCCTTTCCATCAATGAGTGTTTTAGGGCTATGTGGCAATTAGTTGGCTGGGTATGGCCTCGGATCTGTAGTCTCTGATCAGGAAAAGTTATGGCATCCTCGGGTTCTGGATGACATCAGGTGGTGGTACATCTTCGCGCCTGGCTGGTCAAGTGTTGGTTCACTGTGAATCTGCTTCAGTTTCCAACCTTTTGTGCATTTAGTTCTGTGTTAGCCTAGCCCCATGCATGGGCCTCTCTTATCTTGACCTTCACGGGTGGGCTGGTATGCTCTGTAGTTGGAGTCTCGTGAGCTCATGCTCACCTCCCCTTCTCTGGTTGACCTCGATTTCCCCGGCAGGAGCCTCTCTTTGTTGAGTTTCGATTCTGCTCCTTCTCTGGTCTTTGCTGGGTTTCGAAACTCGGCCTGTCAGGCCTCTCGCCGCCTGGGTACGTTTCTGCTTTCACAAAATGGAGTTGCTCTTGTACAATGTGTCTTCTTGAGGTAGATATATTGTTGGCGCTTGCCACTCTGTTTTCTACTAAGCATTGCAAGCAGTATCAATTTCTCAGCATCTTGCGTTTCAAGCCCATTTACATACGTTTAACAGGGCGGTTGCTTCTATCTTGTCTTGTGGCACCGTTCCCTTACATTTTAACAGTGTCTCTCCCCTGTGTCTATTACAATTATCCTTGCAGTTACTAGTACTGGCATGCTTGCCTTCAGTAGTCAATTCAGTTCGTTCTTGAAGCTGCTCCGGTCCTCGTTTCATTTCCACTGGCCTTCCATTATGGCTTTTGGGGTCTCTTCATGGACCATGTGCAGGTATTCCTCATTTCGTATCAGCGGCTGGTACGGTTGTCTGATAGGGTACCGTGCTGCCCAGGGTTGTCGGGTTATGGCTGCTTCAACCGGTGCTGATCTTCTTATATACACTGGGCAGAGTCCCAGTGCGGCTCTCTGTTGGTTCATCTGCTCCTCATACGTCACGTACCTTGGCGAGTATTTTACTGGCAACTCACAATGGGGGGCAAGGGGTGCAGGCCATATCTGGGACCTCCTCTAAACCAGTAAAAAAAAATGATACCAGCGTCAGCTGTGCCTGTTTTACCGGCTCGGCTACTGCCGGTATCGTTAGAAAGAGCTGCTGTGTGTTTGTGTAACTCATGATCATTGGTTCAGGAGCTCCTGGCTCTCTGACAGGGGTCCATGGGAGTGTTACAGAGCCTGGACGCAAGCCCAGAGTCTAGGAGAAGGAGCGCAGCTGTGTGTTTGTGTAACTCATGATCATTGGTCCATGAGCTTTGTGCTCTCAGACAGGGGTCCATGGAAGTGTTACATAGCCTTAACACTAGCCCAGAGCCCAGGAGAAAGAGCGCTGCTGTGTGTTTGTGTAACTCATGATCATTGGTCCATGAGCTTTGTGCTCTCAGACAGGGGTCCATGGAAGTGTTACAGAGCCTGGACGCAAGCCCAGAGCCCAGGAGAAAGAGCGCTGCTGTGTGTTTGTGTAACTCATGATCATTGGTCCATGAGCTTTGTGCTCTCAGACAGGGGTCCATGGAAGTGTTACATAGCCTTAACACTAGCCCAGAGCCCAGGAGAAGGAGCGCTGCTGTGTGTTTGTGTAACTCATGATCATTGGTTCAGGAGTTCCTGGCTCTCAGACAGGGGTCCATGGGAGTGTTACAGAGCCTGGACGCAAGCCCAGAGTCTAGGAGAAGGAGCGCAGCTGTGTGTTTGTGTAACTCATGATCATTGGTCCATGAGCTTTGTGCTCTCAGACAGGGGTCCATGGAAGTGTTACATAGCCTTAACACTAGCCCAGAGCCCAGGAGAAAGAGCGCTGCTGTGTGTTTGTGTAACTCATGATCATTGGTCCATGAGCTTTGTGCTCTCAGACAGGGGTCCATGGAAGTGTTACAGAGCCTGGACGCAAGCCCAGAGCCCAGGAGAAAGAGCGCTGCTGTGTGTTTGTGTAACTCATGATCATTGGTCCATGAGCTTTGTGCTCTCAGACAGGGGTCCATGGAAGTGTTACATAGCCTTAACACTAGCCCAGAGCCCAGGAGAAGGAGCGCTGCTGTGTGTTTGTGTAACTCATGATCATTGGTCCATGAGCTTTGTGCTCTCAGACAGGGGTCCATGGAAGTGTTACAGAGCCTTAACACTAGCCCAGAGCCCAGGAGAAGGAGCGCAGCTGTGTGTTTGTGTAACTCATGATGATTGTTCCAGGAGCTCCTGGCTCTCGGATAGGGGTTCATGGGGGTGTTACAGAGCCTGTACGCAAGCCCAGCGCTCAGGAGAAAGACTGCTGCTGTGTCTTTGTGTTACTCATGATCATTGGTCCATGAGCACCTGGCTCTCAGACAGAGGTTCATGGGAGTGTTACAGAGCCTGCACGCAAGCCCAGAGCCCAGGCGAATGAGAGCTGCTGTGTGTCTGTGTAACTCATGATCATTGGTTAGGAGCTCCTGGCTCTCGGATAGGGGTCCATGGGAGTGTTACAGAGCTTGATGATAGCCCATAGCCCACGAGAAAGAACGCTGCTGTGTGTTTGTGTAACTCATGATCATTGGTCCAGGAGCTCTTGCCTCTCAGACGGAGGTTCATGGGAGTGTTACAGAGCCTTCACGCAAGCCCAGAGCCCAGGAGAAGGAGCGCAGCTGTTTGTTTGTGTAACTCATGATCATTGGTCCATGAGCTTTGACAGGGGTCCATGGGAGTGTTACAGAGCCTTAATGCTCGCCCAGAGCCCAGGGTAAAGAGAGCCGCTGTGTGTTTGTGTAACTCATGATCATTGGTCAGAAGCTCCTGGCTCTCGGATAGGGGTCCATGGGAGTGTTACAGAGCTTGGATGATAGCCCATAGCCCAGGAGAAGGAGCGCTGCTGTGTGTTTGTGTAACTCAGCATCATTGGTCCATGAGCTTTAGGCTCTCAGACAGGGGTCCATGGAAGTGTTACAGAGCCTGGACGCAAGCCCAGAGCCCAGGAGAAAGACTGCTGCTTTGTGTTTGTGTAACTCATGATCATTGGTCCAGGAGCTCCTGGCTCCCAGACTGAGGTTCATGGGAGTGTTACAGAGCCTGCACGCAAGCCCAGAGCCCAAGCGAAAGAGCACAACTGTGTGTTTCTGTAACTCATGGTCATTGGTCCAGGAGCTCCTTGCTCTCGGATAGGGGTCCATGGGAGTGTTACAGAGCTTGGATGATAGCCAGGAGCCCAGGAGAAAGCATACCTCTGAGTCTTTGCATAGGTCCTTTTCATTTGTTCAGGAGCTCACGGCTCTCAGAAAGGGGCGTCTAGGAGTGGTTTGTGTGGGGGAAGGGTTTGGGCAATGCACGGAATTCCCAATCATACTCAATAGCACAAGTCCCTCATCTGCGTGTCTATTTTTATATTGACAGATTGAAGAAGCTGCCATGAAAACTGTTGCCTGTAGCCGAGAGAAGAGGCTTTCATTGAGATAACAGAGTCAACAGACTCCACACTGAATTGAAATCAATCCTTCTTTCCTCATAATCCTGCACGACATAAGCAATGCATTTCCTGGACCCTCCTTTAAATGTGGTAATGTGGCTGTGCTTTCTATTGCTCGTTCCGTCTCCTCAATGCAATTCCCAGGAAGTATTAAATCCCAACCCCAGCTGTATCCTGAATTGTGGGATTGATCAGAATTTCTACAAGGAAGGAGACATTATGATTGGAGGAATCGTTCAAATCTGTGGAGGAAACGTACCAGGGGTGTTCTTTTATGAACCCATAAAAAAGGAGGACTTATGGCTCTGTAAAAGGTAAGTCCTCCAATCCTTAAGATTTTATCAGAAAGCATCACCCTGCATTTCTCTGAGCTGATGTGCAGGTGAATGAGCAGGTGGGTCTGCTCCTGCCACATGTATAATGGAGTGAGTAGGTCTGTGGCTACTGTTGTGGAGGAAACAGGGTGCGGGGCTTTGGGGAGGGAGGAGACGGTTGGGGGGCACATCGGAGCGGGCATTAAGGAGAGTGTAGAGAGAAAGTGAGGCGGCCCGCGCGTGTCATGCTGGGCTGGCCTGGGACATCAGTGCTGTCGCGCGTCACGAAGCCGGTGGTGGATCAGGCCGAAGACAGGCGGCAAGGAGACTGCCCACAGGCAAGCGATACTCTCGGTACCCTGGAGCGGCACACAGGGAGGCACACAGCGTTCAGCTAGTTTAGAATGACAGCACGCAGCTTCTGCTCTGAGGAGGGATGCATGCACAGTCATAGGAGCAGTGCCACTGGAGAAATTTATTTTTTAAATAAGAGAAAGAAAAGTAACAGGACATTGTGGCATTTATAACACGCCTGTACACAAGTGTTTCTAGGCACGACAAGACAAGGAGGGGTAAACACAGGGAGGACAAAATACAATACTACTAGGCCTTGTGTCATTCAGATCATGCAAGTGCAGGGAAGAGAGGAGGGGAGAAGTGTTAGGGGGATGGGAAGGGGGAAGTGCAGTTAACTGACAAGTACAGCTAGAGGGTGGCTCATAAGTGCGGAGAGGAGAGGAGAGTGCAGAGAGGAGTGACTGTAGGGTTGCAGATACAGACCCTTAAGTGCTGAGGGAGCCCGGAGGTAGTGCAAGGGCAGCTGGACATGCAGGAGCATTGGCCCAAGTTCAGAGAGTGACCAGTGCGCAGAGTAGTCAGGTGCATCAGCAGGGGAGAGGAGGAGAGACAGCAGAAGTGAAAAGGAAAGTCTTGAGTTGCTTCCGGAACCAGAGGTGGTTCTGCTCAAGTTTTAGAGAAGCAGGTAGGCTGTTCCAGAGGGAGGCTCCAGCCGAAGAAATAGATCTACCCCACCTCTCTGCTTCAAAAAGCGTCGGACCCTCAGAGAGTTTGAGGTGGATGAGCAGAGATCTCAAGAAAAAACATGTTTTGGAAGAGAAAGTTGGAGGTAGAGAAAGCCTTGTGGATGACGCAGAGGGTCTTGAAGTTGATCCTTGCAGCCATAGGGAGCCAGCAAAGAGATTACAGAGCTGGAGAGATATGATCCCTTGGCTTGAGGCCTAGGACAAATCTCGCAGTCCTGTTCTGGATAAGTTATAAAGGTCGAAGAGTAGAGGCAGGAAGATCACAGTGAGAGAGAGGCAAGGAGCGAGGAGGAGAGTTCAGCCCACTCCGAGAGGAAGAGGGGGACCTGGCCAGGCGGCCTGTAGATAGTGGCCACAGTGAGAGAGAGGCAAGGAGCGAGAAGGAGAGTTCATCCCACTCAGAGAGGAAGAGGGCGACCTGGCCATGTGGCCTGTAGATAGTGGCCACAGTGAGAGAGAGGCAAGAAGCAAGGAGGAGAGTTCAGCCCACTCAGAGAAGAAATACAAGATGGGCATCCCAATAGCAAAGCACACAGAGTCAACTATATGTAATATTGACTGGGTCAAGGAGGGGTCTCAGGGTTTAGGTAGCACTAGTACAGACCATAAAGTGAAATATATATGTTTGTCATATTGTTGGGCCCAAGGCGGGACCCCCAGTGTTCTGTTATATTGTTTGGGCAAAGGAGGGACTCAGTGTTTCATTGGCAAACGGATCCAGAGCACAAAGGGGGTGCATGTAGGACATAGTCTGGGTCAAAATGGAGCTCCAATGGTTAATACACAGCTATACTTGCACCCACCGGACTGCTGAGGAGAAGCACATCACAGGCCCCAGCGTCAACCGAATAAGGCCAACAACCGACAGAAGTGGCTCCAGGAAGGCACTGCCAAGACAGTAGTGAGTGCGCACCTGTACAGGTGGTCCACGCTAGCGCCGGCCAAAAGTAAAGTGAAGTGGAAGAAGAGGGGAGAGCTAACGCTCGTTAAAAGAACTCCAGCTGGGCCCCCAGATCACGAGGGAGAACAGAACAGCCTGTAAGTGCAAGTACAGCCTCAGACAATATTAGAAGCCACAAACAACAGTCGAGTCATCAGAGGCCCCAGACCACGAGAAGACATGTTGGACAACTCAAGCAGCTGCTGACCCTGGGTCTCAGGCGAGGGCAGAGTTACAATCAGGCATCATGGCAGGCATGTCATCAAGGGCAGCATTCCTAAGGCGACCAGGACTGTTTTCCTTATAACCTCAACATGACCAAGGCCAAAGGTGAGAAGAATGGGTGGAGAAATGTAATGAATTAATAAGGGCCACAAGTCTCACCCAACATGTCTGCCATATTTATCAAACCTGGCCAGAAAAGAAATAAAGGGCATCATAAAGACTATTCCACCGTAAGAAAAAAACACATTCTGAACGATGATTGTAGCAGTGAACAGGAAACGGATCGTGCTACCCAACCGGGACTTCGAGAGGTACTCCTTCAATCAGTGTGCCCAACTACCACACGACTTTGGACTTCCAAGGAAAATCACCTCCTGCTACTTTGCAAACCCCTCAGAATATGAGGCTATCCGACTCGGGATTATGGAGGGTTGCACATCATCCATTTTTTGAAAGCATCTGCCGAAATAAATGCTGTCACCACTGGATATCCTGGACCTGGCCCAGGTGTACAAGAGGGTAGAGAGGGTAGAGAATCTGAGGAAATCAGACCGTTTGGCCGCCCTTCAGGCCATGTCAGCACCAGGCTTCTGGAATCAAAGCAGCCCTCCTAGGGCAGGACAAAGCGGCCCATACCAGATTTATCAAGGGGATAAACAGTGCTACAGAGGCGGTTTGAATTTCCCCATCGAGGACAGTGCCCAGCCATAGAACAAATGTGAATGCAGTGCGGCCGAGAAAACCACTTTCAGGCAATGTGCAAGACTTGGCTACAAACCCCCAATGCCAACAGGATCAGCACAATGGTTGATCAGCTCACTAGTCCAATGGTGCAGCGACAGGCATTGGGCAATGCAAGAAATAACCATGTGTCTATGGTTGGTGATATCCAATCGGGGTCCGGAAATGAACGTACTGGGAGAGAGATGATTGGTGTATCCTCTGACCAGATTGAAGACCTGGGTAATGGTATTTAGTCCAAAATAGCCTCATTTTGGACTATGAGAACAGATAGTTCCAAATGTAACAATCGTCCCTCACGAACCCCGCTGGTGGAGGCTACCACCTCGATTGGGGCCTAACATCATGCCTAATCCTAGAGTGGATAACGGTCTGGGCATGATAGTGGAGATGACAGAAATATTTTTCCCTTTGGGATCTAACAATGAATCCGAAATCCTTTTGCCGACATGCAAACACGTATTAAGGTGTGCTGCAAAGGGGAATTTGACATCGGGGAGGAGACAGTTGGCGCACGTGTCACAAAGGATCATTGGATGAGATGTCACCAAGCAAAGACACAGTCCTAAAAGATTGAAAAGATCAAGTTTGTTAGAGTTGTTCACTCAAATTCTGCCTTTGAGACCCTTAATTCTGGGGATATTGTCATGAATGCTGGGTGCCTGGCTGCGGCAAGGGGAGGGTAAGGGCCTGGCAGGTTTGGCATATACTGCATAAAAGCATGACCCCCCTTCTGCACACTTGAGGCATATACCATTCACTAGCACCCTTGTAATCATGCATCCTTTTTTTCATGTCTGTCGGGGTTCAGGGTATAACCTCTTCCTGCCCACTTCCTGTTCATTTCCTGTTATTTACACTTGGCCATTGATGAAGTATACTGAACAATCTCTGCGCTCTAGTTATTGGGCGTGGCTGGCTATAAGCTACGCCCGAAGACCATTCAGCGCTTCGAGTTGTTTTCTGTAAGCTCTACAAGCAACACGCTCACTGCGCTCCTGTCGTCGGAAGAATTTCCAGCCCACGTACGCGCGGTCTCAGTCTCCAGCCATCGGATCATCACACCGGATCATCGCAAGAACGCCCCAGCTGGTCCTGTGAAGAGAGAAGACAAGAAAGTCAGGTAGCGCTCTTGCAATCGCAGACTTCTGAGTCAGCCCAACGCAGCACATACTCACCCGGACTCGTAGCCGCCAGACCGCACACGCTACTCCTTTTTCTCGTGAACTTTGCTGCACATGTGAAATACAAACAACAATCAGACGCGCTCCGCAGAACCCTGCACCCCTTAACGCGGTGCGAAACCTGAATGACACTTACCTGCATAGCGCATCCGTCACACTTTGAACCACTCCCGGCTGGATCAAAAGACACTTACCTGCTTAACCAGTCGGCTCAGGAGTACCAGTGAAGTAACTGGCCCTCCACACACCCCGCAGCAGCATTCCGGGGTGTTTTTGCTGTGAACTAGAAACAGCGTCCCAACGTAGAACGCGAGCAGCCTTAAGAACTCATTAAAAACACAAAGGAAAGACCCACAAGAGGGGCACCCGGACCACCTGCCCCCAAAGAATTGCATCCCTGTTAATTGCAGGATGGAAAGCTTGCCCAACTAATCCTCAAGGTGAGCCAGGGAAAACACTCTCTCCTTCTCTTCTCACATATCGGACATCTATAAAAAGTCCCACTACCGGGTGCACCTCCTCAGAGGTACTCTACCTTTTCTCACTTTCCCCCAGAAGCTTACCATCCCCATAGCCCTGGTTATCTCTAGGCTGGACTACTGCAACAGCCTCTTTCTCAATTTTCCAGAACAGAACCGCAAGACTTATCCTTGGCCACAAGCCCAGGGACTGAATCTCTCTGGCACTGAAATCCCTCCACTGGCTCCCTGTGGCTGCATGGATCAAGTTCAAAACCCTCTGCATAATCCACAAGTCTTTCTGGGGGTGGGCCCCTCACTGCCTACAGCGCTCATTTCCTAAACACTCTCCTTCTAGAGCCCTCCGCTCAGACTCCTCAAACTTTCTGCGGGTGAGCCGTTTCTCCAAACAGAGATTTGGCAGTAGATCTTTATCCTCTGCAGGTGCCGCCCTCTGGAACAGCCTCCCTGCCTCTCTCTGTCTTGAGCTGGACCACCTCAATTTACGGAAACTCCTCAAGACCTTCCTGTTCTCTTGCTCTTTCTCTCTCCCTCTCCCCTGCTAACCTCCTTTGTCCTCTCTCCTGCTTCCCTCCTCCGTTATCCTCCCCAACACTGCTCAGTCCCGCTGACTGGTCGCCTGGTGCACCTCCAGACCCTCACAGGTCCCAGGCTCCCTCGCCAGTCGGTCCAACACTTGCCTCAAGGCCTCTGTACTCTGCATTTGCACTACTGCACTCGGAATATGTTCCATGTCAGGGGCAACCTCTCTGCACTTAAACCAAGCCCTGGATGGACAGGGTACACTTGTTCCCCCTCTTCCTTCCTCGCACTACCTGTCTGCGCACTTGCACGACCTTGAATGTACTAGGTCTAGCAATGTCGCGGTCCTGTCCTCCCTTTGTCTCCCCTCTCTAGCTTGGTTGCGCCTGAAACATTTGTGCATAGGCGCATTATCGATGATGACCTATCATCAATCAATCTGAATGTCGCCAAGCCTAGTAGTTAGTTTATTGTTCTGTATGTCCCCTTCACCCACCCCCCTCCTTCTCTCCCCACTCTTTGGCATGCTCTTGTACTATCTGACAAGTCATTAGGCCTAGTACGGCAGTTTATTGATTGTATGCTCTTTCCTTCTCTTCCGCCCTTCTCTCGTTCCCTCCTGTCATGCACTTGCACTAGTAGAAATGCCTCAGGCCTAGTATGCTAGTTAATTTTGTTAGATCATTCGGAAACTTCAAGGCCTAAGAATGACTGCTGTATTCCCTTGCTCCCTTGCCGCCTTGAAACGCTTTGAAGCACTTCACTTGTGTATAAGCGCTGTACAAATAAACAATGACAATTACAATAGTATTACCAAAGTGCAAAGTGTTATTATTTATATGAATATATTTTGCTGAACCTTATTTTATACAAGGAAGCTGTGTTATCACCTAGCATAGTGTGTGGCCATTCCTTTGTGGGCGCTTGGGGACTCACTGTACCTAAGAACCAGCCTGCATCACCTCCCATGAGTCTAAGCCTCGCTGCTCGCCCAACGTTACCAATTGAGTGCCTTGGCTGGGGTGCTCTGTGCCTCTCTCCCAACCATATAGAGGGCAGAAGTACAGATACCCCCTCCAGTCTTTACACATGCACCAGTGATGAAAGGCAGTGCAGAACAGTGCACAACCAGCAGCTATAACACATAATGATGCCATGCATGTATGGGTGATTAAAGCAGTGCAGGACAGTGCAGCACCTGCAGCAATGACACATGGCAACATCATACATGCTCCGGTGAACTGGAGCACTAGCAGATGATGATAATCATTAAGGCCCAGGGTGATTAATGTCACCGGTGGACATTGCAGGATCCGAAGCATGGACACGTGATAATAATATCATGCATGTCTGGGTGATTAAAAGCAGTGCAGGGCACTGCAGGGCCAGCAACACTGAGAACTGATAATGTCATGCATGTCTGGGTGATTAAAAGCAGTGCAGGGCACTGCAGGACCAGCAACACTGAGAACTGATAATGTCATGCATGTCTGGGTGATTAAAAGCAGTGCAGGGCACTGCAGGGCCAGCAACACTGAGAACTGATAATGTCATGCATGTCTGGGTGATTAAAAGCAGTGCAGGGCACTGCAGGACCAGCAACACTGAGAACTGATAATGTCATGCATGTCTGGGTGATTAAAGGCAGTGCAGGGCACTGCAGGACCGGCAACACTGAGAACTGATAATAATATCATGCATGTCTGGGTGATTAAAGGGGGTCCAGGACACAGGAGAAATAGGGGTGCAGCAGCACCACTTGGTGCCTGGAGACAGGTCAGAAGCAGAGCAGAGGCAAATGCTGACTTTGAAGCATGTTTTCTGACTGTAAAGCAAAGGGACGGCATCTTGTAGCTTGATGTGTGCTTGTCCAGGAGAGGGTGTAAGGAAGACGTCATGTGTGAAGTCTCTTAAATGTAGCACATGCAACTCGCACCAAAGACAGGCATGTGTTTTTATATTGAAAAGCTTTTATGCTTTTAATATGAAAATGTGCTGTGTCCATTGTTTGCATAGATGGCATGTCTGACAATGTAAATACAGCTGATCAAAGTTTCAGCCAGTAGAGTAAGGATCAACTGGGTGTACATTGTGAGGTGTCACACTATATAATGCATACTGGCATACAGTGTGAAAAGCTACCATCACGTTTTAGCGGGATAACTATACCTTTTACGTGGCAATACCTGCAATTCCTTAAATGGCACCTATAATTTAGTGTCTCAATACCCACCACCAAGTCTACCATACTCTTTCAATATGATTTATGATCTCTGCCTAAATACCAGTAACACAGAGATTCTCCTTTCCTGTCACTCTCTGGCCGGCCTCTCTTGACCCTCTTCCTGCTCCCAGCTGTGTGGCTAAAGATCTTGGGGTCAACTTTGACTCCACACTTTTCTTCTCTCTTCACATCTCTGACGTCTCTAAAAAGTCACACTATCAGCTGGACCTCCTCAGAGGTATTCTTCCTTTCCTCTCCTTCCCTCAGAAGCTCTCTGTATCCAGAGCTCTGGTTTGCTCTAGGCTGGACAACTGCAACAGCCTCTTTCTAAATCTGTCTGCCTCTACTCTCAGCCCTCTGTAACTCATCCAAAACAGGACTGCCAGACTTGTCCTTGGCCTCAAGCCCAAGGATTGTATCTCTCCAGGTCTGAACTCACTGCACTGGCTCCCAGGGCTGCGAGGATTAAGTTCAAAACCCTCTGCATTGTCCACAAGGCCTACTGGGGCCTGGGGCGTCAATACCTTCAACTCTCTGTACCTAAATATCTTCCTCCTTGAGCTGTTTCCTCATCCGCCTCCAACACCCTCAGGGTTAGTCGTTTCTCCAAGCAACGTGTTGGTGGTAGATCTTTTCTTCTGCTGGGGCTTCCCTCTAAAAACAGCCTCCCTGCCTCTCTGAAACTTGAGGAGAATTATCTCCGGTTCCGGAAGCACCTCAAGACCTGCCTCTTTGCTTCTGCTTTCTCTCCTCCTCTCCTCTGCTGATCTCCTGGCTGAAACTGAAACTGCACTGGTTAACTGGCTACCCTCTGATCTCTGGCCAGTTCCTCTCCCCGCCAGTTGCACACCTGCACTGCCCCGCTGGCAACCCTTGCACCGTGGGGCTGTTTATGTATCCCTACAGCCCCCTACCAGCACTTGACACCTGATGTCTGCACTTACCCTTGCACTCGGGGACCGTTTATGTATCCCTACAGCCCCCTACCAGCACTTGACACCTGATGTCTGCACTTACCCTTGCACTCGGGGACCGTTTATGTATCCCTACAGCCCCTACCAGCACTTGACACCTGATGTCTGCACTTACCCTTGCACTCGGGGACTGTTTATGTATCCCTACAGCCCCTACCAGCACTTGACACCTGATGTCTGCACTTACCCTTGCACTCGGGGACTGTTTATGTATCCCTACAGCCCCCTACCAGCACTTGACACCTGATGTCTGCACTTACCCTTGCACTCAGGGACTGTTTATGTATCCCTACAGCCCCCTACCAGCACTTGACACCTGATGTCTGCACTTACCCTTGCACTCAGGGACTGTTTCTGTATCCCTACAGCCCCCTACCAGCACTTGACACCTGATGTCTGCACTTACCCTTGCACTCAGGGACTGTTTCTGTATCCCTACAGCCCCCTACCAGCACTTGACACCTGATGTCTGCACTTACCCTTGCACTTGGGGACTGTTTATGTATCCCTACAGCCCCTACCAGCACTTGACACCTGATGTCTGCACTTACCCTTGCACTCGGGGCCTGTTTATGTATCCCTACAGCCCCCTACCAGCACTTGACACCTGATGTCTGCACTTACCCTTGCACTCGGGGCCTGTTTATGTATCCCTACAGCCCCTACCAGCACTTGACACCTGATGTCTGCACTTACCCTTGCACTCGGGGACTGTTTATGTATCCCTACAGCCCCTACCAGCACTTGACACCTGATGTCTGCACTTACCCTTGCACTTGGGGACTGTTTATGTATCCCTACAGCCCCCTACCAGCACTTGACACCTGATGTCTGCACTTACCCTTGCACTCGGGGACTGTTTATGTATCCCTACAGCCCCCTACCAGCACTTGACACCTGATGTCTGCACTTACCCTTGCACTCGGGGACTGTTTATGTATCCCTACAGCCCCCTACCAGCACTTGACACCTGATGTCTGCACTTACCCTTGCACTCGGGGACTGTTTATGTATCCCTACAGCCCCCTACCAGCACTTGACACCTGATGTCTGCACTTACCCTTGCACTCGGGGACTGTTTATGTATCCCTACAGCCCCCTACCAGCACTTGACACCTGATGTCTGCACTTACCCTTGCACTCGGGGACTGTTTATGTATCCCTACAGCCCCCTACCAGCACTTGACACCTGATGTCTGCACTTACCCTTGCACTCGGGGACTGTTTCTGTATCCCTACAGCCCCCTACCAGCACTTGACACCTGATGTCTGCACTTACCCTTGCACTCGGGGACTGTTTATGTATCCCTACAGCCCCCTACCAGCACTTGACACCTGATGTCTGCACTTACCCTTGCACTCGGGGACTGTTTCTGTATCCCTACAGCCCCCTACCAGCACTTGACACCTGATGTCTGCACTTACCCTTGCACTTGGGGACTGTTTCTGTATCCCTACAGCCCCCTACCAGCACTTGACACCTGATGTCTGCACTTACCCTTGCACTCGGGGACTGTTTATGTATCCCTACAGCCCCCTACCAGCACTTGACACCTGATGTCTGCACTTACCCTTGCACTCGGGGACTGTTTCTGTATCCCTACAGCCCCCTACCAGCACTTGACACCTGATGTCTGCACTTACCCCTGCACTCGGGGACTGTTTATGTATCCCTACAGCCCCTACCAGCACTTGACACCTGATGTCTGCACTTACCCTTGCACTCGGGGACTGTTTATGTATCCCTACAGCCCCCTACCAGCACTTGACACCTGATGTCTGCACTTACCCTTGCACTCGGGGACTGTTCCTGTATCCCTACAGCCCCCTACCAGCACTTGACACCTGATGTCTGCACTTACCCTTGCACTCGGGGACTGTTTCTGTATCCCTACAGCCCCTTCCAGCACTTGACACCTGATGTCTGCACTTACCCTTGCACTCGGGGACTGTTCTCTGTATCCCTACAGCCCCCTACCAGCACTTGACACCTGATGTCTGCACTTACCCTTGCACTCGGGGACTGTTTATGTATCCCTACAGCCCCCTACCAGCACTTGACACCTGATGTCTGCACTTACCCTTGCACTCGGGGACTGTTTCTGTATCCCTACAGCCCCCTACCAGCACTTGACACCTGATGTCTGCACTTACCCTTGCACTCGGGGACTGTTTATGTATCCCTACAGCCCCCTACCAGCACTTGACACCTGATGTCTGCACTTACCCTTGCACTTGGGGACTGTTTATGTATCCCTACAGTCCCACTACCAGCACTTGACACCTGATGTCTGCACTTACCCATGCACTTCCACCAGCACTTGACACCTGATGTCTGCACTTACCCTTGCACTCAGGGACTGTCTCTGTATCCCTACAGCCCCCTACCAGCACTTGACACCTGATGTCTGCACTTACCCCTGCACTCGGGGACTGTTTATGTATCCCTACAGCCCCCTACCAGCACTTGACACCTGATGTCTGCACTTACCCCTGCACTTCCACCAGCACTTGACACCTGATGTCTGCACTTACCCTTGCACTTGGGGACTGTTTATGTATCCCTACAGTCCCACTACCAGCACTTGACACCTGATGTCTGCACTTACCCATGCACTTCCACCAGCACTTGACACCTGATGTCTGCACTTACCCTTGCACTCAGGGACTGTCTCTGTATCCCTACAACCCCCTACCAGCACTTGACACCTGATGTCTGCACTTACCCCTGCACTCGGGGACTGTTTATGTATCCCTACAGCCCCCTACCAGCACTTGACACCTGATGTCTGCACTTACCCCTGCACTTCCACCAGCACTTGACACCTGATGTCTGCACTTACCCTTGCACTTCCACCAGCTGGCCGTGCTTTTTATTTATTTTATTTATTGCCTTTCTTTATTTATATATTTTCCTGTTATCCTATGAACTGCACTGACCACTCCTCCTTCCCCCTGCACTTTTCCCTTCCTCCCTCCCCTGTAATTGTCACTGGGCCTAGTAAGATCGTCGTCTGTCTTCCCTCTGTTCCCCCTTCCTTATCTGGTAGCGCCTTGAAACACTTGTGCATAGGTGTGTTATAAATGCAGTATCATACCATATGGCCGTACTGGCTCTTCTCTGCAAGACCATCAATACATCAGCACTGTTCAGCACAAATGACATTCATTCAAGAGCACTGTGGTAGCCAAGGCGGGCCCCTTCACAAGGGCCACCTTTGCCTCATCCTCAGCTTGCAGCAATAAGGAGATTGGACACCAGACTGATGGATAAACCAAGCTTTAGTAATTAGAAAGAAAATAAACAGAATACAGAGAAATGATCAGCTGATAAGTAGGAAAACACAGAAGGGCGAGTGTCCCGGCAGTGGTCACATGGATCTCTGAAGGGAACGCCCTTAGAGCGCAGGTTATATAGCATAGCAGGAGCAATCACTAATATCTTATCACATTTCCACAATGGTGGGTGGTACTTGGCATGACATTGCAGGCATTTGGCAATAGCTGTCAACATCTGACTTGTGACGAAGCATTGCGAGTACATGGGCTGGGCCCATTGTGTTTTATTATGGATAAGCAGTATTCTCAGAAACTCTACTGCTATCTACCATACATGGTGTTAATCTACACTGGTAGAGTGCAAACAGAAGAGAAGGTCTGGCGTGTCCTTTTGCCTGGTTATGGGGTCTTGGTCTAACCTGCACCAGGCAGGGTTTGGGCCTGTCAGAGGAGCTGAGTGCAGAGGGAGGCGTCAGGCAAAGGCAAAAGGGAGGATTGGAGGCCTACATGTATGATAGATCATACTGCAGCTTCCCATAGCATAGCAATTCTGCTACACAGCACAGTATAAACATGTTTCAGCTGGACTGCAATAACTAATGGTGCAGTACCTGCACTGTTCAGAGGTATTTTAATGTCAGAGTGCCACCACTGGGTAGTCTCACAGCGAGCTCAACCATTGAATGGGCATAGTGTCTGAACCCCATTCTTGCGCTCCTGGGCATGTAGGGAGAGAGTTTCAAGTTCCTGACTTTGAAACTAAGCTAAGTTGTACATTTTCCATTTTTTAAATTCACGACAACAACAAACATTTTTGACCACCCCTTCATTGAGCCAAAGTGGATGAAATTTGCCACCAGTTCTGATGGTGGCAAAAACTAAACACACATTCTTATGAATGTGAGGTAGTTCCCAAAAGTACAGTTGTGCTCAGAGAAGATGCATTGCACTATGAATCAGACCAGCAGAAGCACCTCGTTATGCAAGTAGAGGAAAATGTGAAACCCAGGCCTGCAACAGCATCAGAAGGCAGAGGTAAATGAGAGGAATGGAATTGTGAAATCTGGCCATCATTTGACTGAGTTAGTTGGTACCCAGTTGTCTGGATTGTCCTTGCTCTGTGCATTCTAACGGAGAGATGTGGAATTTCCGGGACTGGTGTCAGCTGTGGGGAGAAATCATCTAAGTCCACGGTGGACAGTCAGGTCTGGATCTGTGTGTGTTCCCTGTTATTTGAGAGGAGGAGGAATTCCATTTTGCCAGGGTTCAGTTTGAGGTATGCGCTAAACATCCAGGATTGTATCAGTGTGAGAGAGGTCTTAAGCTGCTTGAAATGTCAGGTAGAATTGAGTAGCATCTGCCTTTTGGTGAATATGAATTCTGTGTCTGGAAAGGAGAGAATCCAGGAGCCAGGTGGCTGTTGAAGATCAAGGATGAGAGGATGGATGCTTGGGAGGCTCCACAGGGGGAAGGTAGCTGGGGTAATCTGGAGGTATCCATCTGGACGAACTGATACCTGTCTTCTACCAAGATCAAGGAAGCCAGTCTGACCAATCCCCATGTGGTTGTGTAGTATGTCAATGAATGCTTGATGATCCACTGTGTCAAAAACTGCACAGAGATCAAGGAGTGTCCAGAGTCAGGGGTGCCCATCATCATGCATTCAGAGAACATGGTCTACCACTTGGATTGTTGCAGTGTCTGTGCTGCATCTGGGTCTGAATCTGAGTCTGAGTCTGAAGCTTAATGATCCACTGTGTCGATGACTGTAGAGAGATCAAGGATTATCAGGAGTGCCTATCTTGGTCAGTTTTGTGCTGGTTGAGGTTTCAGTGTGTCTTTTTATTTATTTATTCATTGGACATTTGTATGGTGTCTATACACAGGTGTTTCCAGGTGCTACATGACAAGATGAGTGCGGGGGGAACATGGGTATTGAAAAGTATAACATCAAAGAAATGGTAATATTGGCCTTGTGGCAATCCTACCATGCAAGTGCATGACAAGGTGGTAAGTGCAAGGGGAGGGAGTGGAGGGAGAATTGCAGGAGTGCAGTACCCCCAAGCTTGATGGGATCTGTGCTGCTTGGGCTGAGGTGGCAAGTGCTAGGGGCAATGGGGGAGGATGTGTGCAGTGGCCAGAGAGGACCAGGATGGGTTTGTACGGGAAACGGGGCATGAGGGCAAGTGCTGATAAAGGATATTGGAGGACTGGTAGGGGATAGTCTGGCCCCTGTTGACTCCAAGGGGACCAATCCCCAGTCACAGCAGCAGACATAGAGTGAGCACGGCAGGGGGTGTGGGAAGGAAGAGGAGAAAAGGAACGTTTTGAGAAGTTTCCAGAACTTATGAAGATCTGGCTCAAGTCTGAGGCGGGAGGGAGGCAGTTCCAGCGAGAGGTGGTAGATGAGTCTAATGAGCCGAGCAGTGTCTCCTTCACAGTGCCGGTGACTGTGCTGCCAGGAAGGTTGAAGTCCTCAAAGAGGGCGTTCCTAGAGCATCTGTGGGACATTGTGATGGCCAGGCCAGCAAGGTCATTGAAGGAGGTGCTGAGTTTGAGAGTCCTGTTGAAGCGGTTGAAGGTGATGGTTTCAATGGGTAAGAGAGGGAAGTAGCAAGAAAGGGCTTTGAAGGAGCTGATAGTGGCTACTTCTAGTACGGTGCAAGGATAGGAAGGTTTGTAGATGATGGCAAGCTCTCTCTCAGTGTCCTTTAGCTTGTCCATATGTTGAATGCTGTAGCTGTAGTGGGAAGGCCATCAAAGATATGGGTCAAAGAGGGGCTGAGCCAATATTCAGTGATGAAGAGTATGAGCAGGTCATGGGTGGTACTATACTATGCTATACTTCCTCCACATTCTGAACTATTCCATAAACTGTACTGCCCTATACTTGACCATAGACTATGTTGATACTAAGTGCTACACTGTACCATGGTATGCCTGCTAGAGTTTTTGGCAGGACCGCCAGGTAAGATTTTGGCATGGGGAAGTCATTTTGGCTGAGGGTGTTGTGACGGTATTTAGACATAGACAATAGTATTTTTACAAACAACTTTATTAACTAAAAATCAGGTTGGAGTAAGGCCTAACTTATCCTATGCTAAGGTGGGATTTCCCTACTGAAAGAAAACTAAGGAAAGTCTGGGTCAGGAAGTCACAATCAGAATCAGTCTGTGTCCATAACTTATTCTTGCCCTCACAACTAACTGTACACAATGTGTGTGGATGTCAGCGTCAAAATGAATAGTGTATGTAGGATGAGGCTGCACCCTTTATCCTGCTGCGCAGGCTTCATATGTAATTCAGTAAGTTCAATGTGAGTCAGCTTGTGCTTGGCTGCGCGTTATGAGCGCTTATTCCTTTTGTATTGAAGGGCTTTGTTGTTGTTCCCGTGTGGGGAAGCCCCTCCTGTTCAAGGGTGGGGGCTCCCCACTGAACCAACGGGCACTCTGCTACTCCTTACGCTGTCTCAGTGCGTTTCTGGGCACACGCGCCCCTTACTCTGCCCCTCCAAACGTGGGGGGCTGCTCACGGCGGCTTGCGTTGTCCGTGTGAGTTGGACTCCTCCTCTCCAAAGGAGGGGGTCTCTCTGCATGTGTGGGAAGGGCGACAAGCCCCTAATGTGGCGAAAATGCGGCAACGGGCTGCCGTCTTCCGTAATAATAATTCTAATTAAATATACCTATGTAAATACACACACGCGCGCCACAGGCTCCTCTAATGCTTATTATACAGAGTTGTGCGCGCTTTCACTCTTCAATGACTAACTGTCTCTAAAGATCACTCTAGAAACGCACAGGCATTACGCAGCTAGTAATAAACACAACTTATCTGCATGGAGAGCAGGAAAGAAGAGATAGAATACAGGAAGTGGAAGGACTAGGATCACGTGGTCAGGACATTGGACTACAGTTGGCCTGGGAATTCAAGGGAAATGTCGTTTTTGGGAGAAAAAGTTTAAAAAATGTGTTTTACCATATGGAGAGTTACAAAATTGTTTTATTGTTGAAACTGCTGGAGTCAGGAATAAATGGAAGATGAAGCATAATGCTTGCCTCCGTCTTGACATCGAATCAAAATCAGTCTGTGTCCAAAACGTATACTTGCCCTCTCAACTAACTTCATGCAATGTGTAGAGATGTCAGCGTCAAAATAAATAGTCTCCATCATAGTGTTCAGAGCTTCTTCCAGCTCGTGGCTTATATTCAGCCTCCCCGTCCCCAAGTTCAAAATATTTCACAACAGACTGTGGAGCACTTCCCCAAGAGTTTACAGTTCCTTGGGACGCTTCCCGGCTCTTCTGATATTGGTTCTTTTCACCAGTTCACACAAGCAGTTTAATGTCTGTATTTCAAAATCACATAAAAAGGTTGTTGCCAAAACACAAACTTCTTCTTGGATACTTTCAGTGACTTCTCAAAACAGGGCACTTGGTCTACGCGCAGTTGTCAGACCACATGGTCCACCCATTACAGGTCACGCAACCGAGTCCCCTTCCTTGGCTTCTCCTGGCTCTTGCCAATGCTTTCTCATACTATGCAGTTCCTTTAACTATTTTGACCTTGGCCAGTCCCTGGTTTCTCACACCATACCCTTCAGGGTGTTATCTTAATTTTCCCAACACTTGTATTTCATCAAATACCATTCGTGGTATCAGTTAATTTCACAAGCTTTCTTTCACTTCATTTATAAGCGCTCAAACATTGTTCTGCTCAGCATTGAACAGTAGTTTGAATGACTATTGGTTGATTCGTTATTCAAAGTACTTGCAATTTCTCTGTGCGGTATTCAATAATAACGCTCAGTTTGTTCATTCTTAAAAAGTGCTTGAAATCTCTCTGCTCGATATTCAAAAGCACTGGTACATGTTTTTCATTTCATTCGGTATTTAAAATAATGCTCTTTGCACATCTGCCTGCCAACTCGGTGTTTCCGACACTCACCGGTTGGAGCTTACTGTGCTGTGATTTCTCTGCCGCCACAAGTCTCTGCTTTCCCATGTGTTTCCTTGCCTTTCTCTCCCAGAGCTCCGTATGGCGTGGCTGCCCAGCGATGCTCCACCTGCAGGTCAGGATTCTCCTGATTGCCTCACTTGGTCACACCGGTCTCCCTTTCGTGGGCTGCTACCGGCTTCCAGCACTCCCTGGCTTTGCTTCCTGCTGCATACACCCTGCATCTGCACTTGCGTCTCGAGCGCTCCACATGCCACACCACTGACCTGGAGTTGCTTCCACAGCTACTGGCTCAGCCTCCACAGCTGCTGCTGTTTCCTCAGCTGATTCTCCTTTTAAAGTTCTCGCCTCCATTATTCCTCCAAAAAGATCTCGAAGGCACGCCACTGAAGCGGTGGTTCCGTTTCACTCGTGTTGTCCTCCTTCTCATCTTAGTACACAGCTGAGGCTGAAAACTGTCTGCATTATCAAAAAAGAGGCTGACATGTGTCAGTATTAAAAACATCTTCTTTGTCTTAGTCCCTGACTAATGTGTGTCTGTTTTAGCAATAGGAGGCTGAACTGTGCCTGTATGACTAAACTGAGGGTGATATGTATTTGTCTCAACCCAATGAGGCGGTGTCTACTTGATTGATCTCTTCCTCTTCCCAGTGTTTAGGTGTTGTTTCTGGGGAACAGTTTGGAAGGAAGAGAATAGAAAGGGCTGACAGCATTCTACAAAGTCTTGAGGGATTGAGGGTTCAATATGACAAGGGACGTGGGTATACCACATCTCACCTAAAGCCGCAAATATTCAATCCTTACAAGTGGCACAGAACAATTCTGCACGGACCATTTTCAATCAATCTCGCCGTTCCCATATCTCCATCTTCAGGAGGAAGCTTACTGTTAATCATCGCATTTCACACAAAATGCTCACTACGACACATTAATGCCTCTCTCTCAGCAGCCCCATCTACCTGTCTGAACGCATTCACATCTAGAGCAATGGAAGGAATCTTCACTCCTCCTCTGCTAGTGTCCTGGCTCCTCCCAGATTTAAGACTGCCAAATTTGGTGGCAGCACTTTTGACGTTCAGGGTCCTCTACTCTGGAACGCCCTGCCGGCTGGGCTATGACAGCTCCAAAACGACCTCCTATTAAAAAAAGCCATAAAAACCTACCTTTTTAATATGGAGTCATCTTTATGACCCCCTTTCAGCTCCTACTGGCTTCTTTGTTGTCTTGTCTTGTCCTGGTCTCTTTGTGCGCCCTGAGGCCCACGGGCATGCGGCGCGTTATAAGAATTAAGATAAATAAATAAATAAAATAAAGACGTCCTGTCCCCACTCTGCGAGTTACCGCCACCCAGGTGATCCTCCTTCACATATTCACCTCCAGGGTACGGATCCAAAAGTGATGGCCTTTCCCTGGCAACCTGAGAGGAGGACACAGGGGCAAAAGAAGTGAGGACTCCCTTAGGTTACTCATAGTGTTTGCACTTTGTAGGAATTATACCAGAAGAGAGAGTTGCCTACAGTGATCCTTCCACAAAAACATGAAAGATGAAAAGAAGCCCACCTTGTACCGCTAACGCACAGGCCCACTTCTGCTGGCACGATTCTAGGCATGCATGTGTGCTAGCATGAAAAACTAAACGTGAAGTGTTGGGAAATGGAGGTCCAGCAGAGACTAGACTGGGTCTTCCCCTGAGATGGTAAAGACAGAAGAAGATGGACCCATTGGTACAGACCAGCCAGGTCACTGCTAGACTGCCAAACCTGGACACTATCCTGGTTTCTGTACTATCGGCTAGCTTGTATGCCGGCGAGCAACTGTGCATGTGAAAAATTGCAGCATCTCCTCCTTTCTGCTGGTAATGACATAACCTTCCAGTGTACATTTCCCAAGCAAGACAGTATATTCATTGGCTATCGGCATGATGGCGTGCTGACGATTACAAATGACATGCCTAACGTGACTTCATTTCCTGCACTTCATGCTTGCCTATACATAGTGTTGGAAAATATCTTTAGTATTGTCACCTTTTAATCATGTCATGTTTTGGTAAGTGGCTAATATTGCAAATAACTGTTCATGCGCATGTCAAATGGCACAAGCGCGACGAAGCATCGTTTTGGCGAAAGATCCTGGCACTGGCCAAAAACTATCCAATTTCCAGAATAAGATTTGAAATTGCCACACAGTCGATTACATCAATTGCTCTCTGGAAACAACTCAACCTGTTTGGCAAACTAATAAATAACGACAAAATTCCATCGGTGCAAATTCTGCAGAACATTGCGAATGCAATGAACAATACCATACTAAATGAATGGAGATATGAGATGGAACAACAACTGATAGAACAAGACATCTCGTTGCTAGTTCAACGTCCGCAGCATGCGAAAATAAAAATCCAGAAGAACGATTGGGCAAAAACAGCACTAGAGAAAACAGCACTAGATATGACCATACATTGTGAAATAGACATAGGGGCACTTAATGAATTGCCAAACTATTTCATCCTATTCCTGGATCCGAAAATCTGAGAAATATTTATGAAAGTCTGCATGAACACGATTCCGACAAGATACAGGTTAGCGAAAACCCGACAAATTAATACATCAGAACAATATTGTTGTTTTTGCCTAAATCAAGAAACTCAAGAAATACTACACCATATTTTAATGGTGTGTTCGGCATTAACTGAAAAGAGACAACTATTTGGCGAACATTTTAGGGGCCGATTCATGGAACAAACTTGCGCGGAAAATCCATGCGCAAGCAGGCGCAAGGGAGCGCAAGCGTGAGAAACGCAGCGCACGCGCACGCGTGCGATTCAAGGAAGACACTGCGCGTGTTTCCCGCTGTCCGTGCGCCCAATCCAGCCATGGCGCACGCAGGCATACACGGCGTGCGCTACGCGCACAGCAAAAGCACACATAGCGCGACGCACACAACCAAAGTGGGCGGAACAGTGGGCGTAACACGCGGAATGGGGAACAACGCGTAAAAAAGAAGGCCTAACTGGGGAAGTACTGCAGGGAACTACACGGAACGCCCACACGTACGCGAACAACCCGTATTCATGGATCCGAATACGGGAAACCCGCGCACGGCAAAAGACGCACACAGGCGTCAACGCGTCTGCCACACGAAGGCAAGCGGAAGCGTCCCAGCGCCCAGTAAAAAAGTGCACGCAAACAACAAACACGTATATACAGCTACGATGAATGCCCCATTTGTCGCAGCACTGATCGTGGGACACCGCAGGAGGAGGAGAATAGCCAGGGCATGCATTTTCGCACCACGGACAAGCCTTTTTGGGATGCCTGACAACCAGGTCTATGGCAGGTATAGGTTTCCACCCCATATCATCCTAGACCTGGTCAGAGAGTGGGAAGATGACCTTACATCCCCCACCCTTTGCTCCCAAGCATTGAGCCCCTTGAAGCTGCTCAATGTCCTGCATTTTTTGGCCACTGGGTCATTTCAGCAGACTACTGCCATAGTGGGGGGGGGTCACACGGGCCACGCAGTCACGCTGCCTACACCAGGTACTGGCAATCATGACAGCGCGCCCCTCAGTCCGCAGGCACATATACATGCCCAGAACACCCGCAGAAAGGCAGGCCGTTGTCCTGAATTTTTCAGGGTGGCACACTTCCCCAAAGTGCTCAGTGCCATAGATTGCACCCATGTGGCCCTACGTCCACCTAGGGCCACTGAGCACATCTACCAAAACCGCAAGCACTGGCATTCCATCAATGTACAGGTGGTATGCGATGCAAAAGGAATCATCACCTCTGTCTATGCAAACTACCCTGGCTCCACCCATGACAGTTTCATATACAAAATGTCCACCCTGAGCCGGGGCCTGGAAGCTGGGCAGCATGGCGACACATGGCTCCTAGGTCAGTACAAATGCCCTTGCACATGCATGCAAGTCACACACAGACAAATACCCAAACCCTAATAATCTCAACTATTATCACCTCCCCAGGGGACAGTGCCTACCCTCTGAGCAACCACATGATGACGCCAATCCGGAACCCCACCACCCCACCCCAGGTAAGATACAACGCGGCCCATATTGCAACCAGGGCCATAATGGAGCGCACATTCGGAGTGCTCAAGTCACGCTTCCGCTCCCTTGACCGCTCTGGCAGGCAACTACTCTATGCACCCCCAGTAGTGTGCAGGATCATTGTGGCAGCATGTGTCCTGCACAATGTTGCAACACGGCAGGGCTTCCCGGTGGACATGGTGGTGCCCCAACATCCCCAACCACAGGCACAGGCGCTGCCCATGGGAGGGGACAGGGCACGTGGCGAGGAACCCCGGACCCAGCTTGTGGCCACATTTTTCACCTGAACTCCCACCCCTGCGGAGTGCACACAGGCCTGGCACATACCAGGTGACAATCGATGATGACAAAGAGACAGTCAACTGTCACAACCCTACCACCCTGAGATAGTTTCCATCGAAGTGCCACATCGTCTGCATCCCTAGCTACTTAAACACAAGCTATCCTGTGTGACCAAAAGGCACACATATGACATATGACATGGTATGGCCTATACACAAGTATTTCAAGGTGCGATGAGGCAGGGAGGGGGGAACAAGGGAAGACAGACAACGGTACTACTAGGCCAGGTGTCATTTAGATTGTGCAAGTGCAGGGGTAGGGGGAAGGGAAAAGTGCAAGGGGAAGGGGAGGGGGGGAGTGCAGTACAGGGCAAGTAGACCAAAAAACAAATACATAGGTCAGCTGGTGGCAACTGCAAAGGTAAGTGCATAAAACTGCTGGGAAGGGGGGGCTGTAGGGATAGAGTGACAGTACTGCAGTGCAGGGGTTGCCAGGGAGGCAGCGCAAGTGGAGAGTGGCTGGGCCAGGGACCGAGGTCGGTGGGAGTGGCCCAGTTGCAGATCCAGTGCAGTTCCAGTGAGGAATTCCGCAAGGGAGAGGCATAGAGAAAGCAGAAGAAAAGAGGAAGGTCTTGAGGTGCTTCCCGAACCGGAGATGGTTCCCCTCAAGTTCAAGTGAGGCAGGAAGGCTGTTCCAGAGGGAGGGCCCTGCCGCGGAGAGAGATCTACCCCCAGAAAGTTGCTCTGAGAAGCGGATGACCCTGACATGCAAGGTGTGCATCACACACACCTGCAATACAGGCCATGGCCATCACTGTTATGTCACTCAAACCCTCCCAAACCACAACATGACATGGCAAGCAATACCCATACACCAATGCAGTAACGATAAGGTACACATTGCCATGTCCTAAATGCACAGTGGCATCGGACACTGCTGCCTGACCCGGAATCAGATGAATTGACAAACCAACAACCTCCCACCCAAAATAAGTCATTTCCAAATGCATTACAACAGTCGTAGACGTAACATCACAATGAATGCCTGTCTACATGCACATTATGCATTGCAAAATCAACACTGCAGCTCATGTGTGCAGTGTCCTACTCCTGCATCACACTGCTCAGAGCACAGCACAGTGAACAGCCATTGTGTGTGATGCACACCCTGAGCATCACATCTAAGTGACAGACCACGTCAAACATCAAATTAGGCATGTACTGGATCCATGATCGGTCACAGAACATGTGCTACCGGGACACAGTGGGCACCAGAAGGCAAACAGTGTACACGTGGATATGCAAGGGTGGGAGTACATGTAGTGCATCAGAGTGCAAGTGTGTGGGTCAGTAAGGACATGCACTCAACATATGCATGTGCACTCAAGTGACCATCAGTGTTCTCTACACATCACATGTGAACATTCACCATGTGTACACCCCAGCATGTCAAACCACAACTATCCCCTCACACCTGAAAGGTAAACACAAGACATGAACAGGCATTGATCAGCAGAACACAACATGTACATAGGATACCACCATTACAATGTCAGGGTTCCCATCACACTGCAGGGCAAGGCAACTATCAACAACAAACCCCCCCTCCCTCACAAATGACCATGACCCACTGTACAACTGCACCTGTGTCATGGAGCCTTCAACCCTCCATTCCACCTGGCCACAGGATCACCTTTACCCTTCGTCACCATCTCCCACCTTGTGTGTAAAAAGGGGCCTGCACCCTCAGAATCCACACTCATTTCCAAAATCACAAAATCCAAGGCATAAAAACGAACCAGAACACCCTCCAATAGATGACTTGACGTAGCAGTACCTCACAAAGGCCAAGTACTACCACAATGATGCAACAACCAAGGTAGCAGAGTAAAACAATGTCACAACAGGATGTGAACCATGTGTGGTACATAACATAGGATGATGCACCATGAACGGATGTGTACTGTCACAGGTCCCGTGCACAGGCGTGGGAGTGTCACGAAACAACCACCCCCACCATGTCCCGGGTGCCTGCAAGGTCAAACTCACACAGGCCTCTGAGACCCTGGTGGGGAAGGAGGGTCACGGATATGCAGTCGGGACAGGTGTTGGCACACTGGATAACTGGAATGAGTGGCAGGAGAGGGGAGGAGGAATGACACATGAAACTAGGGAATGCACGAAAATGTACAACCTGCATGAACACATACACAATCCAAACAAACTTGGACATCATTGTCATGGCCTTCTGTAGTCCAGGCTTAGGAGTGGTACGAACCAACCACCCCCTCTAGGGTTTTGGCGCCTGCAAGTTCGGGGCTTACACAGGCATCCGCAACCCCAGCGGGGAAAGAGGGTTAGGGAACGTTGCTTGGATAGGTACGGGAAGCAGGACCACCGTGTAGAGGGTACAGGGTTCAAAATTGCATAGGATTCCGGGTGATTAGGGGGAAAAAAACATACCAAATTGAATCAAACATACATCCGTGCATTAGTGCACCCCCCAGCAAGCCTATGAAGAGCAGTTTGAAAGAAAAAAGACAAGACATTTAGCTCTGGTTTTGAGTGCTGGCCTCCTGCCTGCGCACTCTCAGGTCCGGTTACAGGAGCACTGCAATGCTGCAAAGAGAGCCACAGTCAACAACCTGTATGTGCCAATTACACAAAAACACACCACCAAACATGCCCCATAGCAACAAACTACTCTACAAACAGACAATCTGGTGTAGATGCTTCGTACCCATATATAACATTCCCCTGTGACGGGTCATACACAGTCAATGCAGTAAGTCAGCCGCCGGTGGGTGCGTGGCAAATGGAACACCAATGTGTCACAATTCACACAACATGCAATGTTCCCTGGGTAAGCACACAGACCCATATAGCAAGCCATGACTTCAGAGCAAGTTGCGTACCACCATGACCGAAACAAAGTTGGCAGTGCATTTATCATAAAGTACATGGAAATGAAATGCACTGCACCCGAGTATGTCCCTTGCTGTATGTCCCTGTGAGCTGCCTCTTTCCATGTCTCGTAAGGCTACATGGTTGATACAAGTGCCTCAATGGACCTTGGTGTACCTGAGGGTATGTGCCACTGCCCCTGCAGGTGTCCCAGACAACCTTACAATCAACAGCCATCAGTCCACCAACACATCTGAGCTGCATTGTGTGCTTCAACACCAATATTCGTCCAAGCTCACCCTCTGTGCTGTGACTAAGCCTGCATGTGCAACTCGCCTGGTGCAAGCTTTGCTGTGTTGTGACCCCCCTGTGCTGCTCACCTTGCCTGGAGTTCCTTGGAACACGTCAGCAGTTCTAGGATGTAGGTCTGCAATCCCTGTGCCTCTGCTTGTGCACACATGTGCATGTGGGCACCAACAAACGTGTCCAGAATTCCGTCGTCCAATGGGCCATGTCTGCTGGCAAAGGTGCTCTGCAGGCTCATCCCCCTGCAGAAAGGGCATGAAACACATGATTAATGCTTCAAAGTCATCTGTGTGTGTCTCTTCAGGCATCTCATTACTTGACCATGTCAGAGAGTCACATCATAAATCACACCATCAGTCCGTCTTTCACATCCAAAGTGTGGAACACACTATCTACAGCATGAATTGCAACAAGCACGTGTACAGTAAAGATAAGAAACATACTACACAATGCATAGCAATCAATGTCCACATTAATCATGAAACACCCCATCTAGCAAAAGCTGAACAGTGGACAATAACACCAAAATCATCCCCACTAGGGGTGTAAACACAAGTCACACAGCACCAGACATGCCACAGAGATGACAGTCCAAAGCCCTTGTGTAAATGTTTGTGACACCGTGTTAAGAAAGGAAGAAGGTATACTATGGCAAAAGGGAAAATGCACACAGTTGCACTGTGAACAACTCTGAATCTAACAACATGTATATAATACCCAAGTCTTGTGTATATATGTAAAACCCAGGAACGTCAATAAGGTAAAACAGTATTACCAATATAGGAAAAGGGATGTGGGGTAAACACTTAGGACCTCCTTATGACTGAAAGGAAAGTCGGCAAACTCTTTACCCACTATGCTCTTACAGATACTGACAGCGCTAAACCCACGTAGCGGGCAAGCAAGGACAGATTCTGTGAACTGACAATCTGTAGAATACTGAATAAGGAAATTATAAACAGTACTCACGAGGACCGGAAAGACCACTTGAATGTCAGTAATTTCACAAACCCTGTAGATCAAACAGGGACCCAGAAGGCTGTAAAAGCAAAGGGTTAAAGATAACAAAATACATAAACCCTAGTAAAAGGCAAGTCTGAATTGTGATAATAAATCGTGAGGAAAACTAAAAGGGGAACACTCTGGAACTTGTAACAACTAACCCACACCTAATAATCAATGGAAAATGAATGCAGAAGTGCAATGGAAAACATGGAGTGGAATCTCAATAAAGTAGGATCAGGAGCAGGGAAAATGATATCACAAAAGGAAACCTTTCCCACCCAATCCAAGGAGAAAAGGCAGTAACTAATTCTACGAAAGTAAATATTAATACATCATGTTTTTCAGTAACCAGGACAGCATAAAGGGACAGAAAACACCGGCAAACTGGGCTGCATCAAATAGTAGAGCACAGAGAAAGGCTGTCTGCAGACAGAGGAAGACAGAAAGGGAAATTCAGAAAGCCTAAATCAAATAAGCGCATAAATCCGAAATCCAGGACAGAGGAACAAGATACAGGAACTAGTAACTGGGCACAAAGCTAGGAACAGGAACTAGGTACAAGGCATGGAACTAGGAACAAGGAACTGGAACTAGATACTTGGCACAATATCTATGAACAAGGAACTGGAACTAGGTACAAGGCACAGAAACTAGGAACAAGGAACTGGAAATAGATACTTGGCTCAATATCTATGAACAGGGAACTGGAACTAGGTACAAGGCACAGAAACTAAGTACAGGAAACAGGGACTAGTCACAACAGGAACACTGCTACAATGACCAGCGCCGGACTGAAGCAAACTGAGGCTTTTAAAGCTGCTTAACGAGCACACCCCTCAGGCGTGCCGCCTGCTGCACCTGCAGCCACAGGTGTTGCCTATCCTCCTCCCAGCGTTGTGCTGCAAGGGAGGAGATGATGCAGTGAGCCAGGCATTCTGGGAAGCAGGAGGTGAAGCAGTGAGCCAAGGCATTCTGGGAAGCATAGTCATTTGATTTAAGTAGCATGCCGGATGCCAGGGAGGAGATGAAGCAGTAAGCCAGGCATTCTGGGAAGCAGGAGGTGAAACAGTGAGCCAAGGCATTCTGGGAAACATAGTCATTTGATTTAAATAGCATGCTGGCTGCCAAAAACCAGGAATGGATCCGGAAGGGAAGTAACTGGGAAAATAAGGTTTCAACGCTCCCAATTCATCAGAACACTGTAGCATAGGGTTCGAAGGAAATGTTCAGTAAGGAATAAACCCCAGAACATGCCCCCAAGTGGCGGGGACGGGAACGAAGGGAGCGAGAACGGGAGCGAAGAGAGCGAGCCGTGACACACCGAACCATCCTTGCAAGCCCATGGATAAGGGAGGAAGGAGTGGAATATGTGAGTCAAGGACCCCAAGCAGCAAACACATACACAAGACAAGCCTGAAGGGCCCAGCTGGAACAGACAGTGGATGCCTACAAAAGCCACAAAGCACCGCACCGTCACATGAAAGCACAATAGACAAGCAATTTTAAACTATATTAACTATTAACTAATTACACTAACTATGGAAAACCTACATTACCTAATTAAACTATCAAACAGAAACTTAACTAACTAAACTAAAAGAAAAATCAAAAATAGCCACATATGACCCGGGGGGGAGGGGAGGCACCCAGGAGGGGGAAGGTACAGGGTACTGCTCAACACCCACATGCGATGATGCTGAGCCAAAAAAAAAAAACCTCCATGGGCTCAACGCCTGCACAGCCCGACCTATGTGGGAGATAGATGGTCATCCGAGTCTGGCTCATCCTGTAAAGGAGGATGTGGCACAGTAGCCTGGCCATGCCTAGCCGCAGCTTGCCCCTCGTCGGCAGCAAGTCTGCCGGACGGGTGAGCCTGGTTCTGTGTGGCGATGTGACGTAGGTCTGCATGCGGAACCTCACGTGATACACGTGCTTCCTCTTGCAAGGTAGCACGTGTAACACGGAGTTCCTCTAGCAAGGCCTGGCTGGACATCCGCTGCACCTCCCGGCAAGCCTGTAGCTCAGCCGAGATGGTACGCTCAAGCTGTGCAAACCTCTCCTCTGCCTGCTGCCTCTGGGACATCATAAGGACACCCAAAGTGGATCTGAGGGAAGCATACTCCTCACTCAGGGCATCCAGGTGCGCCTCTGCATGAGCAGCAATTGCTTGACGCAGAGATGACATTTCAGCCTGGCGTGCCCTGTCTGAGGCCGCCATGCCCAGCCTGAGCGAGCGGGCCGTGGACCGTGCCGCCTGCTGCTGGAGAAGCACCTGCCTAGCAGGGGGGAGCACAGATCGGGCCACACACTCCATGCTCTCAGCGATGTTCTCCATTGCTGCCCCCTGCCGTTCTGAATTGGCAGTCATGTCTTGCTCCCACTCAGTATACTGCGGTTGTGCGCGGCGACCGCGTTGCCGGGCTTGTCCCCTGCGGGACCCAAGGACTGGGGGTCCTCGCTGTGTTGGCGCCGCCCGCGGCTGCACAAATACATGCCCCCGTCGACGTGATGTCCCAGGCACATCAGTGACTGGTGTGGAGGGTGACCCTGCGTGCCGATCCACCACGGGCAGAGGAACCAAGACTGTCTGATCCCTCAGTGCAGGTGTCACAGACAGAGGAATGTCCACATCAGAATCACTCACCCCTGACACATGGACTTGATGCTCATCCAACTCAACATGGACGTCAGAGTCGTCATCAAGGCTGGACTCATAGGCAGCCAGAGACAAGATGGACTGTAGCACTTGGGGGTTTTCGTGGCCTACCACCCCACGACCCCCACTAGTGCCGAGTTGATGTAGTGGTAACAACCCTGTGTCTGGCATGACAACACCATCCTCCGACTCCATTGCGTCATCACCTGAAAAATAGATAGAAAAAAGGTCACTACACATGTCAGAAGCACACAACACACACACACCGACAGCAAACGCATCAGGCAGACATGTGACACACAACATATAACCTGGCATGCATGCTGGGTCAACTTTTAATTGCTTCTGTGATCAGACCTGTTGAAAGGTGGCAGTTTCCATGGAAGTGGGTCTATGCAGTGCAGAAAATGTGTACGCCACTCACTACCTACATGTACAAGGACTCCATGGTGTGTGCCTGGAAATGTGAAGGCAGTGCAATGTCAAATTCAGACATCACGTGCATTGTGCATTCAATGTGTACCATATCTAGAAGCCAAGCACCCCTCCACCACAATACCAAAGCAGGGATGCCTAGCATGGTATCAAAAGGCTGACCATACACCTGTGTATTGATAGGCAGTGTTGACTGGCATCAACAGCTTAATGTGATTCAAGTGACAACACTGCAAATGATGATGGGACAGTAAGCAGGACACATGATGAAAACTCTGGAGGCCGCCCACGTGTGAAGAAGACACAACAACAGTTGGACAGAGTCATTGGCCATTGAACAGGCTGAGGCCTGTGAGCCACACAGATTGTCAGACCCTAAACATGTGTGCAACGCAGGACTGAGCCACAGTTGACATGGGAAGGCTGATGAGATGGCAGGCAATGTATGTAACCAAGGACTTGTATTACAGTGATCATCCACTCAAGGACACATAGGGGCATGCGTGCAATGCACATGGAGCATGAATGGGCACTCATGTCACTGCGGGACATCTGACCTATTCACAGTACAAGTGAGATACCCTGCATCACGTACCAAGGCTGTACCACACGGCATATGTTTGGCAGATTCTACGCTGGAAGTTAGCATCTACACAGGACGCATGAACAAGAAAGTACACATTGGCAAGATTGAAGAACACCAGTGCAAAGGTGGAACTGGGGTGCAGAGTGGCGGAGGAGGGGCAAGGGAGCATGGCTACATGGAGGCCCCGCATGCAGGCAGAGGAGACATGCATGACGGAAGCATTGCATTACTTACACATCAGAACCATGTACACGTCACATGTAGCGGCAATCATGCACAAAACATCCCACAAGTGAAACAAACACACGTCCTCAACAAACACGCATCAACACTCACTGGACTGGGCATCAAAGTCCAGCATCTCTCCCACTCCTTCGACCAATTCAGGTGGTATGAACTCCGCAACGAGTGCCTCATGCAGAGTGAGCTCTTCCTCCTCTGGTGCAGGCCCACCGCCAGTCACCAGAGTCAAGTTGTAATTAGAGGCACGCTTAGCCTTAGTGCTGCGTTTGAAGTCATTCCAACGCTTTTTGCACTCTTGCGCCATGCTCACCTCATGGCCGAATGAACTGACATGTTCCGCAACATGCTTCCAGTGGGTGTCACGTTGGGCAGCCGTAGTCTGACTATTGGCACCCACTAGCATGCCACGACTGTGGCTCCGCACGTAGTCCACGAGGAAGTCCAGTTCCTCCTTACAGAAAGGCTTCTTCCTCGACGTGCAGGAGGTCGTGGCTGTGTGTGGGGTCCCAGCCTGTGCTGCAGGTGCAACCTTCCTCCTCTATGACTGTGGCGCAGACCCTGGCTGGCTAATGCCGCCCTGACCAGTATGGCCAGTGGGTTCGGTGGATTGAGCCAAGGGAGTGGCAGGTGGAGGGATGACCAAAGGCCTGACTTGTGTCAGTGGCAGCTGGGTGCCCACTAATGGACCCTGCACAGCAACATCAGCTGTGGCAGGGTCATTGACCGCAACGGTCCTGGTTGGCAGACTCACAACCGGGGTGCTGTTGGGTGCATCTGCCCCTGCACTTGCCAACACCCGGCTGTTCGGGTCAGCAGATGACATGACTGCCCCAGGGACACGTGTCTTGGTCTGAGCAGCCCGGCCTGCCCCTATGGTTTCCCCCCTGGCCTGTTGGAGATCTACCAAGGGCTCTTCAAGTGCCAACTCAGCCTGCGCTGGCAGACCCCGAGCCTGGGTGGCGGTGTCCACAGCTGCACCTGCAGCTACCACTACCCTTCGGCCCGTGGCAGTCGATGGAACGGACTGCCGGGTCACACGGGCGCCAGTGCCAGATGCAGAAGCTGCATCCCCCGGAACCACAGGGGGTGGTGGCATGACTGCACCGACACATGGCACAACGTTGTGCTCAAGTGGCGCACCTCTGCCTCTTCCCCCTCTGTGGCCGCCCTGGACACCCTGGAGTCCCCCTACTCCCTGGTCACCACGGCCACGTCCCCGACCACGCCCGCCACGAGGAGGACGCCAAGCTGAGGCGCCCCTCACCTTTGGTGGCCTCCCAACCATGGCACAGATGTATTAGTGCCGGCACAGATGGAGTGGTGCCAATGGGAGGTGTACACCACAATTGACCTGGGCAATTGGGGTGAAGGGGGTGGGAAGCAAGATGTTAACAGCCTATGTGCGTGGATTCAACCTCCCGCAGTACGTGGTGGCACCCAGTAACACGAATAACGCGTACGCGTTGGGACACACAGGCTAATATGACATCGAAAATGGGTGCGATACACCGGGGCACCCGCAGTGGGAAAAAGAGCGTGTGCGACTCACCGTCTGACTAGCGCGATGCAGAAAAACACACGTAGCCAATACCCCCGCCAAAACAAGAGATACGTCCTTGATAGCTATGAAGTTGTGATGGCGCGCAAAACAACAGGAAGCAGCAACACACGTCGGTCTCCACGAAAGGCACGTACAGCGAACTGCTGGACCCGCTCACCTTTAACCCATGCTGGGGGAAACGCACGCGCGCGTCACGTCACTTATGCGCATGGGCCCTTTCCTCGTATTACACGCGGACGTGCAGTTTTTCACGTGCGCTGAAATGCCCATGCATGCCTGTGCACGTCACGTCACAGGGGTGCTTGCGCTTGAGGGGCCTTCTGTCCAACAATGAAATTGCGTATGCGTGCAGACGCTCTTACGCGCTAAGGGCCTTTCCTCGAATTACACGCTGACGTGCCGAATTTTCACGTGCCAAATCACTCCGTATCAAGCTGGCCACGCGTAAGCACACGGAAGACCACGCTCCTGCCCAGAAGGCCGAACTACTGTCCCCCAGAGCCCCGAGCACGCTCCCACCTGCCATCTGCTGCTGCCTGACTGCCTGCTGCCCACGTGCCCTGCCATTTGCAGCCTGCACATCAGCCAGGGGTGCTGTTGCTGTGACCACCCCTGCTGGAACCTAACCTGGGGCTGGGGTGTTGGGGCATGTGATTCCATCGCCCCACAGCCCAGCCCCAGGAACCAGTTGCCCACCCACACCTGCCTCTGGGGTTGTCATGTCGGGCACTGCAACATCTGGCACCACTGACAACCCCCGGCCAGAGAGGCAGAGGGGCACCAGCTTCAGTGCCAGGGAAGTTGGTGTCCTGGTGGAGAAGTGTGCGCGCCGACAAGGAAGGACGGACTCGGATCTGGACTGACATTGTGAAAGCCATCAACGCGGAGGGGGTGGCAGTCCGCGACTTCCAACATGTCAAGAAGCGCTCGGAGGACTTCAGGACCAGGACCCTGAACAAGGCCCGGCGCCTCTTGAAGGCAGTGGATGCCAAAGGGCGCCGGGGCCACTTGTCGGAAGATCAGATGAGGGTCCTGGAACGCATATCCCCAGCGCTCCACGTCCATGTCCTTGAGAGGCAGACCTGTCTGGAGTCGAGCGGTAAGTGTACATGCATCCTGATTGTGAGCTGTGCGTGTGGTGATGTTTCAGTAGTGTGCAGGTTGCACATCTGTTTGTATGGGGTCGAGTATGGGTGGGGGTGTACAGGGCCATGGGGTTAACACATGCAAGGGCTGTAATGTGTGAGACATGGATGGTGCTTGTGTGTGTAGGCTTGCATGCCAAATGCAGTTGTGTGGGCACACATGTTTGGATGAATGTGTATGTAAGTAGACATGTCCGTGATGTCACGCATGTATTTTGTTTTCAGATGCATGTATCAGCACTGTGTACATGTGCATTTGTGTGTATTTGACAAGGGTGCAACAGTGATGCAACATGGATGCATGTGACAGCGGGATGTGGAAGCCTGATTGGCAGATGTGACATGGATGCCCATCTGAACACTGCGACACTTGGCAGAGGTGTACACAAGCATGCAAGTGTGGTGGTGTGTGTACATGTGTGGTGCACTTCCTGTGTTGCATGTGATGTCTGGCTCAGCTTTGCCTGCTCATGCTGTTGTATGTGTATGGATGGTGCTGGCAGTTGCGATATGGCTGTGGTATGGCTCATGTGTGCGAGTTGAAATGACATGTGTGTTGGGGATTGTGATGGCATGTCTGAGGTTTGCCAATGCCACTCATGTACAACTGTCATGTGTGTATGTGTCCATTGTACAGCACCCTGATGCCTGTGTTTTATTTCTCCCTGTCTGCAGCGTCAACTGATGAAGAGGGCGGAGAAGGTGCTGTGGAGCACAGCGGCGGGATTCCCACCGCCAGCCGGAGACGCAAGGCCCGGCTCCCCTCCCATGTTGTCATCTCGTCGGGGAGTGAGGAGTCCGGTGCCGCGTCCCAGGCCGCAGCTGCCGGGGGGAGGTCCAAGAGGCGGAGGTTGGAGTTGGACTCCTCGGCAGCAGAAGGGGAAGCTGGGACCCCACAGGGCCCAACGGGGGAAGATGGGTCGGAGTCTTCCAGGTTGGTGGGGGGTTTGGTGGAGGAGGAGGCCGTGCAAGCAACAGAGATGGGGTCTGGAGGTGGGGATCCCACTGGTGCTAGTGGTATAGTGCAGGACTAGGGACAGGAGGCAACACAGGCCGCCACGGAGGTGCCTGTGTGCAATCCTGTCCCTGATCCTGTCCCTGCATCATCTTGCACCAGCAGGGATGCCTACGTCCAGACCCGTTTTCAGGCAGGGGATGAGCAAACGACAACTGGCCTTCCTCTGCCTGCAGACGTGGCTATCCGGGTCCGGGTTGAGCCTGTCCTGACTGGTGTGGCGTTGCGTAAACGGGCCATGCGAGGTGACCTGCAGTCTTTTCATGAGGAGACTGCACGTCATCTCGAATGGCTCGTTGACCACGTCAGCCTACTGGGACAGGTCACCCAGGCCGGATTCCTCCGTTTGATGGGGCTTGCTACGACCCCCTCCTCAACTGAACCCCCTACGCGCCAGTCGTCCTCCGTGCCATCTTCGCACCCATCAGTCACCTGGATGCCCTGTGGAGCTGCCTCTGACGGTGCGGCCATGCTGGTGGAGGAGGCATCCCTGCCACAGTCGGGAGTCGGACGTCGCGCAGGGGTGACCACATCAACGACTGCACCCCAGCCGGCGGAGGATGTGCAGGCAGCAGGAGGCAGTGCACGGGCAGAGGCACAGCAGCAACGTGGTGGGAGCCATGAAGACTCGGGGCCTTCAACATCAGAGGGGCAGGCATCGGCCGGAGGGCAGGAGAACCCAGGACAGAGAGTGTCTTCCGTGTGGCAGCGGTTGAGCCACGCCATAGATGCGGAGCGGCAGCGGGCGGAAGATGCACGGCTCACAATGGTCAGGGCAGAGAACTCCAGGCGGAGGGCCCTGAGGCGGGCCGAGTGCCTCGAGGCAATCCGCAGGGGGTTGGAGGTGGACATGGCGATGGCCCTGCGGACCCTCGGGGCCATGGAGGAGGACCGCCTCCGGGACATTGAGCAGGAGTTCGATGATGCCTTGGCCCGGGACATCCAAAAGTGAGCCGTCAGACTAGCCCGCTGCCCTTGTACATAGTTATGTAGGTAGTGGTAGGTTTCCTTTGTTTTTTGATTTATTTTGGACCTTTTGGACATTGGCCACATTTTTGTATATAGTTTATTTTATTAGTTAGTGTAGTTAGATAGGTTTCCTTTATTTTGTTGGGATGATGGACCCTGGCTTGTTCGTCTGTACATAGTTCACTGTTGGATTTTATTTTTCTTTCACAATTTACCCATGGAGCAACGGCTTTCAATTATTATTTCCCATTGCATTTTCTTTTGTGGACAGTGACTTTGGACACCATTACTTTAGATTATGATTTTTGGTTTTGCTTTTTTTCACAGGAATGCTTCTTTTCATTTTTGTACATTCCCATTTCTGTTTCTTTATTTTTTCATCTATTTATGTTTCCTTTAATACATATTTTTTTATCGAACTTCAATGTGTAGTATCATCTCATTGGTTTCATGCATATCATGATATGGGTTTTGAGATTCACTGACACCCATTGAGTGTATGTGAGGGACATGTGTTTGTTTCGAAACTTGCAATTGGTGTTCTGTCATGTAATTGCCATTTCTGAGTGGGAGGATGCAATACTCGGGTGGGTGTTTTGCATTTGTAGGCTGACCATAGGGACCAGGGATCTAGACTGTGATGACATGTTGGCTGGGGAACATGTGTTGGGGCCTGCTGGCAGGTGCCCCACGGTGCTGGGGGATGGGGGTGGTGGGAGACATGGGTGGGGGCCTGGTGGAGGCTGCCCCTGCACTGCTGGAGGGTGGGGGTGTTGGGGAACATGAGTTGGACATGGGTGGGGGCCTGCTGGCAGGTGCCCCACAGTGCTGGGGGGTGAATGTGGTGGGGACATGAGTGGGGGCCTGGTGGAGGGTGCCCCTGCACTGCTGGTGGGTGGGGGTGGTGGGAGACATGGGTGGGGGTCTGTTGGAGGCTGCCCATGTACTACTGGGGGGTGGGGGTGGTGGGAGACATGGGTGGGGGCCTGGTGGAGGCTGCCCCTGCACTGCTGGGGTGTGGGGGTGGTGGGGGACATGGTTGGGGGCCTGGTGGAGGCTGCCCCTGCACTGCTGGGGGGTGGGGGTGGTGGGGAACATGGGTGGGGGCCTGGTGGAGGGTGCCCCTGCACTGCTGGGGGGTGGGGGTGATGAGAGAAATGGGTGGGGGCCTGGTGGAGGGTGCCCCTGCACTGCTGGGGGGTGGGGTGGTGGGAGACATGGGTGGGGGTCTGTTGGAGGCTGCCCATGTACTATGGGGGGTGGGGGTGGTGGGAGACATGGGTGGGGGCCTGGTGGAGGCTGCCCCTGCACTGCTGGGGTGTGGGGGTGGTGGGAGACATGGGTGGGGGCCTGGTGGAGGCTGCCCCTGCACTGCTGGGGGGTGGGGGTGGTGGGGAACATGGGTGGGGGCCTGGTGGAGGGTGCCCCTGCACTGCTGGGGGGTGGGGGTGATGGGAGAAATGGGTGGGGGCCTGGTGGAGGGTGCCCCTGTACTGCTGGGGGGTGGGGGTGGTTGGAGACATGGGTGGGGGCCTGGTGGAGGCTGCCCCTGCACTGCTGGGGGGTGGGGGTGGTGGGAGACATGGGTGGGGGCCTGGTGGAGGCTGCCCCTGCACTGCTGGGGGGTGGGGGTGGTGGGAGACATGGGTGGTGGCCTGTTTGAGGGTGCCCCTGTACTGCTGGGGGGTGGGGGTGGTGGGAGACATGGGTGGGGGCCTGGTGGAGGCTGCCCCTGCACTGCTGGGGGGTGGGGGTGGTGGGAGACATGGGTGGGGGCCTGGTGGAGGCTGCCCCTGCACTGCTGTGGGGTGGGGGTGGTGGGGAACATGAGTTGGACATGGGTGGGGGCCTGCTGGCAGGTGCCCCACAGTGCTGGATGGTGGGGGTGGTGGGGACATGAGTGGGGGCCTGGTGGAGGGTGCCCCTGCACTGCTGGGGGGTGGGGGTGGTGGGAGACATGGGTGGGGGCCTGTTGGAGGCTGCCCATGTACTACTGGGGGGTGGGGGTGGTGGGAGACATGGGTGGGGGCCTGGTGGAGGCTGCCCCTGCACTGCTGGGGGGTGGGGGTGGTGGGGAACATGGGTGGGGGCCTGGTGGAGGGTGCCCCTGCACTGCTGGGGGGTGGGGATGATGAGAGAAATGGGTGGGGGCCTGGTGGAGGGTGCCCCTGCACTGCCGGGGGGTGGGGTGGTGGGAGACATGGGTGGGGGTCTGTTGGAGGCTGCCCATGTACTACTGGGGGGTGGGGGTGGTGGGAGACATGGGTGGGGGCCTGGTGGAGGCTGCCCCTGCACTGCTGGGGGGTGGGGGTGGTGGGAGACATGGGTGGGGGCCTGGTGGAGGCTGCCCCTGCACTGCTGGGGGGTGGGGGTGGTGGGAGACATGGGTGGTGGCCTGTTTGAGGGTGCCCCTGTACTGCTGGGGGGTGGGGGTGGTGGGAGACATGGGTGGGGGCCTGGTGGAGGCTGCCCCTGCACTGCCGGGGGGTGGGGGTGGTGGGAGACATGGGTGGGGGCCTGGTGGAGGCTGCCCCTGCACTGCTGTGGGGTGGGGGTGGTGGGGAACATGAGTTGGACATGGGTGGGGGCCTGCTGGCAGGTGCCCCACAGTGCTGGATGGTGGGGGTGGTGGGAGACATGAGTGGGGGCCTGGTGGAGGATGCCCCTGCACTGCTGGGGTGTGGTGGTGGTGGGAGACATGGGTGGGGGCCTGGTGGAGGCTGCCCCTGCACTTCTGGGGGGTGGGGGTGGTGGGGAACATGGGTGGGGGCCTGGTGGAGGGTGCCCCTGCACTGCTGGGGGGTGGGGGTGGTGGGAGACATGGGTGGGGCCTGGTGGAGGGTGCCCCTGCACTGCTGGGGGGTGGGGGTGGTGGGGAACATGAGTTGGACATGGGTGGGGGCCTGCTGGCAGGTGCCCCACAGTGCTGGGGGGTGGGGGTGGTGGGGAACATGAGTTGGACATGGTAGGGGGCCTGCTGGCAGGTGCCCCACAGTGCTGGGGGGTGCGGGTGGTGGGAGACATGAGTGGGGGCCTGGTGGAGGGTGCCCCTGCACTGCTGGGGGTTGGGGGTGGTGGGGAACATGAGTTGGACATGGGTGGGGGCCTGCTGGCAGGTGCCCCACAGTGCTGGGGGGTGGGGGTGGCGGGAGACATGGGTGGGGGCCTGGTGGAGGCTGCCCCTGCACTGCTGGGGGGTGGGGGTGGTGGGGAACATGAGTTGGACATGGTTGCGGGCCTGCTGGCAGGTGCCCCACAGTGCTGGGGGATGGGGGTGGTGGGAGACATGAGTGGGGGCCTGGTGGTGGCTGCCCCTGCACTGCTGGGGGGTGGGGGTGGTGGGAGACATGGGTGGGGGCCTGGTGGAGGGTGCCCCTGCACTGCTGGGGGGTGGGGGTGGTTGGGAACATGAGTTGGACATGGGTGGGGGCCTGCTGGCATGTGCCCCACAGTGCTGGGGGGTGGGGGTGGTGGGGAACATGAGTTGGACATGGGTGGGGGCCTGGTGGAGGGTGCCCCTGCACTGCTTGGGGGTGGGGGTGGTGGGAGACATGGGTGGGGGCCTGGTGGAGGGTGCCTCTGCACTGCTGGGGGGTGGGGGTGGTGGGAGACATGGGTGGGGGCCTGGTGGAGGGTGCCCCTGCACTGCTGGGGGGTGGTGGTGGTGGGGAACATGAGTTGGACATGGGTGGGGGCCTGCTGGCAGGTTCCCCACAGTACTGGGGGGTGGGGTGGTGGGGAACATGAGTTGGACATGGGTGGGGGCCTGGTGGAGGGTGCCCCTGCACTGCTGGGGGATGGGGGTGGTGGGAGACATGGGTGGGGGCCTGGTGGAGGGTGCCCCTGTACTGCTGGGGGATGGGGGTGGTGGGAGACATGGGTGGGGGCCTGGGGGAGGGTGCCCCTGCACTGCTGGGGGGTGGGGGTGGTGGGGACATGGGTTGGACATGGGTGGGGGTCTGCTGGCAGGTGCCCCACAGTACTGGGGGTGGGGGTGGTGGGGACATGAGTTGGACATGGGTGGTGGCCTGGTGGAGGGTGCCCTTGCACTGCTGGGGGTGGGGGTGGTGGGAGACATGTGTGGGGGCCTGGTGGAGGCAGCCCCTGCACTCTGGGGGGTGGGGGTGGTGGGGAACATGGGTGGGGGCCTGGTGGAGGGTGCCCCTGCACTGCTGGGGGGTGGGGGTGGTGGGAGACATAGGTGGGGGCCTGGTGGAGGGTGCCCTGCACTGTTGGGGGGTGGGGGTGGTGGGGAACATGAGTTGGACATGGGTGGGGGCCTGCTGGCAGGTGCCCAACAGTGCTGGGGGGTGGGGGTAGTGGGGAACATGAGTTGGACATGGGTGGGGGCCTGCTGGCAGGTGCCCCACAGTGCTGGGGGGTGGGTGTGGTGGGAGACATGAATGGGGTCTGGTGGAGGCTGCCCCTGCACTGCTGGGGGGTGGGGGTGGTGGGGACATGAGTTGGACATGGGTGGGGGCCTGCTGGCAGTTGCCCCACAGTGCTGGTGGGTGGGGGTGGTGGGGACATGAGTTGAACATGGCTGGGGGCCTGGTGGAGGGTGCCCTTGCACTGCTGGGGGTGGGGGGGGGGGTGGGAGACATGTGTGGGGGCCTGGTGGAGGCTGCCCCTGCACTCTGGGGGGTGGGGGTGGTGGGGAACATGGGTGGGGGCCTGGTGGAGGGTACCCATGCACTGCTGGGGGGTGGGGGTGGTGGGAGACATGGGTGGGGGCCTGGTGGAGGGTGCCCTGCACTGTTGGGGGGTGGGGGTGGTGGGGAACATGAGTTGGACATGGGTGGGGGCCTGCTGGCAGGTGCCCCACAGTGCTGGGGGTTGGGGGTAGTGGGGAACATGAGTTGGACATGGGTGGGGGCCTGCTGGCAGGTGCCCCACAGTGCTGGGGGGGTGGGGGTGGTGGGAGACATGATTGGGGCCTGGTGGAGGCTGCCCCTGCACTGCTGGGGGGTGGGGGTGGTGGGGACATGAGTTGGACATGGGTGGGGGCCTGCTGGCAGTTGACCCACAGTGCTGGTGGGTGGGGGTGGTGGGGACATGAGTTGAACATGGCTGGGGGCCTGGTGGAGGGTGCCCCTGCACTGCTGGGGGGTGGGGGTGGTGGCAGACATGGGTGGGGGCCTGGTGGAGGGTGCCCCTGCACTGCTGGGGGATGGGGGTGGTCGGGACATGAGTTGGACATGGGTGGGGGCCTGCTGAAGGTGCTCCACAGTGCTGGGGGGTGGGGGTGGGTGGGACATGAGTTGGACATGGGTGGGGCCTGGTGGAGGGTGCCCCTGCACTGCTGGGGGGTGGGGGTGGTGGGAGACATGGGTGGGGGCCTGGTGGAGGGTGCCCCTGCACTGCTGGGGGTGGGGGGAGGTTTTGGGAACATGAGTTGGACATGGGTGGGGGCCTGCTGGCAGGTGCCCCACAGTGCTGGGGGGTGGGGGTGGTGGGAGACATGAATGGGGGCCTGGTGGAGGCTGCCCCTGCACTGCTAGGGGGTGGGGGTGGTGGGGACATGAGTTGGACATGGGTGGGGGCCTGCTGGCAGGTGCCCCACAGTGCTGGTGGGTGGGGGTGGTGGGGACATGAGTTGAACAAGGCTGGGGGCCTGGTGGAGGGTGCCCCTGCACTGCTGGGGGGTGGGGGTGGTGGCAGACATGGGTGGGGGCCTGGTGGAGGGTGCCCCTGCACTGCGGGGGGATGGGGGTGGTGGGGACATGAGTTGGACATGGGTGGTGGCCTGCTGGCAGGGGCCCCACAGTGCTGGGGGGGTGGGGGTGGTGGGGACATGAGTTGGACTTGGGTGGGGCCTGGTGGAGGGTGCCCCTGCACTGCTGGGGGGTGGGGGTGGTGGGAGACATGGGTGGGGGCCTGGTGGAGGGTGCCCTGCACTGCTGGAGGGTGGGGGTGGTGGGAGACATGGGTGGGGGCCTTGTGGAGGCTGCCCCTGCACTGCTGGGGGGTGGGGGTGGTGGGAGACATGGGTGGGGGCCTGCTGGCAGGTGCCCCACAGTGCTTGGGGGTGGGGGTGGTGGGGAACATGAGTTGGACATGGGTGGGGGCCTGCTGGCAGGTGCCCCACAGTGCTGGGGGTGGGGGTGGTGGGGAACATGAGTTGGACATGGGGGGGGCCTGCTGGCAGGTGCCCCACAGTGCTGGGGGTGGGGGTGGTGGGGACATGAGTGGGGGCCTGGTGGAGGGTGCCCCTGCACTGTTGGGGGGTGGGGGTCGTGGGAGACATGGGTGGGGGCCTGGTGGAGGCTGTCCCTGCACTGCTGGGGGGTGGGGGTGGTGGGAGACATGGGTGGGGGCCTGGTGGAGGCTGCCCCTGCACTGCTGGGGGTGGGGGTGGTGGGGAACATGGGTGGGGGCCTGGTGGAGGGTGCCCCTACACTGCTGGGGGGTGGGGGTGGTGGGAGACATGGGTGGGGGCCTGGTGGAGGGTGCCGCTGCACTGCCGGGGGGTGGGGGTGGTGGGGAGCATGAGTTGGACATGGGTGGGGGCCTGCTGGCAGGTGCCCCACAGTGCTGGGGGTGGGGGTGGTGGGGACATGAGTGGGGGCCTGGTTGAGGGTGCCCCTGCACTGCTGGGGGGTGGGGGTCGTGGGAGACATGGGTGGGGGCCTGGTGGAGGCTGCCCCTGCACTGCTGGGGGGTGGGGGTGGTGGGAGAAATGGGTGGGGGCCTGGTGGAGGCTGCCCCTGCACTGCTGGGGGGTGGGGGTGGTGGGGAACATGGGTGGGGGCCTGGTGGAGGGTGCCCCTACACTGCTGGGGGTGGGGGTGGGGGTGGTGGGAGACATGGGTGGGTGCCTGGTGGAGGGTGCCCCTGCACTGCCGGGGGGTGGGGGTGGTGGGGAACATGAGTTGGACATGTGTGGGGGCCTGCTGGCAGGTGCCCCACAGTGCTGGGGGTGGGTGTGGTGGGGAACATGAGTTGGACATGGGTGGGGGCCTGCTGGCAGGTGCCCCTCAGTGCTGGGGGGTGGGGGTGGTGGGAGACATGAGTGGGGGCCTGGTGGAGGGTGCCCCTGCACTGCTGGGGGGTGGGGTTGGTGGGGAACATGAGTTGGACATGGGTGGGGGCCTGCTGGCAGGTGCCCCACAGTGCTGGGGGGTGGGGGTTTTGGGAGACATGGGTGGGGGCCTGGTGGAGGCTGCCCCTGCACTACTGGGGGGTGGGGGGGTGGGGAACATGAGTTGGACATGGGTGGGGGCCTGCTGGCAGGTGCCCCACAGTGCTGGGGGGTGGGGGTGGTGGGAGACATGAATGGGGGCCTGGTGGAGGCTGCCCCTGCACTGCTGGGGGGTGGGGGTGGTGGGGACAGGAGTTGGACATGGGTGGGGGCCTGCTGGCAGGTGCAGTGCTGGTGGGTGTGGGTGGTGGGGACATGAGTTGGACATGGCTGGGGGCCTGGTGGAGGGTGCCCCTGCACTGCTGGGGGGTGGGGGTGGTGGGGAACATGGGTGGGGGCCTGGTGGAGGGTGCCCCTGCACTGCTGGGGGGTGGGGGTGGTGGGGAACATGGGTGGGGGCCTGGTGGAGGGTGCCCCTGCACTGCTGGGGGGTGGGGGTGGTGGGAGACATGGGTGGGGGCCTGGTGGAGGCTGCCCCTGCACTGCTGGGGGGTGGGGGTGGTGTGGAACATGGGTGGGGGCCTGGTGGAGGATGCCCCTGCACTGCTGGGGGGTGGGGGTGGTGGGAGACATGGGTGGGGCTTGGTGGAGGGTGCCCCTGCACTGCTGGGGGGTGGGGGTGGTGGGGAACATGAGTTGGACATGGGTGGGGGCCTGCTGGCAGGTGCCCCACAGTGCTGGGGGGTGGGGGTGGTGGGGAACATGAGTTGGACATGGTTGGGGGCCTGCTGGCAGGTGCCCCACAGTGCTGGGGGGTGGGGGTGGTGGGAGACATGGGTGGTGGCCTGTTTGAGGGTGCCCCTGTAATGCTGGGGGGTGGGGGTGGTGGGAGATATGGGTGGGGGCCTGGTGGAGGCTGCCCCTGCACTGCTGGGGGGTGGGGGTGGTGGGAGACATGGGTGGGGGCCTGGTGGAGGCTGCCCCTGCACTGCTGTGGGGTGGGGGTGGTGGGGAACATGAGTTGCACATGGGTGGGGGCCTGCTGGCAGGTGCCCCTCAGTGCTGGGTGGTGGGGGTGGTGGGAGACATGAGTGGGGGCCTGGTGGAGGATGCCCCTGCACTGCTGGGGTGTGGTGGTGGTGGGAGACATGGGTGGGGGCCTGGTGGAGGCTGCCCCTGCACTGCTGGGGGGTGGGGGTGGTGGGGAACATGGGTGGGGGCCTGGTGGAGGGTGCCCCTGCACTGCTGGGGGGTGGGTGTGGTGGGAGACATGGGTGGGGCCTGGTGGAGTGTGCCCCTGCACTGCTGGGGGGTGGGGGTGGTGGGGAACATGAGGTGGACATGGGTGGGGGCCTACTGGCAGGTGCCCCACAGTGCTGGGGGGTGGGGGTGGTGGGGAACATGAGTTGGACCTGGTTGGGGGCCTGCTGGCAGGTGCCCCACAGTGCTGGGGGGTGGGGGTGGTGGGAGACATGAGTGGGGGCCTGGTGGAGGGTGCCCCTGCACTGCTGGGGGTTGGGGGTGGTGGGGAACATGAGTTGGACATGGGTGGGGGCCTGCTGGCAGGTGCCCCACAGTGCTGGGGGGTGGGGGTGGTGGGAGACATGAGTGGGGGCCTGGTGGAGGGTGCCCCTGCACTGCTGGGGGGTGGGGGTGGTGGGGAACATGAGGTGGACATGGGTGGGGGCCTACTGGCAGGTGCCCCACACTGCTGGGGGGTGGGGGTGGTGGGGAACATGAGTTGGACATGGGTGGGGGCCTGCTGGCATGTGCCCCACAGTGCTGGGGGGTGGGGGTGGTGGGGAACATGAGTTGGACATGTGTGGGGGCCTGGTGGAGGGTGCCTCTGCACTGCTGGGGGGTGGGGGTGGTGGGAAACATGGGTGGGGGCCTGGTGGAGGGTGCCTCTGCACTGCTGGGGGGTGGGGGTGGTGGGAGACATGGGTGGGGGCCTGGTGGAGGGTGCCCCTGCACTGCTGGGGGGTGGGGGTGGTGGGCAACATGAGTTGGACATGGGTGGGGGCCTGCTGGCAGGTTCCCCACAGTACTGGGGGGTGGGGGTGGTGGGGAACATGAGTTGGACATGGGTGGGGGCCTGGTGGAGGGTGCCCCTGCACTGCTGGGGGATGGGGTGGTGGGAGACATGGGTGGGGGCCTGGTGGAGGGTGCCCCTGCACTGCTGGGGGGTGGGGGTGGTGGGGACATGAGTTGGACATGGGTGGGGGTCTGCTGACAGGTGCCCCACAGTACTGGGGGTGGGGGTGGTGGGGACATGAGTTGGACATGGGTGGTGGCCTGGTGGAGGGTGCCCTTGCACTTCTGGGGGTGGGGGTGGTGGGAGACATGTGTGGGGGCCTGGTGGAGGCTGCCCCTGCACTCTGGGGGTGGGGGTGGTGGGGAACATGGGTGGGGGCCTGGTGGAGGGTGCCCCTGCACTGCTGGGGGGTGGGGGTGGTGGGAGACATGGGTGGGGGCCTGGTGGAGGGTGCCCTGCACTGTTGGGGGGTGGGGGTGGGGGTGGTGGGGAACATGAGTTGGACATGGGTGGGGGCCTGCTGGCAGGTGCCCCACAGTGCTGGGGGGTGGGGGTAGTGGGGAACATGAGTTGGACATGGGTGGGGGCCTGCTGGCAGGTGCCCCACAGTGCTGGGGGTGGGGGTGGTGGGAGACACGGGTGGGGGCCTGGTGGAGGCTGCCCCTGCACTACTGGGGGGCGGGGAAGGGGGTTTGGGGAACATGAGTTGGACATGGGTGGGGGCCTGCTGGCAGGTGCCCCACAGTGCTGGGGGGTGGGGGTGGTGGGAGACATGAATGGGGGCCTGGTGGGGGTGGTGGGGACATGAGTTGGACATGGGTGGGGGCCTGCTGGCAGGTGCCCCACAGTGCTGGTGGGTGGGGGTGGTGGGGACATGAGTTGAACATGGCTGGGGGCCTGGTGGAGGGTGCCCCTGCACTGCTGGGAGGTGGGGGTGGTGGCAGACATGGGTGGGGGCCTGGTGGAGGGTGCCCCTGCACTGCTGGGGGATGGGGGTGGTGGGGACATGAGTTGGACATGGGTGGGGGACTGCTGGCAGGTGCCCCACAGTGCTGGGGGGGTGGGGGTGGTGGGGACATGAGTTGGACATGGGTGGGGCCTGGTGGAGGGTGCCCCTGCACTGCTGGGGGGTGGGGGTGGTGGGAGACATGGGTGTGGGCCTGGTGGAGGGTGCCCCTGCACTGCTGGGGGGTGGAGGTGGTGGGAGACATGGGTGGGGGCCTTGTGGAGGCTGCCCCTGCACTGCTGGGGGGTGGGGGTGGTGGGAGGCATGGGTGGGGGCCTGCTGGCAGGTGCCCCACAGTGCTGGGGGTGGGGGTGGTGGGGAACATGAGTTGGACATGGGTGGGGGCCTGCTGGCAGGTGTCCCACAGTGCTGGGGGTGGGGGTGGTGGGGACATGAGTTGGACATGGGTGGGGGTCTGCTGACAGGTGCCCCACAGTACTGGGGGTGGGGGTGGTGGGGACATGAGTTGGACATGGGTGGTGGCCTGGTGGAGGGTGCCCTTGCACTGCTGGGGGTGGGGGTGGTGGGAGACATGTGTGGGGGCCTGGTGGAGGCTGCCCCTGCACTCTGGGGGGTGGGGGTGGTGGGGAACATGGGTGGGGGCCTGGTGGAGGGTGCCCCTGCACTGCTGGGGGGTGGGGGTGGTGGGAGACATGGGTGGGGGCCTGGTGGAGGGTGCCCTGCACTGTTGGGGGGTGGGGGTGGGGGTGGTGGGGAACATGAGTTGGACATGGGTGGGGGCCTGCTGGCAGGTGCCCCACAGTGCTGGGGGGTGGGGGTAGTGGGGAACATGAGTTGGACATGGGTGGGGGCCTGCTGGCAGGTGCCCCACAGTGCTGGGGGTGGGGGTGGTGGGAGACACGGGTGGGGGCCTGGTGGAGGCTGCCCCTGCACTACTGGGGGGCGGGGGAGGGGGTTTGGGGAACATGAGTTGGACATGGGTGGGGGCCTGCTGGCAGGTGCCCCACAGTGCTGGGGGTTGGGGGTGGTGGGAGACATGAATGGGGGCCTGGTGGGGGTGGTGGGGACATGAGTTGGACATGGGTGGGGGCCTGCTGGCAGGTGCCCCACAGTGCTGGTGGGTGGGGGTGGTGGGGACATGAGTTGAACATGGCTGGGGGCCTGGTGGAGGGTGCCCCTGCACTGCTGGGGGGTGGGGGTGGTGGCAGACATGGGTGGGGGCCTGGTGGAGGGTGCCCCTGCACTGCTGGGGGATGGGGGTGGTGGGGACATGAGTTGGACATGGGTGGGGGACTGCTGGCAGGTGCCCCACAGTGCTGGGGGGGTGGGGGTGGTGGGGACATGAGTTGGACATGGGTGGGGCCTGGTGGAGGGTGCCCCTGCACTGCTGGGGGGTGGGGGTGGTGGGAGACATGGGTGTGGGCCTGGTGGAGGGTGCCCCTGCACTGCTGGGGGGTGGAGGTGGTGGGAGACATGGGTGGGGGCCTTGTGGAGGCTGCCCCTGCACTGCTGGGGGGTGGGGGTGGTGGGAGGCATGGGTGGGGGCCTGCTGGCAGGTGCCCCACAGTGCTGGGGGTGGGGGTGGTGGGGAACATGAGTTGGACATGGGTGGGGGCCTGCTGGCAGGTGTCCCACAGTGCTGGGGGTGGGGGTGGTGGGGACATGAGTGGGGGCCTGGTGGAGGGTGCCCCTGCACTGCTGGGGGGTGGGGGTCGTGGGAGACATGGGTGGGGGCCTGGTGGAGGCTGCCCCTGCACTGCTGGGGGGTGGGGGTGGTGGGAGACATGGGTGGGGGCCTGGTGGAGGCTGCCCCTGCACTGCTGGGGGGTGGGGGTGGTGGGGAACATGGGTGGGGGCCTGGTGGAGGGTGCCCCTACACTGCTGGGGGGTGGGGGTGGTGGGAGACATGGGTGGGGGCCTGGTGGAGGGTGCCCCTGCACTGCCGGGGGGTGGGGGTGGTGGGGAACATGAGTTGGACATGGGTGGGGGCCTGCTGGCAGGTGCCCCACAGTGCTGGGGATGGGGGTGGTGGGGACATGAGTGGGGGCCTGGTGGAGGCTGCCCCTGCACTGCTGGGGGGTGGGGGTGGTGGGGAACATAGGTGGGGGCCTGGTGGAGGGTGCCCCTGCACTGCTGGGGGGTGGGGGTGGTGGGGAACATGAGTTGGACATGGGTGGGGGCCTGCTGGCAGGTGCCCCACAGTGCTGGGGGGTGGGGGTGGTGGGAGACATGAATGGGGGCCTGGTGGAGGCTGCCCCTGCACTGCTAGGGGGTGGGGGTGGTGGGGACATGAGTTGGACATGGGTGGGGGCCTGCTGGCAGGTGCCCCACAGTGCTGGTGGGTGGGGGTGGTGGGGACATGAGTTGAACATGGCTGGGGGCCTGGTGGAGGGTGCCCCTGCACTGCTGGGGGGTGGGGGTGGTGGCAGACATGGGTGGGGGCCTGGTGGAGGGTGCCCCTGCACTGCGGGGGGATGGGGGTGGTGGGGACATGAGTTGGACATGGGTGGGGGCCTGCTGGCAGGGGCCCCACAGTGCTGGGGGGGTGGGGGTGGTGGGGACATGAGTTGGACTTGGGTGGGGCCTGGTGGAGGGTGCCCCTGCACTGCTGGGGTTGGGGGTGGTGGGAGACATGGGTGGGGGCCTGGTGGAGGGTGCCCTGCACTGCTGGAGGGTGGGGGTGGTGGGAGACATGGGTGGGGGCCTTGTGGAGGCTGCCCCTGCACTGCTGGGGGGTGGGGGTGGTGGGAGACATGGGTGGGGGCCTGCTGGCAGGTGCCCCACAGTGCTTGGGGGTGGGGGTGGTGGGGAACATGAGTTGGACATGGGTGGGGGCCTGCTGGCAGGTGCCCCACAGTGCTGGGGGTGGGGGTGGTGGGGAACATGAGTTGGACATGGGGGGGGCCTGCTGGCAGGTGCCCCACAGTGCTGGGGGTGGGGGTGGTGGGGACATGAGTGGGGGCCTGGTGGAGGGTGCCCCTGCACTGCTGGGGGGTGGGGGTTGTGGGAGACATGGGTGGGGGCCTGATGGAGGCTGTCCCTGCACTGCTGGGGGGTGGGGGTGGTGGGAGACATGGGTGGGGGCCTGGTGGAGGCTGCCCCTGCACTGCTGGGGGGTGGGGGTGGTGGGGAACATGGGTGGGGGCCTGGTGGAGGGTGCCCCTACACTGCTGGGGGGTGGGGGTGGTGGGAGACATGGGTGGGGGCCTGGTGGAGGGTGCCGCTGCACTGCCGGGGGGTGGGGGTGGTGGGGAGCATGAGTTGGACATGGGTGGGGGCCTGCTGGCAGGTGCCCCACAGTGCTGGGGGTGGGGGTGGTGGGGACATGAGTGGGGGCCTGGTGGAGGGTGCCCCTGCACTGCTGGGGGGTGGGGGTCGTGGGAGACATGGGTGGGGGCCTGGTGGAGGCTGCCCCTGCACTGCTGGGGGGTGGGGGTGGTGGGAGACATGGGTGGGGGCCTGGTGGAGGCTGCCCCTGCACTGCTGGGGGGTGGGGGTGGTGGGGAACATGGGTGGGGGCCTGGTGGAGGGTGCCCCTACACTGCTGGGGGTGGGGGTGGGGGTGGTGGGAGACATGGGTGGGTGCCTGGTGAAGGGTGCCCCTGCACTGCCGGGGGGTGGGGGTGGTGGGGAACATGAGTTGGACATGTGTGGGGGCCTGCTGGCAGGTGCCCCACAGTGCTGGGGGTGGGTGTGGTGGGGAACATGAGTTGGACATGGGTGGGGGCCTGCTGGCAGGTGCCCCTCAGTGCTGGGGGGTGGGGGTGGTGGGAGACATGAGTGGGGGCCTGGTGGAGGGTGCCCCTGCACTGCTGGGGGGTGGGGTTGGTGGGGAACATGAGTTGGACATGGGTGGGGGCCTGCTGGCAGGTGCCCCACAGTGCTGGGGGGTGGGGGTTTTGGGAGACATGGGTGGGGGCCTGGTGGAGGCTGCCCCTGCACTACTGGGGGGTGGGGGGGTGGGGAACATGAGTTGGACATGGGTGGGGGCCTGCTGGCAGGTGCCCCACAGTGCTGGGGGGTGGGGGTGGTGGGAGACATGAATGGGGGCCTGGTGGAGGCTGCCCCTGCACTGCTGGGGGGTGGGGGTGGTGGGGACAGGAGTTGGACATGGGTGGGGGCCTGCTGGCAGGTGCAGTGCTGGTGGGTGGGGGTGGTGGGGACATGAGTTGGACATGGCTGGGGGCCTGGTGGAGGGTGCCCCTGCACTGCTGGGGGGTGGGGGTGGTGGGGAACATGGGTGGGGGCCTGGTGGAGGGTGCCCCTGCACTGCTGGGGGGTGGGGGTGGTGGGGAACATGGGTGGGGGCCTGGTGGAGGGTGCCCCTGCACTGCTGGGGGGTGGGGGTGGTGGGAGACATGGGTGGGGGCCTGGTGGAGGCTGCCCCTGCACTGCTGGGGGGTGGGGGTGGTGGGGAACATGGGTGGGGGCCTGGTGGAGGATGCCCCTGCACTGCTGGGGGGTGGGGGTGGTGGGAGACATGGGTGGGGCTTGGTGGAGGGTGCCCCTGCACTGCTGGGGGGTGGGGGTGGTGGGGAACATGAGTTGGACATGGGTGGGGGCCTGCTGGCAGGTGCCCCACAGTGCTGGGGGGTGGGGGTGGTGGGGAACATGAGTTGGACATGGTTGGGGGCCTGCTGGCAGGTGCCCCACAGTGCTGGGGGGTGGGGGTGGTGGGAGACATGGGTGGTGGCCTGTTTGAGGGTGCCCCTGTACTGCTGGGGGGTGGGGGTGGTGGGAGATATGGGTGGGGGCCTGGTGGAGGCTGCCCCTGCACTGCTGGGGGGTGGGGGTGGTGGGAGACATGGGTGGGGGCCTGGTGGAGGCTGCCCCTGCACTGCTGTGGGGTGGGGGTGGTGGGGAACATGAGTTGCACATGGGTGGGGGCCTGCTGGCAGGTGCCCCTCAGTGCTGGGTGGTGGGGGTGGTGGGAGACATGAGTGGGGGCCTGGTGGAGGATGCCCCTGCACTGCTGGGGTGTGGTGGTGGTGGGAGACATGGGTGGGGGCCTGGTGGAGGCTGCCCCTGCACTGCTGGGGGGTGGGGGTGGTGGGGAACATGGGTGGGGGCCTGGTGGAGGGTGCCCCTGCACTGCTGGGGGGTGGGTGTGGTGGGAGACATGGGTGGGGCCTGGTGGAGTGTGCCCCTGCACTGCTGGGGGGTGGGGGTGGTGGGGAACATGAGGTGGACATGGGTGGGGGCCTACTGGCAGGTGCCCCACAGTGCTGGGGGGTGGGGGTGGTGGGGAACATGAGTTGGACCTGGTTGGGGGCCTGCTGGCAGGTGCCCCACAGTGCTGGGGGGTGGGGGTGGTGGGAGACATGAGTGGGGGCCTGGTGGAGGGTGCCCCTGCACTGCTGGGGGTTGGGGGTGGTGGGGAACATGAGTTGGACATGGGTGGGGGCCTGCTGGCAGGTGCCCCACAGTGCTGGGGGGTGGGGTGGTGGGAGACATGAGTGGGGGCCTGGTGGAGGGTGCCCCTGCACTGCTGGGGGGTGGGGGTGGTGGGGAACATGAGGTGGACATGGGTGGGGGCCTACTGGCAGGTGCCCCACACTGCTGGGGGGTGGGGGTGGTGGGGAACATGAGTTGGACATGGGTGGGGGCCTGCTGGCATGTGCCCCACAGTGCTGGGGGGTGGGGGTGGTGGGGAACATGAGTTGGACATGTGTGGGGGCCTGGTGGAGGGTGCCTCTGCACTGCTGGGGGGTGGGGGTGGTGGGAAACATGGGTGGGGGCCTGGTGGAGGGTGCCTCTGCACTGCTGGGGGGTGGGGGTGGTGGGAGACATTGGTGGGGGCCTGGTGGAGGGTGCCCCTGCACTGCTGGGGGGTGGGGGTGGTGGGCAACATGAGTTGGACATGGGTGGGGGCCTGCTGGCAGGTTCCCCACAGTACTGGGGGGTGGGGGTGGTGGGGAACATGAGTTGGACATGGGTGGGGGCCTGGTGGAGGGTGCCCCTGCACTGCTGGGGGATGGGGTGGTGGGAGACATGGGTGGGGGCCTGGTGGAGGGTGCCCCTGCACTGCTGGGGGGTGGGGGTGGTGGGGACATGAGTTGGACATGGGTGGGGGTCTGCTGACAGGTGCCCCACAGTACTGGGGGTGGGGGTGGTGGGGACATGAGTTGGACATGGGTGGTGGCCTGGTGGAGGGTGCCCTTGCACTGCTGGGGGTGGGGGTGGTGGGAGACATGTGTGGGGGCCTGGTGGAGGCTGCCCCTGCACTCTGGGAGTGGGGGTGGTGGGGAACATGGGTGGGGGCCTGGTGGAGGGTGCCCCTGCACTGCTGGGGGGTGGGGGTGGTGGGAGACATGGGCGGGGGCCTGGTGGAGGGTGCCCTGCACTGTTGGGGGGTGGGGGTGGGGGTGGTGGGGAACATGAGTTGGACATGGGTGGGGGCCTGCTGGCAGGTGCCCCACAGTGCTGGGGGGTGGGGGTAGTGGGGAACATGAGTTGGACATGGGTGGGGTCTGCTGGCAGGTGCCCCACAGTGCTGGGGGTGGGGGTGGTGGGAGACACGGGTGGGGGCCTGGTGGAGGCTGCCCCTGCACTACTGGGGGGCGGGGGAGGGGGTTTGGGGAACATGAGTTGGACATGGGTGGGGGCCTGCTGGCAGGTGCCCCACAGTGCTGGGGGGTGGGGGTGGTGGGAGACATGAATGGGGGCCTGGTGGAGGCTGCCCCTGCACTGCTGGGGGGTGGGGGTGGTGGGGACATGAGTTGGACATGGGTGGGGGCCTGCTGGCAGGTGACCCACAGTGCTGGTGGGTGGGGGTGGTGGGGACATGAGTTGAACATGGCTGGGGGCCTGGTGGAGGGTGCCCCTGCACTGCTGGGGGGTGGGGGTGGTGGCAGACATGGGTGGGGGCCTGGTGGAGGGTGCCCCTGCACTGCTGGGGGATGGGGGTGGTGGGGACATGAGTTGGACATGGGTGGGGGCCTGCTGGCAGGTGCCCCACAGTGCTGGGGGGGTGGGGGTGGTGGGGACATGAGTTGGACATGGGTGGGGCCTGGTGGAGGGTGCCCCTGCACTGCTGGGGGGTGGGGATGGTGGGAGACATGGGTGTGGGCCTGGTGGAGGGTGCCCCTGCACTGCTGGGGGGTGGAGGTGGTGGGAGACATGGGTGGGGGCCTTGTGGAGGCTGCCCCTGCACTGCTGGGGGGTGGGGGTGGTGGGAGGCATGGGTGGGGGCCTGCTGGCAGGTGCCCCACAGTGCTGGGGGTGGGGGTGGTGGGGAACATGAGTTGGACATGGGTGGGGGCCTGCTGGCAGGTGTCCCACAGTGCTGGGGGTGGGGGTGGTGGGGACATGAGTGGGGGCCTGGTGGAGGGTGCCCCTGCACTGCTGGGGGGTGGGGGTCGTGGGAGACATGGGTGGGGGCCTGGTGGAGGCTGCCCCTGCACTGCTGGGGGGTGGGGGTGGTGGGAGACATGGGTGGGGGCCTGGTGGAGGCTGCCCCTGCACTGCTGGGGGGTGGGGGTGGTGGGGAACATGGGTGGGGGCCTGGTGGAGGGTGCCCCTACACTGCTGGGGGGTGGGGGTGGTGGGAGACATGGGTGGGGGCCTGGTGGAGGGTGCCCCTGCACTGCCGGGGGGTGGGGGTGGTGGGGAACATGAGTTGGACATGGGTGGGGGCCTGCTGGCAGGTGCCCCACAGTGCTGGGGATGGGGGTGGTGGGGACATGAGTGGGGGCCTGGTGGAGGCTGCCCCTGCACTGCTGGGGGGTGGGGGTGGTGGGGAACATAGGTGGGGGCCTGGTGGAGGGTGCCCCTGCACTGCTGGGGGGTGGGGGTGGTGGGGAACATGAGTTGGACATGGGTGGGGGCCTGCTGGCAGGTGCCCCACAGTGCTGGGGGGTGGGGTGGTGGGAGACATGAGTGGGGGCCTGGTGGAGGGTGCCCCTGCACTGCTGGGGGGTGGGGTTGGTGGGGAACATGAGTTGGACATGGGTGGGGGCCTGCTGGCAGGTGCCCCACAGTGCTGGGGGGTGGGGGTTTTGGGAGACATGGGTGGGGGCCTGGTGGAGGCTACCCCTGCACTACTGGGGGGTGGGGGTGTTGGGGACAGGAGTTGGACATGGGTGGGGGCCTGCTGGCAGGTGCCCCACAGTGCTGGTGGGTGGGGGTGGTGGGGACATGAGTTGGACATGGCTGGGGGCCTGGTGGAGGGTGCCCCTGCACTGCTGGGGGGTGGGGGTGGTGGCAGACATGGGTGGGGGCCTGGTGGAGGGTGCCCCTGCACTGCTGGGGGATGGGGGTGGTGGGGACATGAGTTGGACATGGGTGGGGGCCTGCTGGCAGGTGCCCCACAGTGCTGAGGGGTGGGGGTGGTGGGGACATGAGTTGGACATGGGTGGGGCCTGGTGGAGGGTGCCCCTGCACTGCTGGGGGATGGGGGTGGTGGGAGACATGGGTGGGGGCCTGGTGGAGGGTGCCCTTGCACTGCTGGGGGGCGGGGGTGGTGGGAGACATGGGTGGGGGCCTGGTGGAGGCTGCCCCTGCACTGCTGGGGGGTGGGGGTGGTGGGAGACATGGGTGGGGGCCTGCTGGCAGGTGCCCCACAGTGCTTGGGGGTGGGGGTGGTGGGGAACATGAGTTGGACAAGGGTGGGGGCCTGCTGGCAGGTGCCCCACAGTGCTGGGGGGTGGGGGTGGTGTGGAACATGAGTTGGACATGGGTGGGGGCCTGCTGGCAGGTGCCCCACAGTGCTGGGGGTGTGGGTGGTGGGGACATGAGTGGGGGCCTGGTGGAGGGTGCCCCTGCACTGCTGTGGGGTGGGGGTCGTGGGAGACATGGGTGGGGGCCTGGTGGAGGCTACCCCTGCACTGCTGGGGGGGTGGTGGTCGACATGGGTGGGGGCCTGGTGGAGGCTGCCCCTGCACTGCTGGGGGGTGGGGGTGGTGGGGAACATGGGTGGGGGCCTGGTGGAGGGTGCCCCTACACTGCTGGGGGTGGGGGTGGTGGGAGACAGGGGTGGGGGACTGGTGGAGGGTGCCCCTGCACTGCCAGGGGGTGGGGGTGGTGGGGAACATGAGTTGGACATGGGTGGGGGCCTGCTGGCAGGTGCCCCACAGTGCTGGGGGAGGGGGTGGTGGGGAACATGAGTTGGACATGGGTGGGAGCCTGCTGGCAGGTGCCCCACAGTGCTGGGGGCTGGGGGTGGTGGGAGACATGAGTGGGGGCCTGGTGGACGGTGCCCCTGCACTGCTGGGGGGTGGGGTTGGTGGGGAACATGAGTTGGACATGGGTGGGGGCCTGCTGGCAGGTGCCCCACAGTGCTGGGGGGTGAGGGTGGTGGGGAACATGAGTTGGACATGGGTGGGGGCCTGGTGGAGGGTGCCCCTGCACTGCTGGGGGGTGGGGGTGGTGGGAGACATGGGTGGGGGCCTGGTGGAGGGTGCCCCTGCACTGCTGGGGGGTGGTGGTGGTGGGAGACATGGGTGGGGGCCTGGTGGAGGGTGCCCCTGCACTGCTGTTGGGTGGGGGTGGGTGGGAACATGAGTTGGACATGGGTGGGGGCCTGCTGGCAGGTGCCCCACAGTGCTGGGGGTGGGGGTGGTGGGGACATGAGTGGGGGCCTGGTGGAGGGCGCCCCTGCACTGCTGGGGGGTGGGGGTCGTGGGAGACATGGGTGGGGGCCTGGTGGAGGCTGCCCCTGCACTGCTGGGGGGTGGGGGTGGTGGGAGACATGGGTGGGGGCCTGGTGGAGGCTGCCCCTGCACTGCTGAGGGGTGGGGGTGGTGGGAAACATGAGTGGGGGCCTGGTGGAGGCTGCCCCTGCACTGCTGTTGGGTGGGGGTGGTGGGGACATGAGTTGGACATGGGTGGGGGCCTGCTGGCAGGTGCCCCACAGTGCTGGGGGGTGGGGTGGTGGGGACATGAGTTGGACATGGGTGGGGGCTTGCTAGCAGGTGCCCCACAGTGCTGGGGGGTGGGGGTGGTGGGAGACATGAGTGGGGGCCTGGTGGAGGCTGCCCCTGCACTGCTGTTGGGTGGGGGTGGTGGGGACATGAGTTGGACATGGGTGGGGGCCTGCTGGCAGGTGCCCCACAGTGCTGAGGGGTGGGGGTGGTGGAGACATGAGTTGGACATGGGTGGGGGCCTGGTGGAGGGTGCCCCTGCACTGCTGGGGGGTGGGGGTGGTGGGAGACATGGGTGGGGGCCTGGTGGAGGGTGCCTCTGCACTGCTGGGGGGTGGGGGTGGTAGGAGACATGGGTGGGAGCCTGGTGGAGGGTGCCCCTGCACTGCTGGGGGGTGGGTGTGGTGGGGAACATGAGTTGGACATGGGTTAGGGCCTGCTGGCAGGTGCCCCACAGTGCTGGTGGGTGGGGGTGGTGGGGAACATGGTTTGGACATGGGTGGGGGCCTGGTGGAGGGTGCCCCTGCACTGCTGGGGGGTGGGGGTGGTGGGAGGCATAGGTGGGGGCCTGGTGGAGGGTGCCCCTGCACTGCTGGGGGGTGGGGGTGGTGGGAGACATGGGTGGGGCCTGGTGGAGGGTGCCCATGCACTGCTGGGGGGTGGGGGTGGTGGGAGACATGGGTGGGGGCCTGGTGGAGGGTGCCCCTGCACTGCTGGGGGTGGGGGTGGTGGGGAACATGAGTTGGACATGGGTGGGGGCCTGCTGGCAGGTGCCCCACAGTTCTGGGGGGCAGGGGTGGTGGGGAACATGAGTTGAACATGGGTGAGGGCCTGCTGGCAGGTGCCCCACAGTGCTGGGGGGTGGGGGTGGTGGGAGACATGAGTGGGGGCCTGGTGGAGGGTGCCCCTGCACTGCTGGGGGGTCGGCTGGTGGGGAACATGAGTTGGACATGGGTGGGGGCCTGCTGGCAGGTGCCCCACAGTGCTGGGGGGTGGGGGTGGTGGGAGACATGGGTGGGGGCCTCGTGGAGGCTGCCCCTGCACTGCTGGGGGGTGGGGGTGGTGGGGAACATGAGTTGGACATGGGCGGGGGCCTGCTGGCAGGTGCCCCACAGTGCTGGGGGGTGGGAGTGGTGGGAGACATGAGTGGGGGCCTGGTGGAGGCTGCCCCTGCACTGCTGGGGGGTGGGGGTGGTGGGGACATGAGTTGGACATGGGTGGGGGCCTGCTGGCAGGTGCCCCACAGTGCTGGAGGGTGGGGCTTGGTGGGGACATGAGTTGGACATGGGTGGGGGCTTGGTGGAGGGTGCCCCTGCACTGCTGGGGGGTGGGGGTGGAGGGAGACATGGGTGGGGGCCTGGTGGATGTTGCCCCTGCACTGCTGGGGGGTGGGGGTGGTGGGGACATGAGTTGGACATGGGTGGGGGCCTGCTGGCCACAGTGCTGGGGGGTGGGGGTGGTGGGGACATGAGTTGGACATGGGTGGGGGCCTGGTGGAGGGTGCCCCTGCACTGCTGGGGGGTGGGGGTGGTGGGAGACATGGGTGGGGGCCTGGTGGAGGGTGCCCCTGCACTCTGGGGGGTGGGGGTGGTGGGGAACATGGGTGGGGGCCTGGTGGAGGGTGCCCCTGCACTGCTGGGGGGTGGGGGTGGTGGGAGACATGGGTGGGGGCCTGGTGGAGGGTGCCCTGCACTGTTGGGGGGTGGGGGTGGGGGTGGTGGGGAACATGAGTTGGACATGGGTGGGGGCCTGCTGGCAGGTGCCCCACAGTGCTGGGGGGTGGGGGTAGTGGGGAACATGAGTTGGACATGGGTGGGGGCCTGCTGGCAGGTGCCCCACAGTGCTGAGGGGTGGGGGTGGTGGAGACATGAGTTGGACATGGGTGGGGGCCTGGTGGAGGGTGCCCCTGCACTGCTGGGGGGTGGGGGTGGTGGGAGACATGGGTGGGGGCCTGGTGGAGGGTGCCTCTGCACTGCTGGGGGGTGGGGGTGGTAGGAGACATGGGTGGGAGCCTGGTGGAGGGTGCCCCTGCACTGCTGGGGGGTGGGTGTGGTGGGGAACATGAGTTGGACATGGGTTAGGGCCTGCTTGCAGGTGCCCCACAGTGCTGGTGGGTGGGGGTGGTGGGGAACATGGTTTGGACATGGGTGGGGGCCTGGTGGAGGGTGCCCCTGCACTGCTGGGGGGTGGGGGTGGTGGGAGGCATAGGTGGGGGCCTGGTGGAGGGTGCCCCTGCACTGCTGGGGGGTGGGGGTGGTGGGAGACATGGGTGGGGCCTGGTGGAGGGTGCCCATGCACTGCTGGGGGGTGGGGGTGGTGGGAGACATGGGTGGGGGCCTGGTGGAGGGTGCCCCTGCACTGCTGGGGGTGGGGGTGGTGGGGAACATGAGTTGGACATGGGTGGGGGCCTGCTGGCAGGTGCCCCACAGTTCTGGGGGGCAGGGGTGGTGGGGAACATGAGTTGAACATGGGTGAGGGCCTGCTGGCAGGTGCCCCACAGTGCTGGGGGGTGGGGGTGGTGGGAGACATGAGTGGGGGCCTGGTGGAGGGTGCCCCTGCACTGCTGGGGGGTCGGCTGGTGGGGAACATGAGTTGGACATGGGTGGGGGCCTGCTGGCAGGTGTCCCACAGTGCTGGGGGGTGGGGGTGGTGGGAGACATGGGTGGGGGCCTCGTGGAGGCTGCCCCTGCACTGCTGGGGGGTGGGGGTGGTGGGGAACATGAGTTGGACATGGGCGGGGGCCTGCTGGCAGGTGCCCCACAGTGCTGGGGGGTGGGAGTGGTGGGAGACATGAGTGGGGGCCTGGTGGAGGCTGCCCCTGCACTGCTGGGGGGTGGGGGTGGTGGGGACATGAGTTGGACATGGGTGGGGGCCTGCTGGCAGGTGCCCCACAGTGCTGGAGGGTGGGGCTTGGTGGGGACATGAGTTGGACATGGGTGGGGGCTTGGTGGAGGGTGCCCCTGCACTGCTGGGGGGTGGGGGTGGAGGGAGACATGGGTGGGGGCCTGGTGGATGTTGCCCCTGCACTGCTGGGGGGTGGTGGGGACATGAGTTGGACATGGGTGGGGGCCTGCTGGCCACAGTGCTGGGGGGTGGGGGTGGTGGGGACATGAGTTGGACATGGGTGGGGGCCTGGTGGAGGGTGCCCCTGCACTGCTGGGGGGTGGGGGTGGTGGGAGACATGGGTGGGGGCCTGGTGGAGGGTGCCCCTGCACTGCTGGGGGGTGGGGGTGGTGGGAGACATGGGTGGGGGCCTGGTGGAGGCTGTCCCTGCACTGCTGGGGGTGGGGGTGGTGGGAGACATGGGTGGGGGCCTGCTGGCAGGTGCCCCACAGTGCTGGAGGGTGGGGGTGGTGGGGAACATGAGTTGGACATGGGTGGGGGCCTGCTGGCAGGTGCCCCACAGTGCTGGGGGGTGGGGGTGGTGGGGAACATGAGTTGGACATGGGTGGGGGCCTGCTGGCAGGTGCCCCACAGTGCTGATGGGAATGGGGGGGGTGGGAGACATGGTTGGGGCCTGCTGGAGGCTGCCCCTGCACTGCTGGGGGGTGGGGGTAGTGGGAGACATGGGTGGGGGCCTGCTGGCAGGTGCCCCACAGTGCTGGGGGGTGGGGGGGCTGGGGAACATGAGTTGGACATGGGTGGGGTCCTGCTAGCAGGTGCCCCACAGTGCTGGGGGGTGGGGGTGGTGGGGACATGAGTGGGGGCCTGGTGAAGGGTGCCCCTGCACTACTGGGGGGTGGGGGTGGTGGGAGACATGGGTGGGGGCCTGGTGGAGGCTGCCCCTGCACTGCTGGGGGGTGGGGGTGGTGGGGAACATGAGTTGGACACAGGTGGGGGCCTGCTGGCAGCTGCCCCACAGTGCTGGGGGGTGGGGGTGGTGGGAGACATGGGTGGGGGCCTGGTGGAGGCTGCCCTTGCACTGCTGGGGGGTGGGGGTCGTGGGAGACATGGGTGGGGACCTGGCGGAGGCTGCCCCTGCACTGCTGGGGGGTGGAGGTGGTGGGGAACATGGGTGGGGGCCTGGTGGAGGGTGCCCCTGCACTGCTGGGGGGTGGGGGTGGTGGGAGACATGGGTGGGGGCCTGGTGGAGGGTGCCCCTGCACTGCTGGGGGTGGGGGTGGTGGGAAACATGAGTTGGACATGGGTGGGGGCCTACTGGCAGGTGCCCCACAGTGCTGGGGGGTGGGGGTGGTGGGGAACATGAGTTGGACATGGGTGGGGGCCTGCTGGCAGGTGCCCCACAGTGCTGGGGGGTGGGGGTGGTGGGAGACATGAGTGGGGGCCTGGTGGAGGGTGCCCCTGCACTGCTGGGGGGTGCGGGTGGTGGGGACATGAGTTGGACATGGGTGGGTGCCTGCTGGCAGGTGGCCCACAGTGCTGGGGGGTGGGGGTGGTGGAGACATGAGTTGGACATGGGTGGCGGCCTGGTGGAGAGTGCCCCTGCACTGCTGGGGGGTGGGGTTGGTGGGAGACATGGGTGGGGGCCTGGTGGAGGCTGCCCCTGCACTGCTGGGGGGTGGGGGTGGTGAGGAACATGGGTGGGGGCCTGGTGGAGGGTGCCCCTGCACTGCTGGGGGGTGGGGGTGGTGGGAGACATGGGTGGGGCCTGGTGGAGGGTGCCCCTGCACTGCTGGGGGGTGGGGGTGGTGGGAGACATGGGTGGGGGCCTGGTGGAGGCTGCCCCCTGCACTGCTGGGGGGTGTGGGTGGTGGGAGACATGGGTGGGGGCCTGGTGGAGGGTGCCCCTCGTGGCTGGGGGTGCAGGGGGACATGGTTGGTGGGCAGTAGTGCAAGTTGACATGTGGGTTGGCTGGGGGGCATGGCCATGGTGGATGGGGTGCCTGCAGGACATGTGCAGGGTAGGCCCCTGTGGTGTGAGCCACCTGCAGGGGTCGTGGAGGGTGTAGAGGGAACACCTGGGAGGACCCACACGTGCAATTCACGTGTGGTGCTCCCCGCGCACCCCTGTAATATATGTACCCTGATGGAATTGCGTGTGATACTTTCCGCGCATCCCTGATATGCACGTACCCTGCACACCCCAATATACACGTAGCCAGGAGATTTGCGTGTGTAACTTCCCACGCACCCCTGATACATGTACCCTGCTGACTTCACGTGTGAAACTTCCCACGCACCCCAAGATACACGTAGCCAGGAGATTCGCATGTGTAACTTCCCGCGCACCCCTGATATACATGTACCCTGCTGACTTCGCGTGTGAAACTTCCCACGCACCCCAAGATACACGTAGCAAGGAGATTTGCGTGTGGAACTCCCCGCGCACCCCGAAATACACATAGCCAGGACATTCGCGTGTGGAACTTCCCGCGCACCCCTGGAATACACGTACCCTGCTGATATTGTGTGTGGAACTTCCCGCGCACCCCGAAATACACGTAGCCTGGACATTCGCGTGTGGAACTTCCCGTGCACCCCTGGAATACACGTACCCTGCTGATATCGCGTGTGAAACTTCCCGCGCACCCCGAAATACACGTAGCCTGGACATTCGCGTGTGGAACTTCCCGCGTACCCCTGGAATACACGTACCCTGCTGATATCGCGTGTGAAACTTCCCACGCACCCCAAGATACACGTAGCCAGGACATTTGCGTGTGGAACTTCCCGCGCACCCCTGATATAAACGTACACTGCTGAATTCACGTGTGAAAATTCCCGCGCACCCCTGATGTACACGTACCCTGATGGAATCGCGTGTGGAACTTCAAGCGCACCCCTGTGATACACGTACCCTGCTGAAATTGCGTGTGGAACTTCCCACGCACCCCTGAAATACACGTACCCTGCTGAAATCGCATGTCGAACTTCCCACGCACCCCTGAAATACACGTAACCTGATGGAATCGTGTGTGAAACTTCCCGCGCACCCCTGAAATGCACGTACCCAGCTGAAATGACGTGAGGTATTTCCTGCGCACCCCAGTGATACACGTAGTCCGATTGCCGTGCTGGTACAGGGTTAGCGCAGCCCTTTGCGCTGGATTGGGGATTTTGATGGCTTTTCCCTGCGCGAGAGGCGTTCTTGGGGGCGTAAGGGGCGCTGCTGCAGGGTCGCTGCGTGCGCCGTGGCTGGTTTTGGTAGCTGGAATCCATGAATACGCTGTGCGCGGAAATGGCTTTTGGCGCACGTGGCTGGCGCAGGGATTCACACGTGCACACTGTGCGCCAGCCGTGTGCGCCACTTGTGCGCTGAATTCTATGAATTACCCCCTGAAGATCTCGACACAACAAATGGACGCAGATACCAGATGGGAAAAGATATTGGTTGGAAAGGATAAAAAAATAATATACACAATTGCCCAGTTCCTAACTAACATATTAGATCTAGACAAGAAAAAGACGTGACCAGGCGGAATGTGGGACATTCTCCACCACTGTACTAAATTGATGGGCAAATTCCTCCTTTTTAGTTTTACTATCTTTCTTTTTTGTTTTGTCTTCGTTCTTTGTTTGTATTCCTTGAACTTTTGTCTGTTATTTTTCTCAATGTGTAACTAATCCAAGCAAACAAAAGAAACGTTTATCATGTAAACTGTCTCATTCTAATAAAAAATTAAAAACTGTCATTGTGCAAAATCTTAAGTAACCTTGTAATATGCAATGTACCCAGATACCCCATGGTTAGGCGCGCTATATAAATAAATAAACAAACAAACAAACAAACTAAGCATGACAAGCATTCATCTTACAGTATGACCTCACACACAATCAACATTCTATCCAGGAGTGGAGGGAAAATAAAACAGGCAAGAGGCCCACGTGTCCCTTCTTCCATAAACACACAAAGACATGCACAATGAACAGGGAGACATCTCAAGACATGTCACAGCACTACAACTGGCATGGCATGTGCCTCACAACTACAACACATTATGGCTGCCATGCCCACAGCCACAACAGAAAACAAACAACTGCAATGAAGCTCAAAGCACTACAAACTACAACCTCCCGGGTATGTATCTCTTGACTTCAAAATAGCCTGGCTCACCATTCCCACACCGACAACAGAAAACAAGCAAGTGCAATGTTTATTTATTATACGCTTACAAGTGTTTCAAAGTGCAACCATGCATGGGGCGGGGGGAGACATGAGGAGGACAAGACAAACGGTCTTACTAGGCATGGTCCATTCAGATTGTGCAGGTGAACAGAAAAGGAAGTGCGTGGGGGATGCAGGGGCAATAGGGACATGTGCGCCCAGTCCCGTCAGAACATGGGTTAAGTGCAGAGAGATACCACTCTCATGGGTCGTAGCCGAAGTGCAGTAGTGCTGCGGCAGGTGCAAGGCCCGGGGGCAAGGGCAGGAGACTGACGAGGAAAAGGTGGGATGTGTGAGGCTCTGAGGTACACCAGGCAGCCAATCAGCGAAACTGAGAAGAAGTAGAGGGGAGAGAGGGAGCGAGTAGAAGAGGAGGTTAGCAAGGGAGGGGGAGAGAGAAGGAGGAGGCAAAGAGGAAAGTCTTGAGGAGTTTCCAGAATTTAAGGAGGTCCGGCTCAAGACGGGGAGAGGCAGGGAGGCTGTTCCAGAGGGAGGCACCCCCTTAGCTCTGCTTGGAGAAATGGCTCACCTGCAGAGAGGTGGAGGAAGATGAGCGGAGGGCTCGGGAAGGTGAGTATTTAGGGAGAGAGCGTTGCAGATAGAGTGGGCCCAGGCCCCAGAAAGCCTTGTGGACAATGTACAGGGTCTTGAACTTAATCCTTGCAGCCACGGGGAGCCAGCGAAGGGAGTTAATAAGTCTTGCGGTTCTGTTCTGGATGAATTGAAGAGGACAGAGGGTAGAAGAGGGCAGGTTGAGAAAGCAGCTGTTGCAGTAGTCCAGCCTAGAGAGGACTAGGGCTCTGGAGCAAGTGAACCTCTATGGGAAGGTGAGAAAAGGTAGAATACCTATGAGAAGGTGCAGTTGGTAGTGGGGCTTTTTAGAGATGTACATGATGTCAGACGAGAAGGAGAGAGTGGATTTGAATATTACCCCCAGGTTTTTTGCCTCATTGGTAGGTGGAGGCGCAGGGACACGGGAGGCCAGCCGGAGAGAAAGAGGGAAGGCAGGAGCATGGGTCCCATTGACAATCTCTGTCTTACTGGCATTGAGGCAGAGGCCGGTTCCAGCACACCACGACTGAATTGCAGACAGACAGTCTGGTATGAGTGAGGAAGAGGAAGAGGCCGAGGGTAGCCTGAAGGAGAGCTGTGTGTCATCCGAATAACACTGAACGTTGGACGTGAAGGTGGCTATCATCCGAGCCAGGTGGGCCATGTAGCCATTGTAAATCCAGGGGGATGGGCCAGATCCCTGGGGGACACCGCAAGTAGAAAGAGTGATAGGGGAGAGGAAAGACCCAAGTTCCACCTGGGATGGCCTGTCGGAGTGAAAGGATGTTAGCCACACCAAGGTCTGATCAGTGATGCCCAGTGTATCCCGAGATGTTCGATCAGGGTGTTGGGGTTCACCGTATCAAAGGCAGTGGAGAGGTTGAGTAGAATGAGGACAGAGGGGGAGTTAGAATCAAAATTTGAGAGCAGATCTTCACAGGTGTCCAGAAGAGCAGTCTCTGTGCCTCTGGATGCTCTAAAGCCAGACTAGAGTTTTGTAAACAGAGAGGTTAACATTTGAGAGGGCTGTGCCAGGGTGGTTGTCAGCCCCAGGAGTGGAAGGAGCAGATTAGGTGGAATAAAAGGCAGCTACTGACACTCTTTTCATGGGTCCGATGACCTTGTAGATAGAAGGCAGTGCCGGGTTTACCGATTCAAGAGGAGAAGAGAATTTCAAGTCAGAAGAGTGAGAGAGTGATCAGTCCAGGAGAGAGAAGTAGTCAGAGTGATAGATGCAGGAATGTCAGTTGAAATGAGAGCATCCAAGGTGTGTCCAGTGCTGTGCGTTGGGACAGAGGGTAAGATGGAAAGAGAGAGACAGCCACAAAGATTACGGAAACGTCCTGAGGAATCATGTGAGTCGAGATGGATGTTGAGATCACCCAGTAGGAGGAGTTGAGAAGCAGAGGCGAGGAGTGAGGAGGCCAGGTCAGCCCATTCCGGATGGAAGAGGGAGGGCTATCCAGGTGGCCGATATAAGGTGTGAAGAGCTAGAAGGGAGGGAGAGCCTGCAGACCAGGCACTCAAAGGATTAGTAGGCCTGAGTGGGAATGACAAATACAGGGATACATTTAGGGAAGATCAGTGAAACTCCCCCACCTGGTCTGTTTGGTCTAGGCAGAGAGAGAGTATCTTGTAGCCTTCTGGGGGAAGTGTGTCAAAACTCGTGACAGAGCAATCCTTGAACCAGGTTTCAGTGAGGGCAAGAATATCAAGATCCAGGAGTTCAAGGAGGTTGCCAATGTCAGAGGAGTGTTTGACAGCTGAGCGAGTGTTGAGGGTGGCGATGTGGAGCAGATTGACATCAGTGAAAGACTTACGGGGGAGGAGTTTGCGACAATGGTCCCCCCATAAGTGATGAGAGTGCCTGAAGGACAGAGGTAGAATGGGGCAGAGGAGCCAAGGCCAGCCAGGGAGCTGGGGCCGTAGTGGTTGAGAAGGGAGCGGTATGAGCCCCAGGGGACAAGGGAGCCCCAGATATGGTGTTAGTGGCTGGTAAATTCACCAAAGAGGAGGCGGCTGAAGGGACTGTCAATGTGTGTGGCGGCGGCAAGGAGGCTGTGGTGAGGGTAGATTGGTGGTTAGGATGCAGCAACAGAGCCATTGTGGCCACAGCTGGCAAGGTGCCAGGGTTGCCAAAGGAGCTGGTGCAGAAAGAGGAGGGAGGTTGATAAGGCAGGGAGACAATGGGAACTGAGGTAGCGTGAGGGAACAGGTAGCAGACTAGGGCGAGTGCAGAGTGGGTGAACTTGTCAACACATTATCATGAGAAGCAGATGTGCACACTGCTTCCTTAGGGCAAGAGGTATATAGCAAGATAGTACAGGGCTGCAACAGTGGAGGTAAAGCTCAGGAAGACATGGCTGTTCAGGTTCGGGGTCTGTGAAACAATAGTGAGAAGAAAAGTGCCCTCAGGATAGTTTATGGAAATTGTCAGGAGAAGCTTGAGGTCCAGAGGATGATGCAGATAGCATAGAAAAAGGTCCACACTTATGTGAGTTGCTGAAGGGGGCGATCAGAAGGCCCAAACACTGCAGGTTAGGCCCCCAATGACTAGGTGCATGATGAGGGTCATGGAAAGTGGGGCCCCAACACTGAGCCAGGTCCAGACAGGGCAGACAGGGCCTAGAGGTGGGACTTTGAAGAGGGGGCTGGCTAAAGCCTGCCGGTTCCCCGATAGGCCAGATGTAGAAGAAGGCATCCTATCAGGAGTGATGAGAAACTCCTAGGGGCCTTCACAATATATGAACTATGATATGATATGATAGGTTATTTATGACGCGCTTAATACCCAGAGGTTTCTAAGCTGCGGGTCGTCTTGCTTCCAAGGCGAGCATGTTGCCCGTGAGCTATCCTCCCGAGACAATGTCTCTTGACTTCAAAATACCCTGGCTTGTTATGCCCACTGCCACAAAAGCAAACACACAAGCACAAAATTACCCACAGCACTGATATCACCATGGCATGCACATGACAACTACAACAAAGTCTGGCTTGTCATGCGCAGAGCGGCAACAGCAAACAAGGAACAACAATGCATCCCACAGCAATACAACCATCAGATGATGTATCTCATGACTTCATTACGCTTTGGCTTGCTATGCCCACAAATACAACAAGAAACAAACAAGCAACCAACAGCACTCTGACCAACAGGGTGTGTTCCTTACAACTACAGTGGGCAAAGAGTGTGTATGTCCCAAACTTTAAACTTAGAAATGAGTACACATGATGGCATGCTCGTGTGGCAACACCTATGGGAGCTTCTCTACTGTGGAACCATTACTGCCTCTCTTAGGCTTTCTGTAAATGCGTTCTCCCTAAGGATCATACCAACTGGATGCAGGCTTGAATATCCTGCTCATAGTGTAGAGATGTTGACCAGCAGTCTACTGAATTTACCAGTCTTCTTACAGCGTGCCCATGATGTACAAGGGCTCTCTGCTTTGACCCTAATTCAAATGGTGAGAAATTGCTTCTGCATGGTGTAGAAGGCTCACGGTATCAGTATGTCCTGTTTGGCAAGGTTTTTAAGGGTTTTCTTGAATCTTTGAACTAAGTCATCCGTTTGGGGAAGATAGATGGAAGTCCCTAAGGTGTCTATATGAATGATGTTCTTTAGATAAGATAAGAGTTTGAGAGTGATAGTGGTTCCCTAGTCCATCACAATTTCTCAGAGAATCCTCACCTGGGAGAAGTAGGCAACTATATGTTGATTGTCAAGTCTACTTAGGGATGAAAGGGTATCGACCCCCTCTCCCAAACCACAGAAGCCGAATAGATCGACCCTCCCACCGTGGTTGGCACGGGCGTCTGAATGTAAATACACAGATAACCACGTGGCAGCCAATGGGGGGAAGACAGAGTTAGGGGAAGGGGGTGGAATGACAAAGGAAAGGTAGGGAAGAAAAAACATGCAAGTACCGTGCAAGTACCGCTTGGCCGCTGCTTGCTGTTCGTTTCTCCATGGATTTTCTTTTTTACGAAAGGACTTCGATTACCAGCAGGCTGTGCGGCAACCTTTAACACACCCCTTTGAAGGCGTGTATTTATTGAGACTCTCGTGCGCACAATACCAAGTACCGTGCAAGTACCGCTTGGCCGCTGCTTGCGGTTCGTTTCTCCGTGGATTTTCTTTTTCACGAAAGGACTTCGATTACCAGCAGGTGAACATCATACATGTATGGACTAAAAGAAGTTATTATATGAACTTAATTCCTTACAGCTATTTCTATCTTGTTTGTTTAGGCTGTGCGGCAACCTTTAACACACCCCTTTGAAGGCGTGTATTTATTGAGACTCTCGCGCGCAACGCGCGCGCGCACTGCGCACGCGCACCGTACCAAGTACCGTGCAAGTACCGCTTGGCCGCTTAGCTGCGGAGTTGTGGCGGTACGTTTCTTGATTTATTTATTTATTTATTTTTACCTTGGCAAATTTTGCTTACTTTGCTCTCGCAATTTTGGCACTTTATAATGTTATGCTCTGTTTGTTTTATTGATTATGCTACATAACATCCGTGGTTAGCAGTGCCATTACGCACGCAGCACCGTGAAAATTAACACATTGCTCTGTCCCTTCTGGAGCTGGTTTTCTTTTCATGCGCTCTTACACTCTGAAAACAAATATGCCTGAAGTACCCGATTTACCACTTACGCCAGCAAACAATACCTCTAAAGCAGCTGGAAAAGCCAAACGCATGGCCACTCGGCAAAGCATCATGCTTACACCGGTGCCCAAAACACCTCTATCCAAGCATGACATCCGCACTTTCTGTGCGCAGACTTCAAGTCATGTGCAGGCCACCGTGCCGGCCTCGGCCCCGTCAGAAAAGACTTCAAATAATACCTCCCCAATTCTAAAGCAAGTGCAGCCGTTACAATCTCTGCCTTTGCAAAACGAAGAACAGTGCATGTCGGACAATACCATTTTGCAAACCATTAAATCTCCAATCATCAAAGACTACAATGGAGGGTTTTCTAATACACCGACATGTGTAACCAATACGATCCAGAATTCATCAGGGATGTCAAATATACCTGACTACCGAGCACCTTGTTCGATGGACTCCAGTGTTTCTTCAGTAGCCTCTTTTATTCAACCCACTCCTCGACGGCGCTTATCATCTTCTGAACGTCCGACAACATCTGCCAATAATGGCCTCCTGGAGATCACCCTCACAGCGGTAAACACCACAATCAAAAGTTTATACAGAATGTTCGAAACACTCGAGCAAAAAATAAACTATCAATCCAAGCAAATTGAAAAAATTGCAACGTGGATCCAATTTCACCCCTACATGAATCAGCCTAAACCAAATAATAACACAGAGGATCTGCACCCGCAGGCCATATTAATTGAGGATGAAATCCAAGTTACTGCAGTTCCTGTTGTAACTGGAATCATCCGGACGGTGGAGAGTATTAATCTCATCAACCCTGACCCGAATGCATCATGGATTAGTGTCGACAAAATACCCACAAGTCCACTCCCTACGGCTCCAGTAACCTACGATGTCTTCAAAAAGCAAGCCTGTCAGGGGCCCCCTCCAAGGCTTCTCATTTCAAAACCACGTCATACTACACAAAAATTAAGACGAATGATGAAAGTGAAAGCACGCCTAGCAATGAATGATGCCATACTAAAAAACGCATCTACTGATATTCAATCGAGTTCTACTATTCAACAAGCAGAAACAATAAGCCAAACCAGTGCGAAACCAAATGAGTTTCAAGTACCAACAGCAGCTGTTATGGTTCCTGCTTTAAGACAATGCAATACGGCGAAAGACACTGGACCCTCAGGTGACACTCTGATAGCTACTTCTGCGATTCAGACTCGATTGGCCCATCCACCTTCACACTCACCTTTGAACGCTTTGGTTGCCTTATCTGAAGAAGCAGAAGATACCCGAGTGAATGCTGTTCCTATCTCCAAAAATCTGCCGTTGCAATTTTTCACAGCTGCATCATCATCATCATCATTTACAAAATCATCCCTCAGTGCGATCTCTGACCGAAATCATATTTCTGAACGAGCTGAAGAAATCAAAGCAGCTGTGGACGAGTATTTACATCAACGTTTACAACTTCCTAATACAATCACTCTAGACAAGCAGCAAACTGGGAATCGCATTCACAAATACAGGATGAAAATTACCCTGCAGAAAAAAATTGGTCGCAAGTAGCCCAATTGAATTATCATCCAACAGAACAACGATCTACCTCAGCTAATGAGGTGCAGAATAAGAAGATAGTCCATTTTACAACACCTGAACAACCAATAAAAAAGACACAGATAGTACCTCCAAAAAAAAAACCAAGAAGAACAAATTTCATGATTTCCATTCTCTTATTTTGAAATGTCGAAATGCTCCGCATGCCCAATACGACTTGTCTAGAACAAGCGTTCTTAACATATTTGGCGAACTACCAGTTTTGGAAGATAATTCATCATCTGACATTGACCAAGTGGAGTTTTTGTGCGATAGTAATCTCTCTATCGTCCGCCTGTGGATTAGATCTGGTTTAGTGCTAAACACCCTATGGCGAGCAAAAATGGCCTTATTTGATATGGGATTTCTATTGGCACAAGACCCAGAAAGAAGCTACAACGAACAACAAGAGCAAAAATAAAATCAAAAACAAAATGCACAGGTCAATCAACGACAAGAAGAATGTACATGTGCCTTTTGCAACTTATCAGCCAAAACATAACCATCATTGAGCCCGCCCAAACAGAATGTTTCCTTGATTTCATGGAATTCGCGAGGCTATCGACATTTACTGAACAAAGAGCAGAACTGCATAAACAACTTTGAAATTGTAGCGCTTCAAGAAACGTGGATCACACAGACCCCAATATGGGACGAGCATACCGTGGTACATCTTCCAGCAATCGCCTCCACAAAAGGACGACCTATGTCAGGCTTATTGGTGGCTGTCAGAACTACATCAGGCCTTAAACTCCATGCATGGGCCTCCCCAAACAATGTTATGCAGTTAGTCAAAATTTCGAGAGGTTCCGTGAATATTGCATTAATCAACTTGTATCGCAATCCAGCAGCAATTCCTGACAAAACCTTTTATAAAGATCTATCTAGCCTCTTGGAAATAATCTCGAAAACCCCAGATATCTCAACTATCATACTTGCTGGCGATTTCAATTTGCATGATATGTCCACATCTAAAAAAAAACTATCACAAGATACTATTAGAGCTCAAGATTTAATGAGTGAGTGGAATCTATATATCGCGAGTGGTTCTCTTCCAGGAGACATACCATCTCAGCCCACGTGGCACAGAGGCAAATCTACAAGCATTATCGACTATCTATTCCTTTCTGAAGATATATTCATGAAGGCTCTAAAATTTGAAATCATCCAACAATCAACAAGTGACCACAATATGCTGCTGTTGACTTGGCCATGGACAGAATCCCAAGAAGATCCACAACATCGGATGATGCCAAATTTGCAAATTAATAATGCCAAAACAAGATTTAAATGGACCCAAGCCAAACTAAAATCAATGGAAAGAGAACTACAAGCACAGATAAATTCTCCTGCGTTTCATTCTTACCCAACAGTCTTGAATATGTTCAATGAAGTTCGCCATATACATCTTATTTCTCCAAAAAAAAACAAGCACGTCTAAGATCACCAATTACAGCAGGTGAAATCTATTTACAGAAAAGAACTAAGATTGACGCGTTCTCTACCTGTAGATCAGCAACAACGAGCGAAAAGAAGCTTAAAATGCAAATACAAGAATTGGATACGTGGTCACAAAGCCTCTATGTTTCAAAGAGACAGTGAAAATTTTATGTATCTAACCCGTACCAAAAATACATCTCAAATATGGTCCCTTTTGAATGAAACAGTTGTCCACAAACAAGTCGACACACAACTAAATGGTGTTGCAGAGAGGGAATGGATAAAACACTTCTCTAAACTATACCACGATGAAAACGTTGAGCATTATCAATATCTAACACAAAATAATGCATCTTGGAATCTTGATATTTCCGCGGAAATCATAGAAGACTTCATAAATAAGTCCTCTTCATCTCGAGCTGCGGGACCTGATGGTCTAACAAACCAAATGATGAAAGATCATCCAAAATTGTGGGCTAGAATCTTAAACAAGATATTCCAACAAATTCTACACACAAAAACCATACCCACATCATGGTGTACGTCATTAATAGTCCCAATTTTCAAAAACGGCAATCCTGAGGCCCCCTCTAACTATCGCCCCATCGCCCTTCTGGACACCCCGAGCAAAATATTTTGTCGATTTGTCTTGCGAGGTTTCAATCAATGGACTTTGGAGACCCAACATCGAGAACCGAATCAAACGGGCTTTGTGCCAGGCATGGGAACAGCTGTCAATTTAATTACATTACATGCCCTAAAAAAACAAGCACATTACACCAAGATGCCTATATATTTTGCATTTATCGATTTACAGGCAGCGTTCGACTCTATTTCTAGAATCAAACTCATTAATAAGCTCATTGAAGAAGAATGCCCCCCTACTTTGATTGATATTATCTATGCGTTGCATTCTGAAACATCAATATGTATTAGACTGTCAATAATGGGTCTACTGTCTGCCTCTATTAGAAAATATAAAGGTTTAAAACAAGGCTGTCTATTAGCATCTGCCTTGTTTAATTTCTATATTCAAAATATCAAGAAGATTTTCAGAGCAGTACCATCAGATTCTCCTAAGTTAAGCAATGTGATCATACAAACTCTTTGGTATGCGGATGATCTTGTCCTTATATCAAAAACCCCTAGTGGCCTGCAAAGACTCTTGACAGCTTTGTCTCAATATTTTGACCTAAACGAACTCATCATAAACTTAAAAAAGTCACAAGTAGTACAATACGTTCCAAAAGCTTCTCTGAGCAATAAAATGAACTGGAAAATCAAAGATGTTAAACTTAATATTGTTCAAAACTACACATATTTAGGATTGGCTTTTGATGATGTTCCTAACATTGACACCCAAAAATAAAGTGATCCCAGCCATATCGCAAACCAGGATAATCCTGTTTAAATTTGGCAAATTTTCAATAGCCCCGGCAATCCAGTATTGGCGACAAAAAATCACGCCTACTCTTCTGTATGGTCTTGAAACCAGAACATTTATTGAAAATTCTTTCTTTGAAAAAATTGAAGCAAATTACTGGCGACAATCATTAAGAGTTCCGATATGTACACCTGGGCCCTGGTTACGATACGAGCTGGGACTCACATCTTTACACGCCAGATATCACTGGCAATTATGCGCGTTTTTCAGGAAATGTATAATTTATGATAAGAATAACACCTTGTTGGCAACTGTATCAGACTATATGTTCCGTTCTAAACATCGCTTCACTCAAGAATGGGCAAAGAATGTAATATCAATACTGCCAAGGCTGAAGCCACTCTGGAAATGCTGATTAATAATCCGGATCATGCCAAAAAAAAGATCTTCATGCAAGATTGGATAACTACTCATGCTAGCTGTCTTTCATACAAACATTTCAATGCGCAAGCATTTCTGGACAAAAAAATGGGAGTAACTGAAACCTAACTGCTTAAAGCTCCAAATCCCAAAACACGCTCAGCGATCCTACGTTTACGCTTGAATTTATGGCCTACTCGGGACATTCAAGCGCAGAGAAAACAGCTAAATTTGGAAAAAATGACTGTCGATTTTGACTTAATCCTTCTTTTCAAGAAACACTTGAACATCTTGTTATGAAATGCACTGCGCTATGCAAACTGAGAGATATACACTATGCTAACCATTTGCTCTATATGTCCTATGTATTACCAGAACACAGATGGTTAAAAATACTCACAACTGAAAATATGAGTTTATACATAGCAACAACCAACTTTCTGAATGCTTTAAAGTTAGAAGCCAGACCCATCCTCACTGAAATGTAATAAGAAGAAATTAAACAATGACTTGAAATATGCTATGTCATGTTATGTTATGTTATGATTTATACATGTTTGCTGTGTTTTAATGTTTTAGGTTGGTTAAGTATTACATGTGTGTGTATTCTTGCGATTCTGTGTTTTTGATGTATCGCACATTTTATGAATGGTTAACTATTTGAAAAACTGGTGAAAATGAATTAAGTATCTGTTAACCTTTTTAACAAACTGTTTAAGAAATTTTCCTTTTTTCTTTTTTGTATAAATTGAAAAGTTGAGTAATCAGCTAAATCAATAAAAAAGAAAAACCTGCATATCTAACACATAAACTTGATACTGAAACTTCATAATCATGCCCTCCCTACTCGGTGCTGCCTGTCCTATCCTACTCCTGTGCATACTTATATAAGCACCTAGTGATCATAATCATATTTTACCATACCAAATGACCATGTACGTGTATTGTATAACACATAGCAAACATGAAGCAACACAAACTGTATGCCACAAACAAGGGAATCTTCCCTACATGAATCAACATGACACGTGGCCCACTGGGCTGACATTTAACGTAAGCAAAACATAAATCATGACTTTTTCTGTGGATATGTGCATGGAAGACTCTGCCCCTTCCACCTGGTAAAGATTCCACTCTTCACTGCGAGTATTGCTTCATACTCCAGGTATAGACCATGCTACCAACAACCTTGCCGTGCTGGACACTGACAATAGTTCATTAAATACCCTTAGAACGTATAACTTCAAACACCATGCTCGATGCGTTAACGTAAATATTTTAGATGAACTTATCTTAGGGTCCCGGTGACTCGAGAGCTCACCCGGACATCAGGACATGACATCTTTGGGACGCCGTGGCCACTTGTAGCCACTGCCGCGCATAGCCTGGAGGAGCCACTCACTGCAGCGGCTCAGAGGGAGGACGCGCCCCAACGTCTCCGCTCGTGTACAGAGGATTCACCGCCGCAGCCCGGAGAGAGCTGCCAAGTTAACCGCGTTGACTTCCAGAGTTACCGCCGCAGCCTGGAAAGATCTGCCGGCTCGGGCCGGCAAACTCCTCTCTCTCACCGCCGTGACTGCATGCTCGCCGTCAGTTTCTCCGGAGCCCCATTCACGCCATCATGGCTGCCTGTGCTGCACAATCATCAATTAGCAGCACCTGTGCATGGGCGGTGAATGGCAAAATACTCTCCTGATGGCCTCCAGCTGTCTCACGGTGCGAAATCCATGGACTACAATCCGCCTCTAAGCATGCTGGGAACAGTAGTTTTTCCCTTCATTTTCTAATATACTGTCTCCTGGGCTTGCCCCAGACCCTATTCCTGACATCGATGATGTGTTGTGTGGCGTTATTTCTGAAGGGAAGCCATTGGGATACTTGGTGGGATCGTCCACAATTAGCAGGATAAACCTATTTTCATTCTTTGAAGGTTTGAGTGGTCCTACTATATCCATCCCAATCCAAAAGCAGGTGCGTAGATAACGGGGAGAGATTATATAGGGGCTCAGCCCTCTCACTACAGAATAGCCATCACAGTACTGATTGATCTGCTGGTATATCTTGGGCCGCAGAAACAACTTAATGCATGATCTTGTGTCTCATCTCTCCCACTGTGTCCCGTGATCAGATGCACTGTGCCACATCTAATGCCTTCCTTTAAAGAGGGTGGGGCCAGCAGTTTGTGGTAGGGTTGTTTCTGCTGTACTTTGCGAGAAAGAGCCCCGATCCTTCTTCAAAGTACAGCGCAGTCTTTGCAGGCCTGCTTCTTTGGAGAGCACATCTTTGAAGGCAGATTGAAGTAAGGGTTGTCTTTTTTGGGTCGCTGCAAAGTTGCAAAGTGGTCTCTAGAGTAGTGAAGGGCTCATGAACACTCCGTTTTTTTTAAATTATTTTTTTTATTTTTTATTATTTGTTATAGTTGACAACTTTTCAAATTTTAAACATATACATAAACTTCCTATTTTATATTCATATCTATTCATTTTTGTAAAACAATTCAAATTATGTAAATAACACAAAACTAGATTATCATACAAGAAATACATAAAAATTCATTGTAACCATTATAATTTAGCACAAGGGAATATCTAAAACATACCTTTTTACTTAAAATTCATAAGATTCAAGCGAGAAAGGAGAAAAAGGATACAACCAAAACAAAACAAAAAGAACCCAAAAGACAGGGTACCATCGTATCTTGAGATGATTTCTCTACTTATTACAAGCCGTCCCTTACTCGTCCACACCCAGAGGATAGTTCATTTCTCCCTTTAGTTTCCCAGCCCAGATAACACCATATGCAAATACTGCACTAAGGCTAGCTGGATCCTTGCACAAGTACTTGAGAACAGTAGATGCCATATTTTGTTACTCTCCATGGCACTCTCTCAAAACATCTAGCCCGCACTTCATATAGGGCTTCACACTCTACTATTAAGTGTTGAAGGGTTTCTCTTTGTTGTCGCACACCACAGTATCTACAGTAATTTTGTTCCTGTGTCAACCTTTTTCTTTTACAAAGTACATCTCTCGTGTACCAGAGATTTAATCTAAATCTCAGATACACCATTCTCACTTTCGGTGACGGGATTGCCATGGCCCTGTATTTTTTTATCCCAAATAAAAAGAAATTCAAATCTTTATATTGTGAACATCTTCTCATTTTCCCGGACCAATCGCTAGATATATTTTCACTTTTGCTCGTCCGGTTTTAATAGCAATAGCTCAGTTGTAATATCTGCTTCAGCCGAATTTGTCCCGTACGTGCTTTCTCCACTCAATAGCAAATGCGCTGCTAGATTTTAACATGTGACAAGCTATCACCTTCAAGATGTTATTACTTTTCCAACCCAGCAAACACTTGCGAAAGAATGCACACTGCTTCCACGTTACCTGAGCATACATAGATATGAGTCCAAATTCATATCGCAAATTCGCCATTGGGACACTACTTGGTAAATGTAGTATCTGCTTCCAGCAACTTTATTCCAAATGGTCCCAATAGTACTTAATTTTTGGTAAATTCCCCTCGATACCATAAAGCACAATTGGCAATACCTTCATTTTATAGAACAGTGCTATATGTTTCAGGGAAAATTTCCCAAACTTTTTAAATAGCCATCGTGATTGGGAAGTAAGTTGTTGTATTTTATTCCTTACAACTTCCTTTTCTGTTTGTCTATTTTTTAAATTGTTGATAAATACCACTAGGTTTTTATACTGGGGCACACTCCGAACTAGTGCCTCATGTACCCTCCAAGAGTACTTTCTACTCTGAATACGCTGCTTCTTTTTGCATCTTAGTGTTTGGGTTTTCTCGATATTGATTTCCAAATTATTTGCTTGCACATAGGTTCCTAACTTTGTCAACATCCTTTGCAGGCCTTGAGGTGTTTAAGACAATAGAACGAGATCATCTGCGTAAAGCAAATACAGGATTTTTTGATTGGCCAGCTTGGGCGCGTCTCCCATACAGTTATAGAATTCTTCCACAAGATCCAAAATAAAGAAATTAAACAAAAAGGCTGCTAAGGGGCACCACTGTTTTAACCCTCTTTGCATCCTAATTAAAGGTGATAACTTGCCATCTAAGGTGATCCTAACTCTCATTGACGTGTTTGTGTGAAAAAGAATTATCAACGAAAGGAGAGTATCAGGGCAATCGTGATTTTTTAATTTCTTATATAGGATGTTTCTATTGATAGAGTCGAAGGCCGCTCTGAAGTTGATAAGCCCTAGGTACAAGGGCTGCTTCCGCTCTGCCTGCTGTGCTTGGATCATATTCAAGGAGATGATACTTGGAATAGTCCCCAAACCCTTCATGAATCCCGATTGCAATGGGTCAATTAAGCTTTTACTCTTCACCCATGCCAGTAGCTTAGCTGTTTAAGTATTACCTTACAGAATAATTTGCCAGGAACATCTAGAAGGGAGATAGGTCTATGACTTCTCGGCGATTCTCTTTCTCCCTTTTTGTAGATTGGAACCATAATCGCTTGTGTCCAAGTCTCCGGTAAGGACTGAGAGATGTTTACAATTGAGAAGATCTTACACAATATTGAGGCCCAAATCTCAGGATGCCTTTTCAACTGGTTATTTGACAACCCTTCCAGCCCACTAGCTCTAGAATTGCTTGCTGTTCTAATAAGCTCCAATATATCTGACCATTCAAATTTTAGATGAAAGGCGGGTCGTGAGTTCCACTGCCCCACTATTGGATCATTCTTTACCTGGGCGTACAATTGCGTAAAATGTTCAACCCAAACATGTGTAAGAAATGCTGTTGATTGCATTTCTAACTGGGGAACTACTACAGACTGGTTTATCGCAGTCCACATTCTGGAGATGTTTTTACTAGCCAATATTTTTAACATCTTAGCGATACATGGTAGCTCGATGGATCTTCACCCAATTCCTATAGCGCGTTCTATGGCTATTGGATAGCTGTTGTCTAAGGGACTTGGGCTAATTTCTTATATGTCTCGAATCAGCCCTAAGTTGTACTTTCTTTTCTCTAATTGCTAAGTCAAAAGTGTGAAGGTGAACTCGACTGGATTTTACTTTATAACTTTGTTGTTGTATTACCTGTATTAAATCAAAGTACACATGTTTCATCTTTCCAGACTGATTGCCCTGTTTCCTTCGCGTCAGACTTAACATATTATTCAATTGTACTGTCTCTAGCTCTGATCATCAGAGGCGATTTCCACCTGCATTCACCACACTAAGCCTTTGCACAAAGCCTAGTTTGCTAGTTTCGGGGGGACCTCTCACCCGCCATTCAGTTGTAAGCATGTCATGATCACTCGCGTTTGATTTTAATACGCAAAACTTTTGTCATCACAGGCCACAGCACTCTATTTAAATATATGTAATCGATAATCGATTTACCGTCACCTTTATGCCATGTCTCCACTGGTGGAATATCCAGTGCCAGAGCCCCATTAAGCATAAACAGGCCCCTTGCCTTAATTAAGGAGTTCCATCTAGAATATCTTGTCTTATTTATAACATCTGGATTCTCCAAACACCTCAAATTTAGGTCACCAGCCAAGATCAGCGCACTAATCTTTGGATCTTCCGTTACACGATCCCATAAATAATTTAGGTCTTGGAAGAACTCTGACATGGCAATCGGGTTCCAGTATACATTTAATACCACAACCCCGTCTTTTGCAGACATTACCTTTATCAATAACATATATTTATTTGGTGCTGCCCAAAATTTAGAAGTCAGCCCTCTGCCCATTTTTACCGCTGTTAACAAGCCAGAGCTTGGGCACCCAGAGACTGGTTTAAGGGCGGCATTTATGTGAATTTCATGATTCTCCCAAAGAGGGAGTTCTGAGAGCCACGTCTCTTGGAGAAGTATTATGTCCCTTTTGTTTAGCTCACTTTGGTCATTATTAATGAGATGTTTGAACTCTCTTGTGTTCCAGCTCAAGAGAGATATTCAATCTTCTTTCTCTAGTTACTTCGGATTATGTTGACTACAGCACACACACATGGCACATGGCATTATTCAGTTGAAATGTCTTCATCATATTTGTTCGACCTGGTATTAATACCTGTACCCTCTCCCGCTCATTTCCCAACTGTTGCTCACTCATTCCTACTGTCTCTAGACCCAGAGCAAACCCCAATTTGAACAACTCTTCTTTACTCAGCCAGATTAAATTCTATTCTACGCTGGATTTAATCCAGAGTTTTACTGAATTTAAACAACCCTTCCTAGTGAATTCAACTAGTGCTAGATCGGAGGAAACAATGTCCTCCAGTTGTGTAATTTCCGAAAATATGGCCATCACAGCTCTTCTGTTCAAATCATATTGGGTGGCCGGTGGGGGTCTACATGCTAACACGAGAGAATAAAGTGCAGGAGCTTTCCTAGGTGGGTTTGTTACATTTCTGACCTCCCCTTTCTGTGATCTATCATTGGCGACCGACTGAATTGTTTGCAAATTTTGCGCCACCACTTTACCTAATGGTGGTGCTGGCCATATCCTTCTGGGACCTCTCACTATCGTTTTGCAACGTTTCTTCTAATGGTCGCGAGTGGCACTGTACAACCCCAGGTGGGGGGCCTTACAACTGCCTCTCCCCTTCCTTAACGGCAGTTCTCCTCTCATCGCTTTCCCCTTCTCTACACCTCTGGCACTCGGGTCTATTACACTCCTTTTCCTTATTTGCAACATTACACGGCAACTGTAAATTACCAACATCGGTTCCGCGTATGTTAGACGCGAGGGGTGGAGCAACAAGTGCATTGTGGTCCCCTGCCATGTATGCATCGACTACTTTCCAGATTTCAGTCCTTTGAGCAATCAATATTGAATCACTCCCCACCATTCCCGAGAGTCTTGCCTAGATACTCCTTGAGATCTTAACGGTTCCTGATTCCAAACACTCTTCCCCTCCAATTTCTTTAAATCTAGCACTTCCATTAACTCATCTAATGGGGGATATTCCATTGCTTGTACTGGGACAAACTTGAGCGTATCATTCCTTTTAGTCTGTGCTATTTGCTGATATTTTTCTATAATGGCCTGGGATGCTATTATGGTGTTTCGCTTGGGCAGTGAGATGGTTTTAAAGAAGTGTTTCACTGAGGATTTACGTGACCTTTTAGGAGCCTGTTGATTTTAGGGAGTTTTTTCATCAATACTTCCTCTTTCTTTTTTTCAATCACACCAGAGAATACTAACGAGGTGACTTACTTTGTAACTTTCTTTTGTTTTGTTTGGCACCTGAACGTGAGCGTCCCACAAAAGGCAGTTAAACTCAACAGTGGGAGTCAATAATGGACACACCCCAGCAGGGAATGAGACCAGGACCAAGTGTGGGTGAGGTATAAAAGGCTTTATCTAAATCGATATAGGGCATGAAGAGGACTCTGCAAACTCTGAGAGCGCTCTGTCTGACAATAGCAAAGACAGTCACATTTATTACAAAAACACGTCATGGGTGAGGTAAGCTATAGGGGGCACATAATCATGGGGATTGGATGGCGACGACTAGCTACTATGTATAATGTAGGTGTGGCGATCCATGATTGGTGAAGATCCACGTGGTGGCATCGTGTAGTGCTTGGGTCAGCTGGGCTCATCAGGGTGGAGTATCAGGTCCCGAGCTGTCCATATGGATACATTGCTGCTGCACTAACATTTTGCCCTTGTGGCCACGCATACACATTCATCACTAAACTCTATGTCAATTTAACATATAACCTATTTGATCTAATGCCATAAAAGAGACAGGGGGAAACAGCATACAACTCTGAGATTTCTTAATACATCATCATAAAACCGCTGTTAACAGAGGACCCACAGTCATGAGTCCAGGTGACATACCAGGGGGCACGGGTTGGGGTACCTTTATCATTCTACTTTGTTAGATATAATGAGAGACCGTTTTACGATAGGTTAGAACAAGAGTGAATCACTACCTCCATGGTCAGTCGAGGTTAGGGTGATCTGAAATACCATCAGGTGAGAAGGGCACATAGCTGGCACCTCAAAGGCGGTGGGCAGTGGGGCTGTATTGCTCATAATTATTCTTGATCAGGGCATGGCGGTACACGGCGGTCTCATTGTGGCATCGGGTATCAGGGGGGGCCATGGCGGAAGGTGAACTTGGCATGAGCTCAACATCATTGCAGGGAGGTGTATCTGTATTATTCTAACGTCAATGAACCAGGAACCTTCAGGCCCCAGCCGGGCCTTGGAGGGAGGAGGGTGGGAGTTGAACCTGCAGCTTGCTAGGAATGGGAGATGGCCTTGTGGCTTTTTCGTGAACCTACATTTATCGAGTAACATGCACAGCATTGTAAAGACGGGAGGCTGAGCCATGTCAGCACAATGATGTGTCCATATCTTTGCATGAACCTATAACTCTACCAGTGACTGCGTGCGCTTATGAGCACCATTATTTGGATTACACTTCATCATAGTTCCTGGGTACTCCGTACAATACAGAAGGCTTTTGTTAACACCACATCATTCGTAGTTCTTCATTGTACTACGGGGGCACATGGGGAAGGCTAGCATAAAACGTGAGGGAGAACCCAGTTGGTGTATACGTCAACATGAGGAGCAAGTTACAACGCTCTCCTTATGATCAGATTGATAAACATGACCAAGAATAAAAACAATGACTTTAACCGACATTCCATTTGACAACAGGTGGGACTAATTACTTCAAGTGGCGCATATATGTTACACACTTTAAAATCATACTATGCATGGAAATGTTATACATTGCTTATTTGTAAACAGTGTACAGTGGCAATGGCCGTTGAACAGTGATGGCAGATGTGAATATACATTTACTTGACAGCTTTACATGTAGGCGTTCTGCGATGGGCAAGGGGCGTTCCACTCTAATATGAACATCCGTTTTAATGTGAACAATCAACATTATAGGTTATGAGCCTCCTCACAAATGGCTTAGCAGCATGGACAGAACTGGGTGGCACACGAGTGTAAGATTCAAGTCTGCTTCAAACGGGGAACAGGACTGGGGGTTATGTACACATATATCATTGGGTGTGGGGGTGCTACGGTTTATAGGAGACTATCTTGAACATACAAAGGAGTTCCTTACGAGTTTAGCAGTAAGCGGTAAGCGGTTAACGGCGCCACTAAAGGTGCCGGAGGCGTCAACCCCTTACCGTCTTATTATGAGTTCTGCTCGCGGGACCCGCTAAGGATGCCTGGTAAAACCAGGCGTCCTTAGCGGGTCCCAGGAGCAGACCAGGGTGCTAACAACGGGCCCGTTATGAACAGGCCCGTTGTTAGCACCCTCCCCATTTCCATTGAGCCCTATGGGGGCTCGAATGGGAATGGGAATGGGTTCCTTGAATGAGGAATAAGCGGGCCCTCCAAAGTCGGAATGGCTCAGTAATTCCTCATTCAAGTAACCTGGACCCGGTAGCCGGTATGGGGTAGCCATGCCACTGATAGCGGCATGGGTACCTCCATACTCAGAATGACCCCCATAGTATGTTACAGCAATGTTTGCAATGACCCTTAGAGGTGAGGTGGGCTAGGAAGCTCCCAAATTGAGGGTCAGGTCTCAGCTCAGGTCTCTGCTGCCACCCAACCCTATCTCACTTTCCGCTTCAATGATCTGCTGCTCACCCATGTCTTTGCCCTGACACCCAACCTGGGTTCTTGCCGTCGTGTTGGCTGCAGACAAACCTTCTTGCATCTCCACCACAAGCATGTTCCTCCCCCACCTTCATGTGTACTGTTCTCAGCACCTCTTTGGTCTTCACCTCCTGCCATCTCTTCTGCGCTCTCCTCTCCTCCTCCTTAATCATCAATGTATCCAATCTCTTCTTAACTCTTTCCTCCTAGTCCTCTAACCTTCATCTTCCCCAATCTCTCATTCTTTCTTCCCCTCGTTCTGCACCTCTACCTGCAGCTCTCTCTACACCACTGCACCACCCGCTACTCCACTAAGTGTGCCAACTTGCCACGACTTGCCTTTCTTCCTGTTTCTTCCTCTGTATTCCTCTCGCTCTTTGTAGCCCTCCATCTCGCTTTCCCTTTAGTACATTCTACACTGCTCAATGCCAGCGCTTTATGAATAGTTAGAGGCTACATTCAGAGGAATCTGATTGGCTGTCATGCAGTCTACATTTTATCTAATGAACTACTTTTTTGTTACCTGTCTTTAAATCACTACTGATTAACCGTGCAAATGAACACAAGTGTGTTGACCATGTGCATACTTTTATCATTTTTCTCTATCAGTGCAACCTTCCACTATCTTCGACACGTCTTGGCTTTTATCTACGCCACAGAAGAGATCAACCAAAACCCTGAACTCTTACCAAACCTCACGCTGGGTTACCACATTTATGACTCATGCTCCAGTGTGATAAAAGCTCTTCAGGGAACTCTGAGCATACTCTCAGGTACAACAACTCCAGTCCCAAACTATAGCTGTTGGAGGAAGGACAGACTTGCTGGTTTCATCGGCGATCTGTCATCAATGACGTCCTACCCGATAGCTCAACTTGTCGGAATCTACAAGTATCCACAGGTAGGAAGAACCAATGGTCAGTTTGGAAAGGTGGTGCTCATTGACCGCACCCACAACACAGAATGATTCTTTTACTGCCATCTTTCCCCTCTTTGCCCAGAGAATGATGTCATTGTCACAATCAAAACCGAGTTCAATCAATACAAATACATCTTCTGGAAAGATTGCTCTCGACACTTGTAATGTTGCCATCAAAACCACTGTGAACACTGGGCAAAGTTCATGCAACATGAAAGGGTCACCTGAATCAAGATATGTCGTCTGTTTTAAAACAAAGTGTCATTCTTTGTGTGCAGAATCGTGTAGAATCTGTTCTTGTACCTAGAAAACTGAAGCTTAGCTTGAAAATACTGCACTGAGCATTTTAGTTGTGTAATTAACATTAGCTGCTCTTTCACCTTTTGTGAACTACAATTCCCATTTGTTTTGTATTGTAGTCCTTCAGTGAGGAACTAGCCAGTCTGTGTCGGTCCGTGTCACCTGTGGAGCTGTGGATTATTGTTGATTTCCACAATCCTCCCTTCAGTTAAGCTCCCCTTGCGCATGTTTTAACTCTAAACCATGGCATAACGAGGCCGCTTGAAAACGTATAGTCTAATTGGTCTCAGTCGACGACGCAGGTTAGTTCAGGAGACGTTTAGTATCGGCCCGCTGTACCGATTCAGGAACATATTGACTCATTTACATTCTTTGCTGACGGGATTCATTACGATGGCTGGTCGGAAGTTGTGTGGAGCGAGGGGTCGTTTAGGCCACCCTCACACATTCAGCATGGTATGGACCACTTGCTCGTACAATAGCGGGGGACACCTCCGTTGCCCATATGCCAACATTAGCATAAGTGGGGCTGTTGTGAGGGACACTTGGCGTCCATTTTGTGTGCCCTCAAATCCATCTTTGGACTAGGCCTCCCTTCGATAATACAAAAAGGCTTCTCTCCCCTCTGCAGCGTTGCGCACATCGCGCTCATGGCCCCCACCTATTCTTACTCTGTCTGAAAGCTTCACAGCTCCATTTCTCACGGATGCACCGGGGACAGTTGAAACAAATATACTAATGTAACATCTAACTCTTTCTCTGAGATCACTGTCCTGTGTGTGAACCACCCAAACCATGCCTTGTAGCTCATCCATCTCCACAAACCCGCCTGTGCCCTCTCACCCCGGCTGTTGGAAAATTACTGCCACTATAACCCTGTGCCCCTTAAGGTATTCCCTTGATGTACCAGAAGTCTGACCCTGCTGTGAAGCACACCCCAGTGTGCCCCCTACTAAAACCAGACCTCTGTCAGAGTATATTGCACTCTAGAACTAACAAATGTCAGCCTGCCCCATAGTTGCTTTGATGCGCCCAGGCCCACCCCATGATCAATGTTATCACACTGACAAGACCCCTAAGCCTGGTACTCCATATAAGTCCTAATAAATGATGTTTTGATTATATGCATGCAATTTATAGGTTTACAAGGATTTACTTAAGTGTATACTAATGATCTTTGTTCATTACAAGTCTAATGGTAGTTTTTCATGCTAGCTTAGTTAGTGTCCACCCTAACTCACTATAACTTAACCCTCACCCCTCATGGACATGGGCAGCCGGACCACATGACACTCACCCACCCGCCAACGGAGCAACCAATCCGGATGAAGCAGCGCACACGTTTCTATATGCATCCATGTCATTCATCCAATCCCAAGCAATTGTAGTCCCATATGTAGTGATGTCATTGATGATGCTTTGTCCCTTGATAAGTGCACGTTTTTGTAATATTTGCCAGAGCGCTCTCGAGGCAGCAGAGTTCACTGGATGCCAACTTTATATAAAGAAAACAAACTCTTGCAACCTGTTCTCTTAGTTTCATTCCCCATTGGGGTGTCTTATATTTTTGGGATGTGTATGTGTAAGTCGGGGAGTGAGCCTTTACATAGTCTTATATCATACTTTTTCTCTTCTCCGGCAGAGGTTGCTTAAATTATTTCAGCACAAATGATTAATTGCTGAGTCTTATTCTCAAGAAATTTTGATGCCCATATCATAAGTCATAGTTGGCTACCGTGTGTCAGTCGTACTTCTGGGCATTGTATCACCTCAAATTATGGCCAAAGACCTTTTATGAGGACAATGGGGAAAATGAAAAGGACAAATTAGCCTTTCTAAATACTCGATCACTGGATAAGCATGCCATAAATGTTAAAGATTTCATAGTAGTCCATGATATTGATAATATGGGACTCATCGAAACATGGATGAAAGCGTCAACTGGCCCGAACATTGAACTTGCCACATCTACAGAATATAAATGTATAAGTCAGAATAGACAACACAAAAAGGAGGTGGAGGGGCCATTTTAACTAAACAGAGTATGTTTTTCTTTCAAGTGCCAGTCTCATTTACAAACTGTGAAGCAGTATTTGAGAAAATGCCACCCACTCCCAATAACTGTGTAAACATACTTCAACTTTATCGCCCTCTCAAAGACACCCCCTCTTTTTACGAAGAGATGTCTATTGTTTTGGCAGAGATAGATAAGCCTTTTAATTCTACTGTCATATTGGGAGACTTCAATAGATGGTTGGGAAACCCTTTGGATCAGGAAGCCATCAGTCTTGAATAATTGTTTAAGGACTTTGGCTATCAGTCTTTAGCAAAAGAACCAACACATAGTAAGTGAAATACCTTGGATTGGGCGATAACAAGGAATATATCAGTCACACTGTCCGGAATCACACCTTGTCTATGGTCGGATCATTTTATGGTTAATCTAGAATGCATTCTACCATATGTATCCACACAGAAACAGGATACACAATAGAAGGTTTGATATAGAAATATTAAGAAAATTAAGGATAAGGATATGGATATTTGCATGAAGACACTCCTGTCATATAAATCCAACGATGAGACACCTAAATACCTAGCATCCAAATATAAGGCAGCCCTGACTGAATTATTAGATCGTACAGCTGCATTGTAAGGGTCAGGGAATAGACGAAAAACCAAAAATGGCTTTCATTAGCTCTTATGGCACGCAAGCAGGAAAAACGAAGAGCTGAGAGAAAAGGGGGGAAAAAGTCTACCATAGAGAATAGAACTTCTTGGAAAATGCTGGATAACACCTGGATAGTAAACGCCAATATTAGTACTAAACAGCTTTCTGAAATCTTTAAAGGACTAGAATAGACTAAGGCCCAACTCAACCCGTTTGTTCCTATCAAAGAAGACGGAATGGCAGTCCAAAAAGCTTTTGCTACTAAAGTACAGCTAGCGCAAGCAAAAATGGCAGATTGTTGTTCTAAAAACAAAGTGACACAAAAGAACTTAGTAAGGAAAAGAATTGGAAGCATTGACATCCCTGACTTTGCTTTTCAAAGTGTAGATACAACTGTTATGATCCGTACTTTGAAGACCATGAGGCCCACAACATGTCCAGGAGGTACCTTTCCAGTTAAGATTATACTGAAAAAGGCTGCTATTTTTGCGCCTTTTCTGGTGCGCTTTACCAACGCAACTTTAAAATATGGTGAAGTTCCTGACTGTTATAAAAAGGTGGTGGTCACTCCATTGTTAAAGAAGCCAGGGTTGGATCATCGAAATTACAATAACTTGAGGCCTATTACTAACGTGCCGTTTTTGTTAAAAATGATTGATAAAACGGCAGCCATGCAGTTTCAGGCACGCTTAGAGGCTAATAACAGTTTGCAAGAAAAACGATCAGGGATGTTACTTTTATCAGAAGCTTTTGATTTGGTGAAACACAATCTCTTAATAAAAAGACTTAGAAATGTAGGCACTGTTCAGAAACAGTAATGAAATGAATGGACTCATTTCATAGCAATAGAATGTCCAGAATCCCCTGAGGAAAGTGAAAGCTCTGAACCAGAACATATAGACTGTGGAGTTCCACACAGGGCCTGTATGTCCCCGGGGTTGTTCAATGTGTTCTGTCGGCCCTTGTGTGAGGGTGTCCGCTTTACCAACTATGTGGATGATACCCAGCTCGTGATGGAACCAAGTGGGGACTATAGCAAGAACTGGGAGGAGGTCTCTTATTTTTACGAATCTATCAAGGCATGGATGACGGAAATTGGGCTATGCAGAGTTCCTTATATGTGGATCCACTCAAGCAAGAGCAAAGGTGGATGCTGAATATGCAGGTTTCCGTATCAAACCCCACACGATGCATACCTCCACTGAAGTCAAAACACTCGGTATCAAATCCTCGTTGGGCTCAGAACCCCCCACCAGTAGTATTGTAAAAAAAAGCACAAAACCATATCAGGTTACTCAGGGTCCTATCGGTCTCAGGCTAACTTCACCACATTAACAAGGGCAGTTCTAATGCCTAGATTAGATTATTGTAACGCAAATAAAAGGTGCATCCATAGAATGCAGGTATTGCAAAACGATGCAGTTCACATTGTTAAAAGTGTCCCAAGAGGGGCTCCTGTTAGTGATCACAGAAGAGACCTCCACTGGCTGGCTGTTGACGAGAGGATTAAGTTTAAAATAAATACCATCGCTCATAAATGTCTATATGGTCCAGCCCCAATATACCTTCAGGAAAATATTCAATTGAAACAATCTATGAGGACTACCTGGTCAAATGACACCATGCTCCACTGTTGCCCCCATACTAAAAGAGCCTAGGGCAGTGGCCATTCTTTTGCAGCACTGTCAGCTGCCGCATGGAACTGAGGATGATTCCCGATCTACACATCTTCAGGAAATGCCTGAAGACAATCCTGTTTAAATAAAGTAAATTCTTCTCTATTCTTTGATCTGTTGCCTTAGCAAATCATTTTGCGCTCTGATGGCTGCGGGCTCCGGCACCCTATAAGAAGATAAAATAAAGAAAAGACAAAAGTGGAAACAAAAGAGACAATGAAAAAACAATCAGCTATAAACAGGTCGGATTCCTCGTGGTCCCTTTGCAAAAATGAAAGTAACCATTGAGCCGGATTTAGTCACGATACCAACTAACACACAGGATAAGAATCTACCAGATCACAAACAGCAAATGTGGGTTTGGGTCTGAAAGGCCTTGGCGACTCAACTGAGAAAATAGCAATGCAGGACCTTTCAACACCAAACGTCACAGGGGGAAAAAACAGAAGCTTTTAAACTAAAGCCAACCCTATTGAAATTGTGATCTTGGAATACAAGAGGCTTTCCCCATTTGACACCCCCCAGAGAAGTAAATTTGGGAACATTCGATATATTATGTCTCCAAGAGACATTGCTAGTAGAAAAGCCGTACATGGACAGGTATGAGCTTTTAATGTCACCAGCCCAAAAAGGTGAAAAAGGAAGACCGACCTCGGGGCTAATAGTTGCATTACGTTCTGGAAGCGGAATACGATTCTTTAAAACACTAATTTCAAACTTTTTTCTGCAGGCTCTACTCTTACGCTGGTGCCACCAGGGCCCGAGTTACTTGTTAAAGGTAAAGAGCGTAATCGACGAGGCACATATAGAACATCAGGCAAAATATATACTCATATCCAGCGACCTAAACGCATCATGCTGTAAAGGCGGTGGAGAACAAAAAAGTGTAAATAAACATCACCAGCAGAGGAGACAGGATTCTTATGGTCAACTCTAATGACCTCTAGAGAATTCCACAACTTACACCTGTCACTCATTCAAGGTGAACGAGTGCCGACATGGGAACAGGAAGAGTCACAAGTGACAATGGATCACATTTATGTGTCAAGAGACTTTCTTCCCCTAAAAACCACTTCTGCAGTAAAAAAGACTAAACACAGTGACCATAACTTGTTAACCACTTCAGGGAAATTGTTCAAAAATCAAAAACCTAAAATGATTTATTTTAACGTCTTTTTATTGCCATTTAAACATGTACAGTTTTTCATTTCCAAATGATGACTGAAATTGAAGATAGCAATTTTGGAAATTGTCAAAGATTAACAGCAAAGAATATGGAAATGCTGACTAAGACGTATCAAATGATTGACGTATCTGGGAAAACAGAGCCCGAAAATCTTACAGTTCACTACCGACCGCTGCTCACCCTATGCTAAAAAGAAAAGAAAACCTCAGGGCATAGCTCAAGGCCAAAAATTCACAGATACAACAACATTTTGGTGGAAAAAAGATGTGAACTGCGAAAGGCAAAGCGAATTGCGGTAAGGTCAAACTGCCAAGCTAGCCTGGAAAAAGCCATGTCGGCAGCAAAGAAATACAAGAACTGGTTAACAGGATACTGAATAAATGTATACCAACAAGACTCAGAACAGATGCTCCAAGCAATCTGTGAACGTACATCAAGAGAATTTTGGTCTCTAGAAAGAACAACAGCAAGTACAACCTACAACGCCCTACAAAACAATGTAGGGCAATGTAGGGCAGAACACATGGGTGGATAATTTGGGCTGGGTAAATCTATGCTGTGGAAAATAAATCATACACTACTTGGGATGTGCCACATGACAGCAAGACTATTCTGGAAAAAATTGTAAAGTTGAACACCTCGAGAGCCCCAGGCCCAGGTGGCATATCTAACATCGACCTTAAAACCACCCAAAGGAATGGGCAAACTTCATACATCTGGTGTTCAAAAGGTGCATCGAAACAAGTGCAATTCCAAAATCTTGGAAGACATCAACAGTAGTTCCAATTTTCAAAAAGGGCAGCAAAGATAACCCTAAGAACTATCGACCAATAGCATTATTGGATGTTATCGGCAAAATCTTCGGCTCATTAATATTAACTCGCTTTCAGTCATGGGCAAGGCTGGAACCTTGTGCTGACCCATTGCAAGCGGGTTTTATAAAAAAACGTGTGAACCACAGCAAACATAATGCTGTTAGCACCTCGAAAGGGAAAATCATGGAAGGGAACCTAAGGGTTTTTATAGCATTTATTGACCTGGTGCAGGCTTTTGACCAGATCAACCGCTGCACATTATGCAAGAACCTGACAGCCTGGAAGTGCCCCACATCCATTCTGGAGCCTGTACAAGCCCTCTACACTGAAACTTCTATGAGAGTTCGACTCAATCAGCAGGGCATATTATCTGAGGAGATCCCAACAGTGAGAGGGGTAAAGCAGGGATGCCCACTTGCCCAGGCGCTGTTCATCGCATACCTGGGTGATTTCCAAAACTCTGAACAGAAGGTAAGATCTTTTCCGCCAAATATAGGACATACAAAAATAACACGTCTCATGTATGCAGACGATCTGATTCTGCTAGACCGGATGGCAGTCGGTCTTCAACGCCAACTGGACAATCTGTCTGCATACATAAAGACTAACCACGTGGAGATTAACAAAGCCAAAACTGTCTTTCAAAAAAACAAGCAAGAGAAGTGAAAAACTACACTGGTATTTAGACAGAACACAGATAGACAGAGTAAATGAATTTAAATACCTGGGAGTAACACTGGACAATGACATCAGAGAAGCAGCAATGCAAAGAGCTGTGCTCAAAAAAGTAAAACAGTTGTCAGCACAGACAAAAGCAGTGGACAAAAAATGTGCTCGATTTTCAACTATACCCATAAACAACTTCTACAAAGCTAAAGCAATTCCGTCCTTGTCATATGGAGCAGAAGCCATACCATACATCAAGGCAAAATATGGCTGAAATTGGAGGGCTTCTATTGGCGGAGTGTCTTAGGCCTGCCAAAATCAACACCAATGGCCTGCATACAAAGAGAGCTAAGTTTGACGTCAGTCCAGGCCATGATCGACAGGGACAGCCTGATGCTGTATAGAAGGACACTTCTTCTGAGCAGTCCGGAAAATACTGGAGATAATCAACACCGAAATCAAGGTAGGCCATAACAACTGGGAAATGAAAAACAAAGAAAAAAAGATAGCCAGCACGGAAGATGAACTCAAGCAAAACCCAAATAAGGTAAAACAAAAATGGAAGGCACTGGATTGATACCTTGGAAATTGCAGCCACAAACAAATGAACAACCCACATACCGACCAACAAAAAAAGAGTAAATCAAATTCCGGAATATATGAAGAAGTTCCCGAACAGAGCCCTTCAAAGCGTTTTTCTAAAGGCTTGTTCAAACCTATTAGAGACTAATGAAATGTTGGCCATAAGAGGCTTGTCCACATCAAACAAGTGTCGCCACTGTGGAAACCAGGAGCAGATAGAAACAGTGAGGCACCTTCTGCTGTCCTGTCCTTAGAAACCAAGAAAAATGTATTTGTACCACAATTTCTCTGCATTTGAAGTATATGAGGAGGAAGTCTGGTGGTCGCGATTGATGCGTGGAGAGAAGACACCACTGGTGATCGCAGTGGCACAAATTCTTCAACAGACAATGGTTCGTGTAGGGGCAAAAGCAAATGTAAAAGAAGAAGGCAACGAAAAAGGAAGGAAACTAAAATAGCCTTAGACAATTAAGAACATAGTTGCCATGTGAGGTCGGACTTTGGAAAGTCTTCATGGTTATCCTACATACTTCCTGTTGGACACTATGTGAGGACATTAAATGGAGGACTTTCCCGCCTTTTCGCCTTTCTTCTTGTGTTTCTCCCATTCTTTTACCTTTTTTCTTTCTTTTTTAAGAACACATGGGAATGTAGCAGGTATTAATATAACAGAAGTTAAGAAAACTGTAATCTTGAAAAAATTGTAAACAATGAAATCAAGTAATAAAAAAAATAAATCACTAATTCAGAGTGAGCATACATGACGCCATGGGATACAATGCTCTTCATTGTACAATAAGCAGGGTGATCAGACAGTGTGAGTCCCAGTCACACCAGGTAGGTGTGTTGTAGCAGACCCCCACAAGTACATGTTATGCTGGAGGATTGGGGAAGGTGACCTTCATTAAATACATGTTACTCACCATAGTGACTCCTGTACTCCTAGTGCATGCCTAAGACCGCGGAAATCTGAAACACATTCAGCAAGCAACGTATGCCTTAAGTACTTGGAGAAACCCACCGTATGTCGCATGAGCCAAAACAAAAGGACGATGCCCAAGTCTAAAAAACGAAAAGGGGAAAACATGGGAAGAAGGCCTAGAGGTTCAGTAGAGTTCCTGTGAGCCCCAATAGCTGCTAAATTGGTTCTGTAGGACTCCCCCTGCATCCCAGATCTTCATGTCCGGCCTCCAATGGCTTGGATTCAGCTCCTTCCTCTTGCACTGTCGATGTATAGAAATTCACCTGCCCACCTGAATGATTGCCATAATGTCAATGGACATACTAAAACGAAGCAAGGTGAATTCGGTAGGAGCCAGGCAACCAAGCTCATTGGTTGAAGATAGGTGTAGGGAACACAACCTTAGTGCTGGCAGGGTTCCATATAATTAATCCGCCCACTAGCAACTGCTCCTACTAACAACTGCCTTGTTTCAGTTGTCTCGAAGCAGCCTCCAAATGTGCTCTTTAGGTCCCATCAAAAAATTGTACCACTGAGCACCCAATGGCTTGCTCCCGCGCCTGGCCCTCTCCCCCACCTGAATCAAGCAATGCACCGCCATGCCCCCGCCATGATCCCTGTGTGCCTCTATTATTTACCAGTTGCCCTGCTGGTGCCCTCAGCTTTCTTCTTGCAGGTCTGTTGCGCACCCCACCTGGTTGGTAATCTCTGGGTGGTGTTTCATGGGCCGTCTCTTTAAGAGGCTGTCTAGGAAACACAGTCCAGAGTACTCCTGATGGCGGAGCAGATTCCTTCTCCCTGGAATGTTACTGACAGTTACCTAGACTTACCCATCCAGTCCTAGAATCAGGCGTGACCAGAATCATGGCACACACCCAAGAGCTTTGGTGCTATGGGGCTGTCAGAATTGCGAAGTAGCATCAGGTCGTCATCAGATACCCACTCTCCCGCAAAGCCGCTCTCTGGCACTGCCATTTTTGTGAGGTGCCTCACCTAGCTCCCTTTGTTTCCACTGCATGCCACCCCTGCCCTACCCTCTCCCTACCTCCTCTCCTGCCTCCCTGTTCCAGACACTTGCCATGAGCCCCATTTGTGCTCTGGAGGCTGCATGGGTCGGCCCGAGCACAGCCCCTTTTCTGCATTGGTTTTTACCATTGAGGCCTCCAGACTGCAAACAGAGTCAGTAATACCAGGGGAGAGAAGGAAAGTGCAACAGAAAATACTATGCATGTTGGTGTCATTTCAGGTTTGCTGGTCCAGGAACTACGGTACCGAGTTCTGCTCGTGGGTGCCATTATGGCCGCCAGGTATGAGCAGAGTATGTCGGATGCACCGGCACCATTATAAATGGTGCCGGTGCATCCAACCTCCCCATTCCCATTGAGCCCTATGGGGCTCAAATGGGAAGGGAGAGCATTCCATTATGGTGCCCCCGAATATACAATTACCGGGTCCGGCAGGGCCGTAATGACACAGTTATTGCTCATTCGCGGGAGCCGGACAAAATTGCAAGTTTGGCGGCAGCCTGACGGTTTTACCGGCAGGGCTACTGCCAAACTTGACAGGAGGCCCATCTAAGCCACACGTGTCTGTCACTATCCCATATCCTCTTAGCCGAACAGATCCCTTTGTGCCCCCCCAAGTCTAGAACCCAAGTCTTGAACAAAGACACACCCAAAGTTATCACTAGTAACCACCTGTGGTGCTTGAACCCTCAAGACCTAAGTTACACTATTCGCATGCACAGCTGAATATATCTGGATCTCTGCAGCATGTGCACGTAAACTATTGCAGTGGTGAGCTTGTATCTTGTAAGCCTAAAGTATTCTTGCCTTCGCGACCTGATATCTTCGGGTCTGGCGGGCGCTACAAATAAATAAACAAACAAACAAACAAAAATAGGTCAGGAGAGCAGTTTCCGTGCTTCTGGCAGCTCTGAAGCCAGACTGGTGGTCATGAAGACTACCAACAGATTCAGCATGGAGATTAATCTGGGAGATGGCCAGTTTCTCCAGGTGCTTGCCCAGGAAGGGAGTGATGGAGATTGGGCGATAGTTAGCCTGGCAGGAGGGGTCGGAAGAGGGTTTCTTAAGAAAAGGGTGCACAAGGGAGTGCTTAAGGGGGATGGGAAGACTCCAGAGGCGAAGGAGTGATTGCAGAAGTCAGCCAGGGCAGGAGTCAGGGAGTCAATATGGTCCTTGATAGTTTTGGAGGAACAGGGGTGAACCTGTTTTGACGAGACTTTCATAGATCGGACTTGTCTGGAAACCTCGTCAGCAGAGAAAAGGGGAAAGGCAGAGAAGAAGGGAGGAGGGATGGCTGCAGAAGGGCCAGAGGAAGAGCAGGGAATAGAGGGAGGGAGGTGATAGGAGGAGAGTGAGGCCAGGATGTCCTGAGTTTTTGAAATGAAGTGAGAGGCCAGTGCCGTGCAGAGGGCCTGGGAGGGGACAGGAGAGGTCTTCAATGGAACCAGAATGTAGATGAAGAGGTGTGTAACCTCTGTTTCCCAGAGGTTGCACACCTATCACCAGTGAGAGAAATGTACCAAACAAAGTAGTGGAACTATGGTCTCTGCAGGGGACAGGGTAGGTGGAAGCATAGTGCAAAATGTGACAAGTGCTCCGGCAGGGGCATAGCAATAGTCTAAGTGACTAGTAACCAAGGCTCCTATTTTGGACAAGGACATGAATAGGCAAATTCTATGTATAGAATGTTGAATATGGTCACAAAAAGTAGAGGAATAGTAAACAGAAAAAAATAAAAGTAGTAGAACGCTGCTCCCGACCGTTCCTGCTCACTTCGATCACTGCCTAACACTGATCCAATGACAATCTTGAGTTGGTTTAATTATTGACGTTTGAGTAAATTCTGCATCCACATCTGTCTCTAAGTATTGCTACCTCGCCTTAAAGGTCCCTAGGTCTATGAGTTCACGTGGTAGCAGATGATGGTTTCGATCCATCGAGTCAGTAGGCTTTTAAGGGTCTCGGAAATATTGGATGTCCTCCGCTATTTCTCTGGAGGACCGCAAGGCTTCCTGTGGATAGCGGCCGAAACCAGGAACTTGCAAGACAAGCGAAGCAGGTGGGATGGGTTCCTCTTTCACTGAATTCTTTCTACAGGCAGCTGAGCGGACCGAAGGCAAAGGTGGCCGGTTGAGGATGAGACGATCTGGAGGGTCAGGAGCTGAAAAGTGAATGGCGAGTAGATTGAGAAAGGTTGCAAATATAATTGCGTATTAAATGGGGAAAGTGATAATGGGAAGAAAGTAACGGAGGGTTGGTGGGGTATTTAGTGAATGACGAAGTTGATATATAGGCTACAAACTGATAGATATTTTAAAAAAAACAATTCACACTCCAACTGGTGTCATTTTAGGGGGAGAGTAGCCACGAGGAGCGTTGGCAGAAAAATATGTTGGGGCCGGCCAATTTGTCTGTTTTCATATTGTATGTGTTTTATGTGTTAAGGAAATGATGAAATGTCGAAGAGCGACAACTGATAGATTGTGGTAAAAGGCTGAGAGTGAATTATTTATTTATTTATTTAGTCAACTAATGGTATTGATTGAATAGGTATATTGAAGTAAAGTGAGACATAAAGGTTTGGAGCTGCGATGATTGGTGCACGCTCATATCAGTTTTTTTTTCTGGAAAACAATTCTGAGTAAAATAACGGTAAGTATTGACAGTCAAGTGTGATTAATCATGATGGAAGATTTTACTCCGCTCATGCACCTGTGCAAACAGATGGCAAAACATGCACCCAGGTTTAAGCAGTATAGTGCAGAATGAGTTAAGGGCACGGCAGACAAAATGTTCATGCCATGGCCACAAGGAGGATCGCTGTCAAAAGAAGTTTTCATCACATGACCACGTACCTGCACGCAGCGTACACAGGAAAGAAGTTAGAAAAAAGGTTAGCTAGCCTAGAGCTTTGGAAAATGTACCAGGAGGAATGGGAAGACCCACCTCTGGAAGACTGGGTGCTTAACAAGGGTAAAGAGGGGGGTGTTGAGCCTTCTGCTCCCCATACCGCGCCTGAAGTAAATGTCGATAGTACGAAAGATGAAGAAGTGTATCCATTAAGGGAGCTTAAAGCAGCGGCAGGATACAGTAATCCAACGCATGGGCCGCCTGCGTATAGTAGTGAAGAGAGTCCAGAAAAAACTCCAGAAAGGGATGTGATCTCTAAAGTCTTACGGGCAAAGAAAGAAGTGAACGACCGAGTATGACTCTAGATAAAGAACGAGAAATAAAGAGATGGAATGGAAAAAAAGGATAAAGCTGACGAGATAGCGCTCATATAGAATGAATGATTGGGCGGTCAGATATTGTTTAAACTTGATGGGAAGAGCATTGAGGAAGTATGGCAAGGGAAGATCAAGACAAGCAAGATAAAAAAGACAGGGAACAAGAGAAATGATTGAAAGAAGACGAGTCTAAAAATCAGAGTAGACTAAGGCGAGAGCAAATGTATCAGGAAGAACAGTTAAGAAAGGAGGAAAGAACAGAAGAGCAAAGAAATATGACAACAGGCAGAGAGCAAACGAAGAACGAGACAGGTTAGAAAAGAAGCGAGAAGAAGAGGAAGAACAGAAATTTAGAGATAAAAGAATGCAAAGACGCAGAGATGACGAGGTGCGTAGGGCAAATGAAAGAAGGGAAGCAAAAAGACAGGAAGAGGAAAGGGTTAGGGAGGAAGCAAAGAAATAAAGAGAATTTTATGAGGAAATGGAACGAAAGAGAAGGCAGATAATATGCGAAATTGATCGCATTGAAAGAGAGGTAATGGACCCATGTCCAAACGTATTATGGGAGGTCATAGAGGAGTTCCTCCCATCACAAGAACCTATGCGAGGACTGTCTAGAGTACATCTAGAGGAAAATTCCGAGAAAACATTAGAGACAGAATCGAAAAAGCTTATCAAGAGATGAGAGCAAAAGGAGAATCAAGAAATTAAGGGGAAGACGATCGATGTGAATGTGACCTGCCACAAGACAAAGAGGGGGGCCTGTTCAGCCTTGAGCATAGAGCCTTGTCTTTGGACAGGCTGACTCTGAACAGAGATGAGAAGGAGGACAGTCATACGAGTTGGGGGCAAGGTATGTCAGACAAAGACAGGGAAACCTTCCGTGGTAAGGAGGGTGGTGCATGTGGTCCCGAGGGGTGTTTTCAGATAGACAAGGAAGTGAGGTGGTCAGATTTGGACCAGTCTAAAGAAAGGACACCAGAGCCAATGCCACAGCCAGAGCGACCTAAAAGGCGACCGCTTAGTGAGATGGGGGACTTGGCACCCTATGTAAGTAGGATAAGGTCATTACAGGAAGAAGGCAATCGGGAACCGTTGTCCCTGCTATGAACAGGCAGACAATGGGAGATGATTGAGATTTTAGGATCTCATAGTTTTCCTTGTTAGAAATAGGAGGGGCCAGACCACAGTATGTCCTGTGGCCCCAGATGGACGAGGATAACCTAAGGTGTAAGCTCCTGAGTTGGACTTTGGGCACCGGGAAATGGATCTATGAATTATTAAAAATGACAGGAGGAAACACGTTAGCTGTAAGGGACATTAAGGGTCTTCTAGCAGCTATCCTAGGGGGAAGGGCTGATGACATTTGGACGAGAGCAGGCTACTGAAGTGTTACATCACAGAACACATTGCACAATAGTGCGCATTTAATAATTGTAGAGCGGCAGTCTGGAAAGCACTTGGAGTACAGTATCCTGATACATCAGATAAGGGTGCAATGATGGCACGTAAGATGCAGGAAGGGGAGGATCCGCTTGCTTAAATTCAGAATTTTCAAGAGCAGTGGTCTTGGGAAACGTGGGAGACATGGGGAAAATCTATACCTGTATTCTATCATATACTATATCAGGGATTGCCAGACCAGGTGGAGAGAGCGCTCAAGAAGCTGGTGGGTATGGAGGCAAAGCCATGGCCAGAAATACAGTTGACCATTGCACACCATTGCCGATTGTTTCAAGAGAAAAATCGAAAGAGAGAGGATACTAGGAAGATCGTGGAAGCTAAGTTAGTACAGAAGAAGCTGTCAAAGTATGCTATAGAAGGGGTGGCGCTGACTAGTGCAGAAGGGCCAGGTGCACAGCAGGCAGTAGTATGCCGCAGGTGAATAACCAATGGCAGTCGGATCAAGGAGGGAACGGATTTATGCCAAGAGGCAGGGGAGGCTTTTGCGGAAGAGGTGACTTTCAGAATAATCAGAGACATTTTCAAAATAACCAATGTGTTTTTCAGAATGTGCAGAATGATAATCAACGCATGCAGGGCAAGTTAGGAGATTCCCTCCTGTGTGTTGGACATGGGGAATGACAGGGCACATCGCGCCGTCATGTGCGAGCCAAGGGTATGTGCAGAATTGGCAATTCTCAAGGGGGGGCAGCTTATCCCCCAGCATATAGCTCACAAAGTTGGGATGGGTTCGCCCAAGATCAGACAGTGTATCAAACACAGGTACAACAAACACAGCAGGCTTTGCAACCACAGCAAGCACCATTGAATCCACTGCAAGTGAAGTCAGCACGCACCCATGCAAATACAGCAGAGCACAAACACAGGACAGCTATTGACTCCTAGAGCAGGGGGTGTCACTGTCAAGGGAGGGAATCCCTTTACAGGTTCGGAAATAAGTATGTACCCACAATAGGACAGCCCACAGGGTGACTTGATGTGTTCAGTATTATCAGTGATGCCCAGTCCTCAAGAGGAACCGAGGGTTGACATTACCATAAGAGGAGAATTATTTTCTTTTTTAGTAGACTCAGGGGCAACATGCTCATTTATAAGAGAGGGAACATTTTCGTTATCAGGAAATGGCATGAATGCTCAGGGATTCTCTGGAGCTACAAGTAGAGTTCATTTTAATGAAAAATTGCCAGTCTCTATAGGAGAATGTGATATATCTGTCCCATTGTTGTATTCAAGGCAGACACCAGTTAACATAATGGGCAGAGATCTAATGACGAAGCTAAATATGACAATCTCGTTCACTGATGAAGGCATAGTGTGTTCAACGCCAGGAATACATTATTTAAACGTGGGCACATTTATAATGGCATTTACAGGACAAATAGACATGCAAGGAATGCCGTTAGAACCAGCAGTTTGTCACTATGTTTTGTTAACATGGCTACCTGGTATAGAGGGCAAGATTATGAGAATACCTAATGAATACCTATGGACAAAGAGGGGGGACGGGTTTTACCCCTGGAATTACAGGAAGCCATAGTGTGAGGAGAATTGGCCATGCTTGAAGGTTGGGATAGGGGAAGGCCATGGAGAAGGATGATTGCTATTGGGCAAGGATATAGATTGACTGATGTCACTGATGAGGATATGTTTAGAGACGACCCGTCAGATGACGAACTTGTGTTCGAGATGAGCATTACATATTGAATCAGGACAGAAAGACGGGAGGTCCCACAGAAAATGATGATAGTGCGGCAGCGCCCCGCATTTTTTGATGAAGATATGGAGAAAGTGCCAATTTCTTTATGGACTACGGGCCCCTATGAGGTAGGCATGTTAAAAGGGGTGGGAGAAGTTAAGTTTATGGAGGATCCAGGAGCAATTTTACCTTGAGCAAGGCAGTATTCCATGTCTCGAGAGGCAGTCAAGGGAATTTCTAAGACTATATCAGCCATGATGGATCTAGGCATCTTAGTGACGGCAGAGTCACCATGCAATACCATAGTGTACCCTATCAAAAAATAAAAAGGGGGCTTGTGGCATTTAATTCAAGATATGAGGCTGATTAATCAGATTGTAGAGGCAGAGTTTCCTCTAGTTCCGAATCCGGTGACTATCCTATGTAGTATCCCGGTTGAGGCGTGACATTTCACGGTGATTGACTTGAAAAAGGCATTTTTTCTCGTTGCATAAAGATTCCCAAGATCTTACATTGTTTACATTTCATCAGACCAAGCAGAAAAGTACACATTTGCCCCAGGGGTACTGTGAGTCTCCATCGATTTTCAATACATTGCAGATGTACCTAAGCAATATTGATTTGACAAGTGTCGTGCAGCAATACGTAGATGATATTTTGGTCTGTAGCACATCAGAAGAAGAATGCAGACGTAACTCGATTCAGCTAATGATTATTTTAGCAGAGAAAGGATATAAGGTGGACAGAGAGAAATTGCTGTATTACCAAGAAGAGGTGTTTTACATAGGACAGTTAATCTCACATCAAGGAAAGTAAGATAAGCCTGAAAGAGCTAAGGCAATTTTGAAAACATCAAAACCGCACACAATAAAGCAAATGCAACAAGTTTTAGGACTGTGTAATTATGTCAGAGCATGGGTATTTGATTATAGTTCATACACGAAACCATTGTTGCAGACCCTGAAAAAGGCACTGGTGAACCAGGAAAAATTGAATGGACCGAGTAAATGGAGGAGGGGTTTTATGAATTAAAAAAGGCAATATGCCCAGCTCTAGTTTTAGGGAATCCCGATTATTCTGAAGTGTTCTTTTTATTCTCGCATATGAATGGAGCAGTCATGACAGCAGTACTCACGCAGAGAACTACAGTGGGGTACAAACCCTTAGCATATTACAGTGTTAATGTTGATGTTGAAGGATATTTTTAACGCACACTATCACCACTGGAGTGGTCCCCTGGCACTCTGGCAGTTCTAAAAGAAAGCAGGCGTGGGGGCGAGTTAGTGGGGATGAGCTGGAGAAGTGCAAGAGAGCAGTGATATGCTGTTGGCGACCTCAGCCTGGAATTCCGTTGGCTGGGCTTGCGGTGTTATACTGTCGGATGACGTCGTGTGCTGTTGTGCGGGTCTGTGTGTGCTTTGTTTTGTTGTTGCAGTGTAGTGAGGTTTGTGCAGATTGTTGTGTTGTAAGTTTGCGGTTGTGTTTGGTTAGAAGTTGAGAGGTGTATGAAGAGGGCGAAGTTGTTAGTGGTTTGGTTAGTTAGCTTTCCTGTCTTGAAGTGAGGTGCTGAATTTCCATGTTTCTAATCAGGTGGGGTGTGTGGGAGTCTCTGTGTCTATGTCCAGCTGAGGGGTTGTACGACACTCAGGGTCCCTTTCCAATGTGGGATCTGTTCATATGCATAACCTTTCCCAAGTTGGGCAACCAGCTGCCTATGTGGCCCCTGTGGGTTTGCGGGGCGGGCAGGCTTTTGTGCGTCCCTTGCAGTCTAGCCCAGAAAGCTTTCCTAATCTAGTAGGAGGGTGGCATCGGTAGGCCCGGGTTTACTCACTCCATGTGTTGAGGCCTGCTCGGCATTCATCATCTTATTTGGTTGCTCATTCATGTTACCGCTCCAACTGCCTTTGGTATGTCGCAATGCTAACGCTTGCACTTATGTCCAGGAGCGGCATCTGCTTTCATTCACAACTCTCTTTGGTCTAAGGGTGATTTTGCACCCAGTAATAAGGAGTCACTTCCCTTGCGAACAATCGTTGGCAGCAGCCGCGTTCGCCATTGAGAAGTCTGCCAGCATAGTGATGGGATATTCCATGACGTTATTTGTTGAGCATGCTTTGTTTGCTGTTTTGGAGAAACTCAAGGTACACTCACGTCTCAAAGAGCTTCTGCTTATGAACTAGTTATATCGAATACATCGATCAAAATAGTAAGGCGTAAAATAGAGAACCCTGCCACGTTTGTAGCTGAACCACTGGCAGAGGATGAGCAAGCACATGATTGCTCAAATTATAAGGAATTCTATGACGAGATTCCAAGGGTAAAGGAAAATGGTCTAGCAGCTGGGGAGATTCTCTTTATTGATGGTTCTTCGAAGATCGATCAAACTGATGGAGAAAGGCACTCAGGTTCAGCTGTGGTCTGACAAAGAGCCAATGGGGAATTTGAAGTGGTGGCAAGCACTAGACTGAGGGAGGGGTGAGTGTGCACTGCACTATTTTCAAAAATGAAATATGTTTGTTTTTAGGTCAAACGTATATCTCTGTTTGGGGTGTAAACCCAGTGTAAAAGTGCCTCCCTGCAAGGACACGTGGATAAATGTAAAAAAGGACCTTGGCTATGAGCCAGTGGTGTGGGCTGCTCTCCCAGTCGCCAAAAATGGCTATCTTAACATGAACCAAGTTCAATAATGCTCCATCAAGTTAAGTGTATTCACCCAAGGTGGGTAGTTTATTCTTCATATATTTGTGTATTTAGATTTGGTCAGCAGATGCATTCAATTTGCCCAATGCATTTCGGACAGTAAGGTCCTTCATCAGGGCCTGGTGAGGTCATTATCAAAATAAATCAGAAATCGTTACAATCGTGGTGAAGGCACATCCAAGTGCGAGGTACCAAAATATACAACCATTAAAATCAAGGCAATGCAAAGGATCCACAACATCATTATAGTTCCATATTTGACATATTGTGATGTTGTTAGTAATAGCAGAAATTATTTACAAGGATTCATATGCACAATTCAAAATCACATGAGGTGATTTAACTCACCAAAACATTTACATGTTCGAATAATGAATAGTCAAAAAGATACAATCAATACATACGTGTCATCAGAACAGTAGCGACATAGAAAAAAGAAAAAGAAAAAATCTGCAAGAGAAATTGCGAGCTAGAGGTCATCCAGATGATGATCTACAAGAAGCACTGTCCAAAACAATGACTAAAGACCGCAGTGTGCTCCTAGAAAAGAAAACTGAACGTGAAAATCCTGGCTTAGTGTATGTATCAATATACTATACCCAGAGAAGACCTATTAAGCAGAGCATAACCAAGAACTGGAACATAATAACAAGTCATGATAGAAGCAAACATCTTTTACCTGAAACACCTGTATTCACGTATCAGAAGAGCAATAATTTAAGAAACCTGTTGGTATACACCAGAGGCAAGAAACACAAACTCCCCGTCAAACATTTAGGGACATACCCATGTCTGTCATGTGGAAATTGCAATAATGTAATAAGAGGACCCACAGTATTACACCCGAGAACAAGAGAAAAGATCAAATGTATGCCACATTTATGAAAGAAAACGCGATATATTGTCTCAAATGCCCCTGTAGGAAGTATTACGTTGGAGAAACAGCAAGAAAAGTATGATTAAGACTTAATGAACATAAATCATGTATTAGGAACAACAATCAAACCTCAGCTGTAGCCAGACATTTTACCGAGATGGGACATGCAATCTCACAACTAAGATTTTAAATCCTAGAAAGTGTTGATACAAAAGGACACCATGTGAACCATAAGAAGAAAAGAGCCCAAAGGGAAGCTTTCTGGATTGAGATACTTGATGCTCTCTCCCCGAGTGTTAGGGAAAATTCTCTTCTATGGCTAATTTCCCTTACCTATAGAGTCCCCCAGCAGCTTTGCTGGATTTGTAGGGTTTCTTTTTTTCTCCTGCTAAGAGTGAGACCATTTTTCCCACTCGTAGACAGATTGCTAGTGTGTGTTTTAGGCTATCTTGTGTGCTTATGCTCTATGGGGTTTTCTCACCCTCATAGGAATCATCTTTTTAACATGTGTGGTACACAACACCCTCGGTGCCGTACAACAGGGGTGTCCTAGCGACCCCCAAACAAAAACTCCATACCATGGGACTGACTACTGTCTCCCAGGGCATGTAAAGACCCCACTGACTTTACTAGTCAAATCTTATGAACAAAACCAGTACAACCCATCTTACTATGGAGGTACTGGGAAGGGCTAATAGTTTTTCCCTAGTGTTCATTATCGAGGGGGTACCGTACAGTCCCTCTCTCAAAAGTTTCTGGCTGGTGGCAGTGGTTACTACCGTAAATATTCTACCGCAAATATTTCCCTATGGGATTTTCCCATTGTTTGAGGCTACCACATTTACTGACAGCCTCTAACATACCCCCGGTTTATTTTAATATTAACTTTACTCCGGTAGGTTTTTATTGCCAGAACTTTGATTTAATTTCTTTCTAGTGTCTTTCTCTATAGTCCTAACCCAAGTCGGGGATCCTTTGTTCGTCCTTTTGGCGGGCTTCTGCACAGAAGCCCTCCTCTAGGCGCCACTGAATCTGGGATAGACAGGATGTGTGGGAGGGGGAATAGGCACCCTGGACAGGGTTGCCTACGCAACCCAAGTCACACTCTGCCCTGATAGGCTGGGGGGTTCTCCCGCCAGGAGAGCCACCCCACTGTGTGAGTGACAGCTAGGCTGTATGAATGGGGGTCTTGCTGAATAAAAGCAGGGTCCTGAGGACTGGAGGACAAGACGTCACCACTGGAACTAAGAAACCGAAGAGGAGAGAAGCTGAAGACATCTGCAACGACTGAACCACCGGTGAAGCGCTGCTGCAGATCCTCACCACTTTTCTCCAACGACTCGAGAAGATCTTCACCTGCAAGAGTCTTCTTCCCTTGAGCTGGTGGGGACAACTAGTTCAGCAATCGCCTTCCAGGACCTGCCTTGGTCGAATCGCCAGTGCCAAGCACTAGGAGACCGGATAGCCAGGCACCCGTCCACCAGGACCGCGATTTAAAGGAGCGTACCTTTTATTCGTTGGGCAGCACCGCGGCTGGTTTCATCCCTGGGCAGTGCACTAACTCCAACGTTCCTCCACGACGAGAGCCTCTCTTCCTCTGCTGGATCTCCTGAACTGCAGGAACTGCCAGGTACTACCGCCACCGCAGGATCCTCTTCCACTTTTAAGGTACATTGTTCTGCCAGGCCTCCCTTTTTGTTGGGTACTGCTAAAGGTGTTTTAAATCCTTTAATTACCTACTGGGTTGGCCTCCCCTATCATCTAACATTGTCTTTCACCTTCTGCAACCTCTTTTTGAATCATTTAACAAAGATTTGACTGCAGCTACAAGAACATATTGCTCCTTGGCACTTTGCCCTGTACCACTGACTCTGGCACAGGCCCATTGACTCTGACTAAATCTGTTACAACTGCCTTCTCTAGATTGCTTCTCACCTAGAAATGTGTTGGTGTACCTAACTCTTATAACCACCTTTTTCTTCCCTCTTTTTAAACTTATGAAGTGCCATTTTGCTTGGTTTTCACCTCAGTATTATACATGCTAAAGTCCTGCCTTGCCTAACTTGTTCACAATCTTATTGGGAAGCGTTGCTGGTGTGTTTAAGAGTATATTCCTGTATAACTTGGCCTTTCCCTCCCTTTTGAGAAATTGTTAGAGTGCCATTTCTGCTTGGTTTTCACTGAGCCGTTTTGCTCAGTTTTCACACTTTCTCAAACCTGTCTACAATTTAAATAGGGAGTTGTGTATACTTTTCTTGACTGATTTAACTTGCTTTTATAATAGTGATTTGTGTGTGAACATCAGAGTGTGTAAAATAAATATATATATAGTCTTATTGATACAAAGCTTTGGTCAGTGTTTCCTTGTTCCATAGTACTGTAGGCCTCATGTGTAAACCCTGAATACTGCTCATCTCCCTCTTGAGATAAGTCTGACTGCTCAGCCACAGCTACCAACTAAATCTTTGTGGTACAGACTGATACCAAAGGGGATTTATTGCTCATACCTGTAGTCCTAATCTCCTGTAGTACTCCCTAAGGGAACTGCACAGGATTCTGCCTAACACTGGTGTACAGCGGTGAGGATAAAAGTATTGGATTTACATTTTAGAGTGTTGCTAGTACCTTGTTTCAATTAACCACAAGGCTTAACAATCACTTAAAGTTAATTTTAAAGAACGTCAAAGATGGAAAGCTATAGCTAGGAGACCCTACTGGTAAATACTGCTGATTATTTAAAGGATCTGTGTAGACAGAAAAGTCTTCCTGTCAAAGGCAAGAAATCAGAAATGATTGAAAGATTGTTAGAACACCAAAGACTGGAGAGTAGAGCTGTAGTGCCTACCCCTCCAGAAAATGTAGCAAACATTGAGGATGGTAATGTTCATGATGTTGTTGTTGAAGCAGAACAGGAAGAGGAGGATAACAATGTCACCCCTCTGGCCCTCTGCCAGCTCAAAGGCCTCAACCTATGGCTACTGGACCATTGTCAGGTCCCACATTAAGTCCTGAATTTATCACTCTAGAAAAAATGAGGCTTGAACTTGAATTCAAATGAATTAGTGCCCAAACTGAACAGAGACATCAAGAACTAAGGCTCAAAGAAATGGAGCTCAACCATGAGCTAGAGATGAAGAAATTGTCTTTGGAAAATGCTTCTCTCCCCGAATCCTCTAGATCTTCCAGTCCAAAAAGCCCTGGATGCCTAAAGAGATTGTGGGTATGTATGAACCTAAGTTGGATGTATTAGATTAGCTTGCTATGTTTGAGTACAATCATGGGCTCCAGGATATCACAGGGAATCAGTTGATCCCCTGGTTATTCTCTAGGCTCCCCCCTGTTGCATCTGATGTGGTAATGGAGTTGGGGGAGGTGGATAGGATGGATTATGAATGTGTAAAGCTAGCTTTGATAGCTAGATTTGGGAAGACTCCTTCCCAGTACCTTAAGAGGTTTAGGACCCTCAAAAAGCATGATAGGACCCCTTGGCCTACTTGGGTGATTGAGTGTTTGAAAAACGTAGAGGGATGGATTAAGGATTACAGAGTGAACACTTATTTTTTGTGTTTTTTATTAAAATGCTTTGGTTTGCATTCAAACCTCTCATTTTGTTTCCTTTTACTCTAATTAATCATCTAAAAAATTATGATGTATGTTTTTTTTTGTCTGGTGGCATTGTCTTTCTTTTATACTTTGACCTTTGCTTTGGCTTGGGTTTCTTTAGCCTGTTTGTTTTAAGTTCATTATGTTGTTCCAGAACGATATTAGCGCAAAGATTTTTGTTTCCTGCTATCATCATTGCCCAGCGATCTTCCGGAGTGAGTACCTTTGAGGTTTTCATGAGCCATTCTCTGGATAGCTGTCTTTTTTCGTCGAGAGCAGGACAGATCATGATTATGTGGTGTAGGGGTTCTGTTGTCTCTTTGATTTTACAGAATCTACAGTACATTTTTGTTTTGGGAATTTGTTTTCTCGCTGCCATTATTTCTCATGTTGGGAGGATGTTTAGGCGCAGTCTCATGAACGTGTCTCTTATTTTTGGGGAGGGGAAGATTGTCAAATACGCCGGTAGCTGGTTAATTCTTCTGGAGTCAAGAGCACATTGCATATGGTGTTGGTATTTGCTTTTTGAGGTCTTTCTAGCAGCATTCCAGGGAGATGTCTTGTTCTTTTCTTTCGGCTTCTATTGCTATTTTCCATATTGCAAGGTGTCTTCTGCATTGTTGCTTTTATCGGATCTGAGTATTTATGGAAAGTCGAGTTGTTTCCATAATGCAATGGATTCAAGTGATTGTAGGGCGAGTTCTGCTCTTATGCGTGTTGCAGGCAGGGACATTGGTAGGTTTAGAACTTTTTTCCAAAATTTTCCTTCCAATTGCGTCCATATGGATTTGTCAATGTTTATCATCGCCTCTGCTCCGTATGTTAGTACTGCTGTTACTTTCTGCTTGTAAAAAGTGGCTATTGGAGTGAGGGAGAATTTTCCATATCTTTGGTGTAATATTTTAGCCTGGCGCGCTAGTGAGGCTGTCTTATCTTTTAGTAGCAGCATCCAGTCTTCTTCAGTGGGGAATTGAGATATCCATACTCCTAGATATTTTATTGTTTTTACTTGCTCCACTCTGTCTTTCCCTATATGGAAGGAAAGCATTTTACTGTTTTTTCTTGTTTCTTTCTTTAGTGTCATGATTTTCGTTTTTTGTGTGTTCATTTCTAGCTGGTTCTTTCTCATATATTCTTCTAGTTTTCGTAGAGCAATCTGCAGTCTTCTAGGTGTTTTTGCTAGCAGCACTATGTCATCAGCATATAAGATGCACGGTATTGCGGTGTTATGTATTTTTGGCGGATTCATTTGCAGTGTGTAGATATTTTCTTCTAGATCTGCCATGTAGAGGTGGAAAAGAGTGGCGGCCAATGGTCATCCTTGTTTCAGCCCATTCCATGTTCCAATTTGTTCTGACAGGGTGCCATCTTTCGATAATCTGACTCGTATGTTGGTATTTTCATATAGGAGTTTGATGGGTTCGATGATGTTGTCTGGGCACTTCCATGCATTGAGCTTCTCCCATAAGGCCTCTCTGTTCACGGAGTCAAAAGCCAGTCTTAAATCTACGAAAGCAGCGTGATTTCGTTCTCCTGGCCTCATGCTTCAGTATGTTTAGTATCAGGAGGTTGACGTTGGTGCTGATCGTTTTCACAAACCCTGTTTGTCTAGTAGCATATTTGTTTTCTTTCTTTTGTTGCCTATCTGTTTAAATTTTCTAGTAGGAATTTGGCGAAGATTTTCCCCAGCGGATCAAGCAGTGCTAAAGGATGGTAGTTTTGTGGGTCCTTTATAGTACCGTGTTTGAATATGGGTATTATCGTCACTTGCCTCCAATTTTTGGGTATTGTTTTGGTGCTCTGTATCATTTTGAAGATGCTCTCGCATATTGCTCCCCATACTTCTGGGTTTTGTTTTATGATCGTATTCGATAGACCATCCGGGCCTGGGGCTCTCGATATATTTAGGGATCTGATTGCCTTTTGTATATCTTCGGGGTCCCATTCCCATTGCCATATTGTGTTTTTTATGATGCAAGTATTTCTTTCCCCGTCCTTTTTGTTTCCATATATTTCTGTAAAGTATGCTGCCCAGTTCGCTTCAGGTACATCACTGATCATTGCATTCTGTGTTTGGGTGTCAAGGATGGCACTCTGTAAAGAGTGGCACAGGACACCCAGGAAGGGTTTGGGTGGTTGTGCCGAAGTAAGGTGGACAGATAAGTACACACACAGCTGAAAGTAAAGAGAAACGAAGAGTAGGCAAGTGTAGCTAGGGAATAAGGTACAACAGAATGGATTCCCTCTTGGGGCGTATGCAGATATAGCAAAAGAGTATTCCACGGACCTTAGGAAAAACTCTAGCCTTCTGCACAGTTTGCTATAACAGAGGCCCACGCTGTTTGCTCATGGCTTGGAACAACAGCTATGGGTATCTGTAACGCAGAAACAAGACAACGGAAGGGGCAGAGGTTGCCTTGCGGAAACCAACAGACAAGCTCTGTACAACGGGGTCTACAAACAGTACAAGAGAAGACACTAACAGTGCAAGGTAGGGTGCTCAGATGAGCAGGACAGCAAAGAGCACGCCCAAAGGAGCAGGGCTGAAAGGAAGGGAGCCTAGAGGGAAAGGGCTTAGGGTTGCGGAGTGAAGCAGGCTGCACGGCAAGGAGCCCAGAAGGGCCGGGCAGCAAGGAGTAAGCCCAGAAGAGCAGGGCCGCTGACTGTAGAAGGCTGCAGAGGACTGTAGAAGGCTGCTAGACTGGAAATCCAGCGGATGAAGACTGTAGGTTGAAGGCAGCGGAGCGTGATCGGCTGCAAGGCAGGAGCCTTGAAGGCAAGGGCGGAAGGTAGCAGCGGTGCGTGATCAGGTGCGAGGCAGGAGCCTGGAAGGCAAGAGCGGAAGGTAGCAGCGGAGCGTGATCGGCTGCAAGGCAGGAGCCAGGAAGGCAAGGGCGGAAGGTAGCAGCTGAGCATGATCGGCTGCAAGGCAGGAACCAGGAAGGCAAGGGCGGAAGGTAGCAGCGGAGCGTGATCGGCTGCAAGGCAGGAGCCCGGAAGGGCCAAGGTGGAGGCTGAAAAGCAGCAGAGCGTGATCAGCTGCAATGCAGAGAGCCCGGCAGGGTACTGGATCCAAAGCAGGAGTAAGGAGGAACCGCATACAAAGATCCGTAGCTCGAAGAAAAAAGGTGCTGGAAGGACTCTTAATGCAAGAGACTGAGCCCCTGCAGGCAGCAGCTTTTATACCGCCCTGCCCAGCACAGAGGCAGGCTAATTGGTCGCACCTGGATCAGCACACCTGCATGCAATCTGCCTCCTCCCTCTCTGTTCCTGAGCTGGCGGAAGCAGAGCTGATCCCTAGGGCTTCTGGGGATTGTAGTTCCGATGATGACAAATAGGAATAGCCAGGAATAGATAGTTATAGCCAAGTGCATTGTGGTAAGTGTAGTTTGTTGGGAAAAATAGAAAAGCACCAAAGTCTCGCAAATGGGAAATAAGGTCCAAGAAGTGAATAACGGTTGATCCAAGAGTATTCCGCAGATAAATGAATAACAATTAGTATATATTGATCGCCAATGTATGCGCCCATGGCGCAGGCATGACATTGGGTTTGGCCATGTAGCAATGCCCATAGTTGCCTTGTATTGTTTTTGTTGATGACCTGAAGCATCTTCTCAGCGTCATCTTGCATTATTGTCGCTCTGTTGTTCTTTATCCAGTTTCTGTATTGTTGTTTTGCCGCTTTTAGTTGTTTTGTTTTCTCATTTGTGTTTTGCTTCAATATCTTTTTTATTTTAGTTCTCAGTTCCTTTTTTTTGTTTTATTTTCTCATTGAAAACATGGGCATGCTTTTTAACCTTGTATCCTTCATCCAAGGATCTGTTCTGGCTCTTATAGGGCAAGAGAAACCATTCATAGTTAATCTTTTCATTGTCTGGTAATGTTGATTTGTTCATTATGTTCGGAAGTTCTTCTATCATTTTTTGTCGTAATCTTAATCTATTTCTTCCGTTGTTTATCTCTAATTCTATTGATTCCATTCTGCAATTGGTCGATTTCGCAGTGTTCCAAGTTCTTCTCATTATGAAGTGGTCGCTGATTTTGGTTTGGATGTTTTGTGTTTCACTGAGATTATCATATATACCTTTAGTCAAGTATATATAGTCAATTGTGGCTGACGAGTTGCCTCTTGCCCATGTTTCCATCCTTTTTCCTGTTGTACTGTCCACGGTATCCGACCTGATCAGGTTCGTGCATGTTGTTTCTTTATTCCAGTTCTTAACTCTCATCGGCAGGTGGTTTTTATCTATTTCTTTCCTTTCTTTGTCAAATATGTGTATGTTTAGGTCTTCGCATATTATGCATTCGGTGGTTTGGTGTTTCTCCTTGGCATTGTCCAGAGCCGTGAATACTGCATCTATGAATTTCTCGTCAGTTATACTTGCTGGGTTCCAGTAAAGGTTGGCTAGGCACCATATTTTCTCTACCCTGGGGTGTCTAGTTGATAGTTCTTTCATTGTTTCTTCGGTTTTGCATTTGAGTATTATTAATTGAATCCATGGGTTTATGTTTTCGAACTCTATCAGATAAAGATTCCTTCCGTTTTTGATTAGCGTTATGAGACCAGATGATGGGCGGCCCTTTTTCTTCATGATTGCTGGATTCATTAATACTGTAAATCCGTCGCATATTGGTTGCGCTGTTATCCAAGTTTCTTGGAGGCAGATTATATCAGCCGATACTAGTATAGAATATTTTCCTTGGAATAGATGACTATTTCCCCAGGTGTTCCATGAACATAGCGTGGTGGTGCTCAAATTACCGTCTTTTAGTTGTTATCTTCTTTGATTAATTCTTTCTTCTGTTTCCCGTGTTGTATTCTCTAGTTGTTATTATAAATAATAATAAAAGTTATTATTATTAATAATAATTTGGCGTTTATATAGCGCTACAAACCCTCAGGTATCTGAGCTCTGCTTATTATTACCCACGGTGTGTGGTGCTCATTTATTGACCTCGGAAGGATGAAAGGCTGAGTTTGGCCTGACGGTATTCGAACCTGCGTCAGCAAGCTCTGCACGGATGTCAAAGCGAGCGCTCTACTCGCTGTGCCACTTGACCGGCATGAAGGAATGAGAAATCTTGTAATGTTGGAGTCAATTTATGATGCCTGCTCTCCTGAGCTCAGTCAGCACTTGGCTGATTCAAAAGAACTCGATTCCAAGAAACTAGCTAAGGCTGCTGACTTGTGGGTTGCCAACAGGGCTACAAGGATTCTGGGGTCACTCAGAAAAAGGATGAGGGGAAGCAGCCAAAGAAAGATAACAAAGAGAATTAAAATAGTTCCAATTACAAAGAGGACCACAAACAAAATTCTGAGGGTAAGCCACAAGGGAAACCTAATCAGGCTAGTGTACCTTCTGGTCCCAGACCAGAAGGGGGTCAGAACAAGCCACTATTCGTAAAGACATTTGGGAAATGTTATGTTTGTGGTTCAACTGATCATGTGAAAGGGGATCCCAGATGTAAGGGTAAACCTTCAGGGATCCACACGGTCTCCTTAGCCTTCACTCCAGATGAGGAAGTACCAATGTCCAGTGGAAACTTTCAACTACTAGCTGAAGACCCCATCCGAGTCTCAGCTAGTGTATCTTTAGTATCCTTGGGGTTGTGGGAACAACAGAATTTAGATGTGTATACTTCTATCCCAAATAATGTATTTTTTTATTTTATTTTAGTATTTGTATAATACTAAAGAGTATTATAAGGACAGTGTCCTAGTCAATGGTCAGGAAACCACTGCCATTAGGGACACTGGGCCCAGCATAACTGTTGTGGACGAATCATTTTTCAAGGTGGAGGATGTTGCTAATGCACCCAAACGCCTCACCAAGTTAGCTGTAGGGCCTGTGCAGATGCTTCCCCAATTACCAGCTTTCATCCAGTGCAGTGACATGACTGTCAGAAGACCTGTTAGTATCCAATCTGAAGTACCTGGAAGGGTGTTGTTGGGCAATGATCTGAAAGATCTTGGAGTAGTGTCAAGTGCTCCCAGACCTCCTAGTAAGAGATTACAGGAGCTCACCAGACCTGCAAGGGAGAGGACCTTAAGAGGCTCTCCTGAGGAGATGATAGAAAAAGAAATTACTCCTACTACACTGGAGTACCTAACTGCAATTCAGAGACAACCAGAAGCAAAGGGGAAACCCAAGACTTCTAAGAAGAAACCATCAGAAAGCACTAAAGTGCTGCCAACCAGGAAATCTCCTAGGTTAGCAAAAATCACACCTGTGATTTCACGTCCAGCTGAGGCTGAGAGGGAGGTACCACCCTGTGTGTTTGAACTAGAGCCTGAGGATTCAGATCTAGTAGGAGGCCAGGATCTTATTGGAGATCTGGACCCTTTGGACCATCCTGAACTGCAGTCTTTACTGGCAGAAGGTGGCCCCAACAGGGCAGACTTCAGTAGAGGACAAAGAGAATGTCCAACTCTGGAAGGTCTTCGCCACCAGGAAGCTTCTCAGCTTATTTATTTATTTATTTGCATTTTTAAAGCGCACAGCTGCCCTCGGGCATCGTGGCGCTGTTACAAGAAAGTTTACTTGGCAAAGGTGAGTATCATGAAGGCAGTGGACATGGTTACAAACATGGTTGAAGATACGAGGTTACATGGGAACAGTGAACTTTGGTACAGTAGTATATTACAGACATTATTTGCATTGCAATAGAGTTATAAGAGGGATTCACTTAAATAAGGTGGTTTTCAGTGCTTTTCTGAAGGCAATGAGGGATGTTTCCGCTCTCAGTTTGGACAGTAGGCAGTTCCATGTTTTTGGCACTAGGACTTCGAAGCTCGAGCCGCCAGCTTTAACTCTATTGAAGTTGGGGACTGAGAGTTGGTTCGCGGACAGGTCCCTTTTGGGTCTGATTGTCTGGACTGGTTGTATCCGCTCAGTAAGGTAGCTGGCAGCAGATTGGGATATGCATCTGTGGGTAATGGTCAGAGTGTTGAACTGGATGCGCTCTTTGACTGGGAGCCAGTGGGCATTTTGTCTTGCTAGGGAGATTTGTTCCCTCCTAGGAATATTAAGGGCAGCTCTTAGGGCATTGTTCTGTGTGATTTGAAGTCTATTAATGTTTTTGGCAGAGGTGCCTAATAGGAGGACGTTGCAGTAATCCAATTTGGCACCTATGGAGGACAGGGCTATGTTGAGGCAGTTTGTAGTGGATAGGTGAGGTTTTACTGCATTGATTATTTTGGTTGTTAGGGCTGCTGAGGAGGAGATGGAACTGACATGTCTATCCATGGACAGGATAGAATCTAAATAGACTCCCAAGGTTTTTACAGCAGAAGAGACCGAGATGACCGAGTTCTCAATTAAGAAGGTGCTATATTTGCTGTCTAGTTTGCTAAGGGATTCTTTGGGGCCCACCAGTAAGATCTCTGCCTTGTCTCCATTGAGACAGAGGCCATTGACTGCCATCCTAGCCTGGATTATGGCATATGTGTGTTGTAGGGTTTTTAGGTCTTGGTTGTAATCACCAGTTAATGGGAGAAGAATTTGTGTTTTGTCGGCATAATTGGTGAACGTTGTGCTGAATTCTTCTAAGTCGTTGAATAGGGGGAGTGTGAATAGGTTATATAGTGTAGGGGAGGTGCAGGAACCTTGTGGTACTCCGCAGTTGATGGGGGAGGGGGTAGCTGATGCTTGGTCTGAGTAGACTCGCATAGCTCTGCCCTCCAGGAAGGATGAGATCCATGTTGTGGCTTCAGTAGAGAAGTGAGCTGTATTGGTGAGGTGTGTCTTTAGGGTTTTGTGGTCAACTAGGTCGGAAGCAGCCGACAGGTCAAGGAGTAAGAGGATGGCACATTTGCCTTTATCCATATTTTTTAGGAGTTGGTTTTTTAGGTCGAGTAGCGGTGACTCTGTGCCATGGCGTGGGAGAAAACCGGACTGTCTCTTGCCTAGGATGTTATGAGATTCGAGGTAGGCTTGTATCTGTAGATAGGCGGCCTTATCCAGGATTTTCAGCAGAAATGGCACTGTTGCAATGGGCCTGTAGTTATTAGGGGAGTCTGGATCTAGTGTGGGCTTTTTCAACAGTGGGCGAACCCAGGTTTCTTTAAGTGAGGAGGGTACTGAGCCCACTGGCAAATGATGCATTGATAAAGGTTGCAATGAACGGCGCTAGGGACTCAGCGCAGTCTTTGATTATGTTTGCTGGACAGATATCTCCTTTGCAGAGTGAGGGTTTTATTTGTTTCATAATGTGTAAGACCTCAGGGGCGGTTACCTTTCTGAAGGTGAATGGCGGTGGAGGGTTGCTATTGTGTTGAGTAGGAAGCTTAGGGTTCGGGGTGGTCAACGTTTTGTGAGGGGGCTTGGGTAGATTGTCAAGGTTGGTTTTGATTTTCTTTTGGAGTAGATCTAATTTGTCAAGCATAGCTTTCTGGATGTCATTACACCATTTCTCCTCTTTGGCTGTTTGATGTTTGGACGTAGGAGGTATGACTAGCTCGTTGAAGATAGCGAATAGTTCTTCTGAGTGTGATTGGGCGTTGTCGATTCTAGTATTATATGTCGCAGCTTTCGCTTTGGCTATGGCGTTTTTGTATTGTTTAACAATAGTTAGGTATGAATCGCGTAGAGGGGCGGAGGGGCAGGATTGCCATTTTTTAAGAGCTTGTCTTTTGAGTGTTTTTAGGTCTTGTAGGTCTTGATTAAACCATGAGTTGGCATGGAAGAGTTTTTTTGCTGTTTTAGTCTCTAATGGGGCAATTGTGTCTATGACTTCTTTAATGGTGGTGTTATAAAGTTCGACTAGTTCTTCAGAGTTATTAGAGATGGGTGATGTTAGTGCTGATACTTCTAGGAGTGGGCAGATTCTCTCTTTGGTGAGTAGTTTTTTGGATCTGGCTAGGGCAGCTGGCATGGGAAGGTTTTGAGAAGTGGCTGCATTTGTTGGGATGAAGAAGTGGATGAGGTGGTGATCAGTCCAAGGTTGAGGCGTGTTTGAGCTGATATCTACCTTGCAGTTGTGGTCGACTAGCCAGTCTAGTTTGCAGCCTTTAGTGTCTCTGGATGAATTGTAGGTCCAGGAGGGCTTTAGCAAGGGTTTTGCTGTGTTTGTCTTTTGTGTCGTTGAGTCCAAGAATCATATCTCCTAGGAGTATGGCTTTAGTATTTGGTTTAATGTTGTTACCTAGGAGGTGTAGGATGTTGGCTTGGAAGTTCAGAATTGGGCCTGGAGGCCTGTAGATAAGGTGCATTGTCATGGTGGTGTCGTTAGGTGAGAAGGAGATTTTTACTGATCAGAGTTTTCGGATATGATGGGTTTAATTTGTCTAGCCTTTAGTGTCTCTTTGACTATGAGGGCCACACCTCCGCCTTTGTGTGTTGGTCTATCTTGACGGAGGACGATGTACCCGGGGGGGGGAGGGACTGGCATATGGCTGGCCCAGAAGCTTCGTGAAGCCAGGTTTCTGTAATGGCTAGAGCGTCTAGCTCGAGGTCGGAGATTAGGTCATGTATTTCTGTGGCATGGGCTTGTAAAGATCTAGCATTCATTTATTTATTTATTGATAATATGTATATAACAATTCAGTTTTACATATTTCTTTATCAGTACATCACATAAAATAACTTGCTAAAATATATACATCTCTTAGATGTATCTTTTTAAAATATATATCACAAGTTCATTGCATATTTAATAATATAAAATATCCTTAGACAGGTCTTTTAAAATTACTAAAATCATCACATAAAATTTTATTAAGTAGAAAATTTAATTTGCGTTGATTCCTTCCACTAACTTCACCCACACGCTATGCATACCGCACATAAACATGGAGTTATCATATTTCATCAGAAATTGACTACGTATTGTTTGTAAACTTTCACACTCACATAAAACATGGTATGCTGATTCAAGAACATTAATACCACAGAGATGACAAAATCTAAGTTCGCGGGGGATTCCCACTCGCGCCCCTAGTATTTCTAAAACCTCACATGAATTAAATTTAAACAACAGGTACCATTGAATGGTAGAGCAATTAGGGTATGACATTTGGTATTTTGGTTTCATCGTCCTCATTCTGATATATTCTATAAAGGTTCCACTGTTCGATTTAGTTGCCAGATTTACTATTTTTTCTCTGTCTGTTTCAAAAATCAGTTTTTTCAATTTATTTTTTATCTGGGCTACAGAATATAGCAGCCAGCAGTGGGTCTCATTTTTGATCAGTTTAAGGTAATTTAATCTCCATCTGTCTATTGTTTTAAAATCCATTTTGGAATCTATTCCCTTATATTGCTCCATCATTCGTACCATAAAGGTATCGTTTGTAAGTCGTGTAAGTTTTGCAAAAAGTATGGCAGTGGACAGTTGTACTTTGCTTCTTATACTAAGTATATCGCATTCTAGTATCATGTATTCATATGGTAGTGTTTTTGGCATTCGCAGCAATATTCTTAACATCTTGGCTTCAAATTTATCAATATCGTTGTCAAATTTGCTGCTCCAGATTTCTGCACCATAAACCAAACATGAAACAATTTTGGCTGAATATAGTTTCACAACTGTTGCAACGGAATAGGTACCCTGATTGCCTATAAACTTACTCAATGCCATAGTTGCAGTCATACATTTCCTTTTAGTTTCTATCCAGTGTTTCTTCCATGTAAGCTTGTCGTCTATGATGCTTGGCTAACTTTCTTTTTCTTGTTGGACATTTTCTGCCTCGCCTCTCTTTTAGGTTTGCAGTTTCATTTACTTCCATATTTAACTCTTTGATGTTATTTTCTGTTATATTATATTCAATGTTATTATTATCTGGATTACTTGCTATCTTCTTGCATTGGTCATTTTTTAGGTAAAGCTTGTCTTGCTCTAAATTCATTCTTGTGTCTGTGTTCATGCTGCTATCACATAGTTTTAGGTTATTTCTTTTACTGAGATTGTATAGTAGCAACGAGTGAATAGCGAGTTTGCTGTCTATTGCTTCACGTTTTTCAACCAAGGAGACTAGCACATTTTCTAAGGCCTGGAATAATTCTTCTGTATTCATGCTTACAAAGCTAGTATCTTGTGAAGTATCATGTACGTGGGCACTCACATTATTTACTGCAGTAAGGATTATCAGTTCTTTTTTTTCACTGTTGTCGATGGCCAGATGCACTTTCCCTATTACAATCACACCTGATGTTGGGTCTATTTCAAACCTTTCACCAGGGTTGAGTGGTTCATATTTGTCAGTGACTTCCTCATGCAATGTTTTACTAGCCTGCACAGTGGCATATTCAGGCAACACACCTTCATGGCTGGCAGGTAGTTTACTAGCTCTATTTTGTTCCTTTTGAGTGTGGTTGGCATGGCTATTTCTCAATGGAGCAAAAGTTGGGGTCTTGGCCATGTGGCAGTCAAGTTCTTCACCATCACTTATGCAGATTGAATCAGATATAGTAGGCATCAGCATTTGTGTAATTAATTTACTGCTTATACACGGGAAAGCCACTGCCAGGTCCTCCATAATTTCTGTTACAGAGTTGCCAACATCGTTTGCAGTCATACTGGGCTTGGAAGTTATTGGTAATGATGACTGCACATTTTCAACTTGATCAAAAAAGGAGGTCATGTTAGCTAACTTACCTTTGGTTAGTAGGCCGGGCTGTGTAATGGTCTTACTTTTGCATGCCCGGCTAATTTTAACTGGGTCATGCTGTTTAACTGGCTTATTCTTATATCTGTGTGCATCATTGGCAGTATCACGCTCTAACTGGGGAGTTTTAGATGACCTTAAATCCATAGCGAATAAAGTAATGAATTAAAGCTCCAATTGAGCTATCTGATCTTAAACGAGACACTGGGGTACAGGGATCCTAATACCGGGCAGCGCACCACGCGCCGCGACCAGTGAACAGTCAACAGTCACTTGCTGTTCATTTCCTGGTGCGCGTACTGGTGCCCAAGTATTTGAAGGCACTTCCTGGTGGAAAGGGGGCGTGTTTCCAAAGTCGGAGCCAGGGGGAGGGCTGTACTGGAGGAGACACAGAGAAAACACCTAGGTTAGAGGCACCACACGGTGTGGGCGGGGGTTTTCACTGGCGCAGCTAAAGCTATCAGGAGGGGGACAAAGGAGGAGGGACACGGGGGGAAGGGAGGGTAGTGCACGGAGACAGGGGGAGTGACCAGGGTTGACTAGGGAGGGAGGAGGGATAATTACTTCTGGGGAAGGTCCAAGATGCCGGGTGTGTCACAGTTAAGTCCTCCCTCCGCCTGAAAAATAAAACGAAGTCCACAGGAGCAGAGTGACGAACAGTCAACAGCACTTGCTGTTCACTTCCTGGTGCGCACGCTGGTGCGCTGGTGCGCAAGTATTTGAAGGCATTTCCTGGTGGAAAGGAGGCGTGTTTCCAATGTCGGAGCCAGGGGGAGGGCTGTACTGGAGGAGACACAGATAAAACACCTAGAAGCTCCTGACTACCACCAACCCTTCATTGTGCAAACAGATGCTTCCAATACAGGTATAGGTGCAGTCCTTAGTCAACTGAATAAGAAAGGTAGGGAACACCCCATTTGCTTCATCAGTAGGAAACTGAAGGAACCTGAGACAAGGTGGGCAACTATTGAGTGAGAATGTTTTGCCATTGTGTGGTCTCTAGAGAAGTTTAGGCCATACTTGTATGGTTCTATTTTCACCATTCAGACTGACCACCAACCCTTGAGATGGTTGATGCAAATGAAAGGGGAAAACCCAAAACTATTGGGATGGTCAATCTGCCTCCAAGGGTTTGATTTTACCATTGAGCACAGGTGAGGATGTCACCACCAAAATGCTGATGGTCTCTCTAGGATGTTTTTAACCGACTAGAGGTATGAGACACACCCAGGAGTGGATTAGATCCTCCTGTCCCTTAGTCTGGGGGGGCGGGGGCGAGTGTTAGGGAGAATTCTCTTCTATGGCTAATTTCCCTTACCTATAGAGTCCCCCAGCAGCGTTGCTGGATTTGAAGGGTTTCTTTTTTTCTCCTGTTAAGAGTGATACCTTTTTATTCCCACTCTTAGACAGATTGCTAGTGTATGTTTTAGGCTATCTTGTGTGCTTATGCTCTATGGGGTTTTCTCACCCTCATAGGAATCATCTTTTTACATGTGTGGTACACAGCACCCTCCATGCCGTACCACAGGGGTGTCGTAGCGACCCTCAAACAAAGACTCCATACCCTGGGACTGACTACTGTCTCCCAGGGCATGTAAAGTCCCCATTGACTTTACTAGTCAAATAATATGAACAAAACCAGTACAACCCTTCTTGCTATGAAGGTACTGGGAAGGGTTAATCATTTTTCCCTAGTGTTCATTTTTGAGGGCATACCATACTACTGTAAATATTCAACCACGAATATTTCCCTAAGGGATTTTCCCATTGTTCGCGGCTACCACTTTTACTGACAACCTCTAACATACTGGCGGTTTATTTTAATATTAACTTCACCCCGTAAGTTTTTATTGCCAGAACTTTGATTTTATGTCTTTCTCGTGTCTTTCTCTATAGTCCTAACCCAGGTCGGGGATCCTTTGTTCATCCTTTTGGCGGGATTCTGCACAGAAGCCCTCCTCTAGGAGCCACTGAATCTGGGGTAGACAGGATGTGTGGGAGGGAGAATAGGCACCCTGGACAGGGTTGCCTACGCAACCCAAGTCGCACTCTGCCCTGATAGGCTGGGGGGTTTTCCCGCCAGGAGAGCCTCCCCACTGTGTGAGTGACAGCTAGGCTGTATGAATGGGGGTCTTGCTACATAAAAGCAGGGTCCTGAGGACTGGAGAACAAGACGTCACCACTGGAACTAAGAAGCCAAAGAGGAGAGAAGACGAAGACATCTGAAACGACCGGTGAAGCCCTCCTGCAGATCCTCACCACTTTTCTTCAACGACTCGAGAAGATCTTCACCTGAAAGATTGATGAGAGAGTGGTCGATGAATCGCCCAGAGGGGGGAGTGTAGAGAAGGAGTCAAGTACCCCACCAAAAGCTCTGCCCCCAAGTTGCCTAAATGTATGGAGCCAGAAATTGAGACACGTGCAGTACCAGTGAGGGTGCCTGTACCACAGAGAATCCTGGAAACAAGGTATCCATTGAGAAAACCCTATATGTATTCACAAAGAAATAATAGCCTTTTGGACAAAGTGCCGGAAGAAGTGTGAAAATGAATGAAGGAGAAGACTGGTGATGTCACCCAGAAAAGATGCACGAGGCAAAAGAACAAAGACGTTCTATAAAGTTTGAAGAGGAGGTGTCGAAGATGAGCAACATTTCGGGCTCGAGATGAAGATGCTCATGCTACAGAAACGCCAAAGAAAATGCAAAGTCAGTTTAGGCTTGTACAGACGCAGTAACGCAAGTAGACAAAGTGATCTTAAAGCTGGCTACGTAGTGAATAGTTTGCGGCAATGCGCCAGTGTATATACCTAGGAATGTACAGAACTTGGATATTTCACGACGCACTTTTGCAAGGCTTGAAACCCTGTGATTGGAAAGGGTTTTCAGTGTGGCACAGTAGAAAATAACTGATGGAAGAGGAGAAATTCAAGAAAGTCTTGGATTGCCCAGCACCAAGAAGTCGAGGCCACTGTGAGCCTGGTTGTCCATCCAGAAGTTACATGAATGTGCGAAAGAAACAAACTTCTGTTTGAGGTGGAATGGAAAAACACTAAAGGCATTAAAAGTTCATCATTTAATAGTTTTAAATTCAGAAAAGAGCTTTATAACGCGGTCTCCAGTCACATGGTCAGATCAAAATAGACATTGGGTCGAGCTGTACTGAAACCAAGAAGATACTCCTTTTATTCTCAGGCACAGAGAGCTTATGCAAGGCCAAGTTCAAAGCCTTAATTGACTGGCAGACTGCAAGAGTGATAATAGATGTTGGGCTAATTGGCAGGGGAGGCATAACCACGCCAACCCTCAATGCACCTGGAGTGGTAGCCTGCCTGCTGCTAGCGTGTGGAATATTCTAGACGGGTACAAGGGTGCCAAACCAATTTTAGAGGGCCACGTATCAAAGAGCCCTATAGTTTGTGTAATCAATAAAGTGTTGAGTATTAGTATGACACGGAGGAGGACTTGCACTAGGGATGGGCTTAGTTGCCCACCTGATAGTAGAGACCCAATCACTTCCCCCATCAGTATGGCACATATACTTAGATGTTCCCTGTAAGCCTATCACAACCCTAAGTAGGTTTTTGTAGACGTCACTGATGATGAGTTCTTACTATACAAGTTGTGTTTTTTATAATATGCGCTGAGAGAAATATCGAGCGAACGTCCGTTGATGTCCGTTGTAACTCCCTGTTTAGATAATTGCAAGTAAAACAGCACCAAGTTTTGCCAGCTTTCTGAATCAGTTTGATTATTGAATGTTTGAGTAAATTCTGCACCCCCATCTATCTCTAAGTATTGCTACCTCATCTTAAAGGGCCCTATGTCTATGGTTCAAATCTCTTAGCGAATTCGGAGGACTCCATTATAAGGATGTTCTCTGATTCCAGATAGACGAATACGATACCCTCAAAGACGGTAGACTCGCCAGTGACCACACTTCTGGATTTTCCAGGATTTGAGTTGTGAGGCTGATAACAAAATAATGGCGGCCCCTTTCCTGAAACCAAAGACGTGCCGGATGAAACCAGAAACATCACATCTAGAGTCTGAGGTTTGGGATCATGGGTACGCAATACATAAGGTTCTGAATTCCATAACGACCCAAACACAGTGGCTCCAGTCTCTCCAACAGCGGGAACGCCTGAAACCAGACAGTTACCAAAACTGTCCTTTTGAAGGAAATCATTAGTGACGGAGACAGGGCGGATTTGGTGGTACTGGTGGAGAGGCCAATTAAGAACAATAGTGCCACCACCTGTTGAATTGCCTGTGTGGGGATATGAGGGGACAATGCAATGACCAACCAGACATCTAAACAGGGATAGATGCGTCTCTTCTACTGCCTCAGCTGAGCTGAGATCTCTGCAATGACCAACCAGACATCTAAACAGGGATAGATGTGTCTCTTCTACTGCCTCAGCTGAGCTGAGATCTCTGCAATGACCAACCAGACATCTAAACAGGGATAGATGCGTCTCTTCTACTGCCTCAGCTGAGCTGAGATCTCTGCAATGAGCTTAATAACAACCAGAGGGGATGTACACAGGCTGAAGGGGAAGACCCTGAACTGCTGGTGAACACTACTGGCCACAAAGAGTATTCAAGTCTTGTGAGGGGACATGATCTGGATGTTAAGGCACATCCTTGTGGTCACTAGCTCCCAGGGATTGTTCATGTTGCAAGCTAGATGGAATTTGGGAGACATAGGGGACATATCAAAACCCTGGACATGAAATTGCTAAGCTGCCAACGTTCAGAATTAGCCAAAAACCACTCACCTTCTTTTCAAGAAAGGTGGAGTGGGGTTAGAGCTAACAGGACAGTGGTTTGCATTTAGCATTAAAGTAGTGAGGTGGGATAGAGTGGTGGGGTAGAGGCAGAGAAGTGGGTTGGGGATTGAGTAGTAGGATGAGTGACATAGGTGAAATAGAGTGGGGCTATGTGGAGCCAGAGTTGGTAAGATGGGTAGTGTGAGTGAGGTAGGATGTTGAAGTAGAGCAGTGGTCAGAATGTTGGGCTTCTTTCCAGAAATACATGTCAATGGACGATCAACCCCATATTTCTCACCTGATTAGGTTCAACCCCCCCCATGTCCACCAATAAAATAATCAACCCCTTCAATTGAAGAGAAATCACCATGAGGATGGCCAGGAAGGGGAGAAGTGCAGACTGTATCCAGGCGATATCACCAATATAAATGAAGATTCCTTGGTGACTACCCTCCATTACTCCACGCCAAACCCCAGCACCAACTGTATCCCTGCTTACTCTATCACACTTAAGCATTACACACTCAGTGACTCTACCCAACTAATCTACCCAACACCACTCCTCTCCCTCCTCTAACCCAATCCATTCAACCCCATCGACTTACTCTTACCCCAACCCATTCTACCACACCCCACTATTCTTGCACACCCCAATACAGTTGGCCATACGCCCAATATAAACTGTACACCATCCTAGTCAATACTCCTCCACCGATTGTACCCTATTTAACTACTCTACCCACCCCCCTTTTCCCACAGCTCTACCCCTCCTCTACTCTATCTAACTTCTCAAACCCACCCCGCTATATCCTATTTCACTATTCCACCCCACTACTCTACCCAACTATACCTCTCTAGGCAATCTATACACTCCATCGCAACTGAATGTCCCCTGCCCACTATTCTATCTCCATCCCACTAGTTTACCCATCTGAGTGCCCCATTTCAATACCCCACCATACTACCCTACCCCACCACAGTATCCCAGCGCAACCTATTATCCGCGCCTAGAAACACTTTTTTACAATATCGTTGTTTTAAAAAGTCCTCCTTTCCCAAGCAGAAGCTTAAATCCAAGGCTTTTGTTTCTTTGAGATCATTTCATCTGTTCCCTTAACTGTCAAGCGCTTTTCTCCCGTTGTTTTGTTGACGGGAGTCATGTTGGTTTATTTATTTATTTATTTATTTATTTATTTATTTATTTATTTATTTATTTATTTATTCGAGTCAGCACGTCTGCCCCACTGGTTCTCTGCCATTTAAGTCCAGGTGTTTCAAGAATGTGGCCACACCTATCACACATCTAGTGTCTTCCCTGCTCGTCAGGAGTACCCATAATTCGCTTTCCTCCTGGGTTGAGTAATTAAATAGCGCCTTGGCTAGATATTTTGTCCTGGCGTTGGTTAAAGCAATGCATTCCAGGAGCAGATGTCTAGAGGTTTCCACTTTCTCGTTCTGGTTGCAGTACCGGCAAAGGTTGGAGAGTGATTGTTTTCTTAACGCCTGAATTTCCTTTGTTTTCAATTGATTCAGACGTAGTCTCAAAAACATTCTGCTCAGTCGTTTGTCTGGACATTTTTTTAGGTAACCTCTTACCTCGAGTATTTTCATCGCCGGTGCTGGAATGGATGCAGTCAGGGAATAGCTGTTTGCTGTGTCCAAGGTGTCGATCCAATCCAGTTCATACATTTTCTTTGTCACTTTGTTTGGATTGGTGATTAAAAGATCTTCTGAACAGTCCAAGTTTTGTAATAATACCTGATTTTCGTTCTTCCATCCTTTTAACATCTTGTTGGAATCATCGTTGAGTTCCTTTTTGATCAGTTGCAGAGCTTTGAATTTCTGTGGACACAGTAGTTTTATGAATAGCATTGGTGAGGTTTGTGCTTTCGATGTCGATAATGATGGTAAGCAAAGTTCTCTCCTGATTAGAGCCATTGGTGTAGATTTTGTTAGGCCTAAGGTTGACCTCCAAAAATGGCTCTCCATTTTTTGCCAAATACTGTTCGGAAGCGATGGCATTGTGTCTATGCCGTAGAGTAAAGATGGTACTACCTTCATCTTGAAAAAGTTCATGACCGGGATAAGGGAGTAGCGTCCGAATTTCCGGTCAGTGGCTTTAGCTTGTGATGTTAAAGATTTCCGTTTCACCCATGGCGCATCTTGCATGTCTTGCTCTTTCGGGTGGTTGCACAACATGACCCCCAGATATTTGAAACTGGGAACCTCTTCGAGTGGTAAACCATTCAGCTTCCAGGTGAATGTCTTTCTCTTTTTTTTGTTCTTTCCCATCAACATGATTTTAGTTTTCTTCTTGCTTAGTTGTAAATCATTCTTTTTCAAGTAGGACGCTAAATTCTCCAGTTGGTGTTGCAGCCCAATCGGTGTAAGGTCTAGGAGGATGATATGATCGGCGTAAAGGAGTCTTGATACTTTCTCTCTGCCTAGTGATGGTGGGAAAATTCTTTTCCCTCCCTCGTTCTCGTCGTAATCGGCGATATAGGCGTTGTAAAGCGAGGGGGCCAGAGGATACCCCTGTTTTCAGTGGCTCCTGGAGCTCGCTTATCTTGTGTGCGCTTTCTGCTTTCCTCTTTTGCTTTGGCGCTGGATTTATCTCAGAGTCTGACTCCTCTATGGTGTAGGTACTCCACTCCGAGTTTGAACTCGATGAATTCCGTCTGAGGTTCGACTGCGTCCAGATGTTTGTTTTCTCTACTTCGTTCAGTTTTAGGACAACGTGTTTTACAGGCACTTGCCCCTTTTTGGGACGGTCGTCTTTTTTAGTGAGACGATTGGTGAGTTCGTCTTCCCGGGAATCCTGTCCCTTCTTGTCCGCTTTGGAAGCTGTTATTGGATGATTTGGAGGGCATACAGTTGGAAGTTTTCCTGAGAACGTCTTTGTCTCTTTAAATATGCCAAATGAGAAGCGTGAGTTAGAAACACTTTCTTTTCCTTTCTGTGCCTTGTTGGATCCCTTTGGTAGCACAGAGAAAGGGTTTTTTGAGACATTTTTGTTGCTGGTGATGGAAGGTTCTACCAGTGTTTTTTGGTTGTGGCCTTTTCGGCTTCAATTATAGTGATTATCTCTGTCATTGGGTCCAGGTCACCTTGTTGTGAGGTGGAACCGGGTGTTTGGTTATCATGAGGGCTATCACATCTATTATTTTTGGCATGATCCCGAACGTCTTCACTTTCTTTCCTTGAGTACCTTGTGAAGTCTTTACCCTTGAGTTTCCAGGTGTTCTATCATTTCTCTTTTCGTTTGAGCCCAATCTTGCCGGATTTGTTGCCTTAGAGAGTCATTTAATGACTGCCTGTTTCCTTCTCCAGCCATGCTGAAACCTTCCAGGTGTTCCGGTTTCGTGTTCAGAGAAGTGATCACAGACATTTGGTCACGAATTGTGTCGTTGAGGGCTTGATACAATTTATTGAACGGGGCAAGGGCGATGGTGACAGTTGACATTATAGACATCAAGTCGGTCTTTGGATGTGGTGACTCTTTTACACCTACATGGTGTAGTTTGCTTAATCGACGGGACGGGATTGGAGTTGTGGGGGAAGGAAGCTGTGTCCGAGCTGGTGTGAATTCGATCCTGGATCTTGGGATTCAAATCCTTTCCGGAGATTTTGAATGGTCCATCTCAAAAGAAGCCGATGATGAGGTTTTCGGTGCAGGTGTTCTGACCTCTAAATTTTCACGAGTTTCGCTGGCTTTGGAGGTTATGTGTGGCTTGGTCCAATCAGCATTCGCTTCTTGATCTCTCGCTCCTTGTTTTTGTGCCTTCGCCGGATTTTCCAGATTAACTTGTGTGGATTCAGGAGGTACAGTTGTCGACTGGGTGTGTGAATTCAACGTGTCCGTATTCTGATCCTGGTTCACGGGCGGTGGGTTCTTGAAATGCCATCTAATAGGGGATGGGGTTTTTTCCCCACTATTGGCCGTTGTTTTCAGTTGCAGTATCACCTTGTTTGCATCTGCCGGAGTTTGATTTGATTCTTAAATCATCAGTATGCTTTCTAGCATTTCTCCATCTGATATTTCCACCACGGTGGTGTTTAGGTGGGAGGAGCGTTTCTTGAAAACATTTCATACTAAATCTGCCTTGATGATGTACTCTGTCAGGGGTTTAGGACCCATTTTATTTCTGGTGGTGGTGGTTTGTGCTTTGTTTTGTAAGTTTTCCTGCCGTAAAGCATCTCCCTTTAAGGAAGATGTTGTGTTTTCTTATCGTTCCTGTGGATAGATCATTGCTTTCCTTTAAAGGTAAATCCACGTCTTGATTTGGTGGGACAGGGTCTTCTCCCCCCCCCCCCGGAGTGCCACATCCTTGTTGGACTTGCATATCTGCGTTGGACTGCGCTTCCTTCAGGTTTTTAGTTTCACTTTCACTAGGTTTTTGGAGCAGGGTTGGAGTCTTTGAACTCTCCTCATGGCTGCATTCGTTGGTGTGGGAGCTGTGAATGTCACTAGGGTTGGGGTTAAGGCTTTCTCTGGGTAGTCCAGCATCGTTTGCTGTGGGTCTTTGTGCCTCGTCCCTGATTGCCTGAACTATTGCGGGATTAGGACCAGACGTTATATCATTGTCTTCAGTAACTTTGTTTGAGCCCCCCCTTTTGGGGGGGGGGGCTCAAGTATAGAGTGTATAGCCTTCGCCGTGCATCGGACTTCTCACTTTCAGCTTCATGTGTAGTTGCAGTTGCAGCCTCTGCAGCACCGTGGAGTGAGGCTTCTCCCCTCTCTAGCTCCTGACCCCCGCCTCCTCCGTCAGCGGGAGGTGCCGGGAGGGAGCCGCCCCCCAACAGTGAGCACCTCCACTCCAGCCCGGACTTCCACGCTCTCCCTCCAGTCGTGATCGGGGAGACCCACGGCCCCCTCCCTCCCTCTGATCGCTCTCCACGGCAACCTTCCTGACAGCTGATAACTTTGCAGCAGCTGTTTTCAGGTTTGTTTGTAATAATGTTTGTCCTTTTGGTGGTCGGAGGGTGCGTTTATTGGGTTTCCTCGGGTCGGGATTTCACGACAAATAGAGTATAAAGTGGGCATTGGGGATCGGTTTGGTGTTAATGTTGTTTTATGCCTCGATTCTTCCAACGGCGTCCCTCACCGTGAGACATGTTTTCCCAGCAGTTTTCCCAGTGATGAAATCGTGCCATCAGTTTTCTTGCTGGTTGTGGTGAAAAGGGGTGTTTGATCGTGATTACTAGATCTGATTTCAAAATTGCTCTCTTGTTCAGAGTTCATTAAGATGTCAGCCCGGTCTAAGGTTTTTTGGGCCAATAAATCTGCAGTGACTGTGGGTGAAAAAGCTGTGGGTTCCTCTGATGTTTCCTCACGTTGTTGTTGCCGGTGGATTCTAACCTCCTGGTTAGGCGACTCAGGCGACTCAGGTCTTCCCCTGCAAGTCGCCATGGTGGGTCTTTCAAGTCTATGCTCCTTGCACTATGAGATGTGTGTTGTTATTTGGGCCAAAGTTGCTAAGACAGGACAAGGGCAGAAACGGGACGCCATCCCCTGCCTGCCACAGACAGCCAATGTCTGCAACACTCAGCAACTGCACTCTGCGGCCCGCTCCACGGTTCTCTGTGAAACACTTGTGTACTGATGCGTTATAAATGACTTATATCATATCATATCCCACCACTGTACCCCAGAGCACTACCCTACCCACTACTCTGCCCCTATACCCATTTCCCATAGTACATCCACACAACCACTTTACACCACCCATCCAACCCAACTTCAGGCTGCTCTCCTCACCTCACCCAACTCTATCCCATCCCATTACTTTATTCCCATCTACCCACTCTCCCCACCTCACAACTCTGCCCAAACTCACTACTCGTCCCCAGCCGACTACTCCACACCACTCATTCAACCCCACCCAGTCTATGCCTCTGCATTCTACATCCTGCCACTACTCTATACAGCCCCACTACTCTACCCCAATATTCCACTTCATTACTCTACTCCACAGCACTTCTCTAAATCTGTAGTGCCACACTCTACCTCCACCCCACCCACTCTACCACACCCAGCTACTCAATCCCATATCACTATTACCTCACCCTATGTATTGTACCAACCCACTCTAACCCATCTAATGCTCTACTCCTACCCCATCACTTTACGCTGCATCATAACTCCACCACACCTCATAACTCTACTGACTCAAACCCCTTAGTTGGGGGGCATATGTTACAATAATTAGTCTGTGGGATTTTGAATGAAGGGAAGGTATGTCTACTAGGAATGCCTTTGATAATGAAGCATACACTCATGTACTACCAGGGATTTTGCCTAGATTTGTGGCAGAGGACCTTTGTGATGTCATTAATCCAATATGGCTGCCGTTACGGATACTCATTTTGTTTGTCAGCTGTCACTGCTTTTAAGGTGGTTCAAAGAAATGTGCTAGGTAGGTTTTTAGTTAAATATGATCAAAGAAATCGAAACATTTATATAAGGAGTTCTATAATATCTTTTACTGTTTCCGAGATATAGGCCCTCATTACAACCCAGGCGTTAAGGGGTTAACGGCGCTGTAAAAGGTGGCGTCGCCATTAAACCCTTAACGCCTGATTACGAGGTCCCTTTGTGGGTGGCACTTTAACGCCTGCTTTTAACAGGCGTTAAAAAACCAACCCGCAAAGGGACCTTGGCGCTAAGTACGGTGCCGCAATTTGCGGCACCGTACTTAGCGCCTTCCCCATTCCCATTGAGCCCTATGGGGCAAAAATGGGAATGGGGAAGGGCCATGGCGGCATGGGGAATTACCGCCCCACCAACCTCGGAATGGGGCGGTAATTCCCCATTCCGCCATGGCGGAGTCGGTAAGTTACCGGCATGGACCATGGTGCTATTAGCACCATGGTCCAACGCCTAGGTCGTAATGAGGGCCATAGACTTGTAAATGATTGCTACTTCATCAAAATCTTTGACTGCATACTCACTAAATTAGAAAGTTTTGAATAATTTTCAACTTTCTCATTGAAATATACAATAACTATTTACATTTGAAGAGAGAAATTAAGGTTTTACAGGTCATCTTCTGAGTTTTCATGAACTACAAAAGCGTTGTTATCACAGAGCTCTCTGTCGCCACCACACTTTTACAGTCCTGTGCACCTGAGCGACAGAGCTCAGAATTTGCAAGGCACAGCACACTGTCCTTTGATGCATGCGCACCATAACTTGTCCCGGGAGGATAGCTCAGCGGCAAAGTGTTCGCCTTCTAAACAAGACGACACAAAGCAACACAGGTGCGATCCCCGGGTCCTCTTTTAGAAACCTCTGTGTATTAAGCGTGTTATAAATATGCAACAAAGGCATATTCCCGTAACAGCGCCTCGATGCCCCTGGGCTGTGTGAGCACTTTAAAAATGCAAATAAATAAATAAATAACAGCTGTTTGATTGATTGTGGTGCACATGGAAGTGTACACATAGTAGTAGAATATTGATTATGTGCCTTCTCCCACTTGAATTGTGATGGCCCTTGGAGATTGGGGTGTTGTTGATCAGTGCGTTGCCACTCCATCACCTGGTAATAAGTCCCTAAAATGTATGTCATTGGAGAGGATCTTGTTGCCGGCAGATTTTCACTTTGCATCTCTATTTTGTGAACATCCAGCAACGCAGTTGACCAATGTCCAACTTCTTTCTTCCTGGGGAGGAGTATTGACAAATGAATAGCTCAATCAATCGTTCACCTTTCATCTTAATTTCTTCTGGACATCCAAGTCTTCTCAAAGCTTCAAGGATTTCTGTTTCTGAAGCCTTGAAAACCTTCCACAAAGATAGTTTGCCTTTCTTGGTAAAGTACTTGGTAACATCACACCCTGAAAGAGCATGAATGCATAGTAAAGCCTGCACTTTTGTAGAGACCAAGCCTGTGCACACACGTTTGAGATCTATACATCTTCTATTAGTTTCAACTCCTGTGACAAACATGCTCTCAGATGGGAAAAACAGTGACCACCACAGGGTGAGGACAAAACATCAGTATCAGGAGAAGAAATGTGGAGGGTAGTAGCATGAATCATGAAGGGAGTGAGGGATTTTTTTTGTGTCTGCCTCCTCATGTGTGCTTTCAATGTCTCCAACATCATTTCCATTGGATGCCGTGACTTCATTTCTCCAACTGGCTACCAGGCTCCTGTTAGCCTCTGCACATGCAGAATTGCTTTATTCGAGAGGTAAACTGTTAACTGATCTTTAGTTTTAGAATGAAATAGGAGGGTTCTTATGGAACAAAATCAATATTTGTAGAATCTGCAATTTTGAACTCACCAGGTGTTGCTTTTCCTGAATTTTTCCTTCTCATGAAATTAGTGAGTGCCTTTTCTAGGTATGTATGAAATACTAAATGAGTTTCATCATACTTGCGCAGCCAAGGTTCTATTTTCTTGTTGAATTCAATTGCAAGGTCATGGCATGTCTTCACATATGATGGTTTCTGTAGTGCTTGCAATTCTGCCATTCCGTCAAGGACAACTGCTGAATATGTTTGCTCTGGCACATATAATATGACCTCTATCACATTGTTTGAAACCTCTGCATGTTGTTCCCCTTGCAGTATCTTCATCAGCTTGTTTTTGTTTGTAGCTAAAATCATTGTAAAGTCTGTTTTCTGTTTTCTTTGTTTGGCTGATGGTGGATGTTCTACTTTTAAATGACTTTAGAAATCTGGAGGTAACGACATTTTGAAAAAATTGATTTTACTGGAAGATTTAACCAAATGTCACGCTTCAACTGCTCTTAAATTACCAGCACTTCTAACAAAATAGAAGGAACTAAATGTTAGAAATCATGAAAAATTAACAGCAAACAGAAACACCTGGTAATAAATGTTTATAAGTTTAATTTCCAATGCTCCCCCGGTATTCATAACTTCCCTTCATTCAAAATCCCACGGAATTACATATGCCCCTAAACTACCTCCCATGTTAGCACCTTCTCTTCACCACACCAACCTACTCTAACCCAGCCCACAACTTTACCAGGCTACAACACTACTGTATCCCACAACACTACCCCATGCCACTCTACCTATGCCACTCTAACCCTACCCTATTTGACCCCCACCCTACCACTTTAGTCTGTACCCACCACTGTACTCATACCCCACAACTGCCCCCACTCTATTCCATCCCAATACTCTCCCCTTACTACTTCACAACAATACCTCATCAAACCTCAGTACTCTTCTCCATCCACTTCACACCCACCTAGTCTTTGCTCATCCACTACTGTATCCCATCATACTAATTTTCTGCATCACCCCACCACACTACACAGCTCTACTGCATTATCGACTCGTATACCGAGCCAATCTATACACCCACACGACAATATCCCATACCTCCCTTCCGCCACTGCACCCAACTCTACCCCATCCTACCCCTCATAATTCAACCTTTCCCCCAACTCTATCCCAAATACTCTACCCATTCCTCCACTACTCTACCCCACCACTCTTTCCCATCACACTCCACCACTCTAACCCGTATACAACACTCAACTGGCTTCTCAATTGAGGGGATAATTAAAATATACAAGCATAGTTTTACCCCTGGTATTCTATGTGAATTCCTACACAGAGGAATTCGACTATCATTCATATGCCCATGACAGACAGATCTTCATCAAAACTGGAAATTCATGGGAAACCTTTATTAGTGTCAAACGACGTCTGGAGGAGGTTAGTGAGTGGGTGTCTGTCAATCAGCTTCAGTTGAATGCGTCCAAAACAGAGCTTGTATTGTTTGGACCCAGACATCTACTCACAGCCACCAAAGAACTGTCAGTCCCTAATCTCCTGGACGTTGAGCTGGGGTTCGCTTCCAAGGTTAAAAATGTGGGCTGCATTTAGCAGAATAACCTTGACAGCAAGGGCCAGATAGGAGCCAAGGTGCAGGCAACTTTGTATTCATTACGACTGCTACAGCATGTCCTACCATGTATGCAAGATGAAGATCATGTGACAGTGGTGGGTGCTTTAACGAATGCCCATTTGGACTATTGTAATAGTCTGTACATGGGCATCCTGGGTAAACAAGTGTACGGGCTCCAAAAAGCTCAGAATGGGGCCGTTAGATAGGTCTGCCGGCTGGGGCAATCAGCCAATGTATCTCCGTCCCGTCGAGCACTGCAATGGTTGGCAATAGAGGAATGTATTAAATTTAAGGTGCCGTGCCTTATCTATAAATGCTTAAGTGGACTGGCACCTGCATATTTGAGTGACCAGGTTTTTTGCTAGCAACCATCTAGAAGTCTACGGTCAAGAGATTTGTTGCACTTGACTGTTCCTCCATCAGTGTGTGCATCAAGGGGAGACAGAAGATTTGCAGTTTTTGGTCCAAAGTCGTGGAACAAGATCCCAAGAGAGATAAGGATCCTTGAGACGCTTCACCAGTTTCGTAGAGCACCAAAGACAGTAAAGGGGCAGTGGTATGTTATGGGGCTACTCTGGCTGCTAAAAATGTTTTTAGTGTATACACTGCTTTGGTGATTTTTATTATCAGCTGTGCCACTATGCTGTTAAGTCCATCATGAGTGTGTTATAAATATTCAAAAAAATAAAATCTAATAAAAAATCAAAGAAGTCTGCTGGCTCAAGGTCCTCGAAGGAAATCCTTGATGAACAATCCTGGGTTTTTGCACAGGCATCTCTGTGGAGGCTATTAGGGCGCGACTGGGCATTCTTTCATTATTAACTCCATAAACAATTACGCATTGTTTATTCTTACTTAAAATCTTGACTCATAGCAAGCCATCTCTTCTTAGCCTACTTGGCAGGTATTGATGGCAAGGTAATAACATGGAGAGTAATATTCTTACCACCTTTACAAACTCATGTGCTGACTTTCATCAAACTATTGAGTGGAATATGGACTTGACTCTGCACTACTGGACATTGCTGAATAGTCAAAGCAGTCCTTTTGGCTTCTAACACCTGCTAGTTATTTACTGCTCACCTCTGACAAACAGTTAAGAAGATTTATAATGCAATTAAGACTCAATCCGTTGCCTTCTCTACTAATCACTGGATCATGGCAGAATATTTGGATTTATTGATTGATTGATTATTTTGCTATATAACAAAATAGTTTTTCAAGCCACATCAAGAGAAGGTGGTGGAGGATGGGGATGAGGGTTACCTTGTAATGGCAAGAAATGCAGCCTATACTACAGTACTCTGCGTACACTCAGCTCCTACTCAATCAGCGCTATACAAATAAAATAAAATAAATACAAATACAAATGTCCTGCCTTCAAAGCAATGTATGCACAGATGTATAGCAAATATGTATGTGATATTAGCCATGCGTAAGATTAGATAGATTGGCGAAGATTAGCCATGCCTCACATTAAGATAGATTGATGAAGATTAGCCATGCCTCACATTAAGACAGATTGGCGAAGATTAGCCATGCCTCACATTTAGATAGATTGGTGAAGATTAGCCATGCATCACATTTACATAGATTGGTGAAGATTAGCCATGCCTCACATTAAGATAGATTGGCGAAGATTAGCCATGCCTCACATTAAGATAGATTGGCGAAGATTAGCCATGCCTCACATTTAGATAGATTGGTGAAGATTAGCCATGTGTAAGACTAGATAGGCAGGTGAAGATTAGCCATGCCTCACATTAAGATAGATTGGCGAAGATTTGCCATGCCTCACATTAAGATAGATTGGTTAAGATTAGACATGCCTCATTAAGACAGATTGGTGAAGATTTGCCATGTGTAAGACTAGATAGGCAGGTGAAGATTAGCCATGCCTCACATTAAGATAGATTGGCGAAGATTAGCCATGCCTCACATTAAGATAGATTGGCGAAGATTAGCCATGCCTCACATTTAGATAGATTGGTGAAGATTAGCCATGTGTAAGACTAGATAGGCAGGTGAAGATTAGCCATGCCTCACATTAAGATAGATTGGCGAAGATTTGCCATGCCTCACATTAAGATAGATTGGTTAAGATTAGACATGCCTCATTAAGACAGATTGGTGAAGATTTGCCATGTGTAAGACTAGATAGGCAGGTGAAGATTAGCCATGCCTCACATTAAGATAGATTGGCGAAGATTAGCCATGCCTCACATTAAGATAGATTGGTGAAGATTAGACATGCCTCATTAAGACAGATTGGTGAAGATTTGCCATGTGTAAGACTAGATAGGCAGGTGAAGATTAGCCATGCCTCACATTTAGACAGATTGGCGAAGATTAGCCATGCCTCACATTAAGATAGATTGGCGAAGATTAGCCATGCCTCACATTAAGATAGATTGGCGAAGATTAGCCATGCCTCACCTTAAGATAGATTGGTGAACATTAGCCATGCCTCACATTAAGATAGATTGGCGAAGATTAGCCATGCCTCACATTAAGATAGATTGGTGAATATTAGCCATGCCTCACATTAAGACAGATTGGCGAAGATTAGCCATGCCTCACGTTAAGATAGATTGGTGAAGATTAGCCATACCTTACATTAAGACAGATTGGTGAAGATTTGCCATGTGTAAGACTAGATAGGCAGGTGAAGATTAGCCATGCCTCACATTTAGACAGATTTGTGAAGATTAGCCATGCACCACATTTAGACAGAATATTGAAGATTAGCCATGTGTCACATTTAGACAGAATTGTGAAGATTAGCCATCCACCACATGTACACAGAATTTTGAAGATTAGCCATGCGCCACATTTAGACAGAATTATGAGGATTAGCCATGTGTCACATGAAATAGATTTGTGAAGAGTAGCCACGCGGAACACTAGATAGAATTATGAAGATTAGCATGCGTAAGACTAGATAGTATTGTGAAGATTAGCCACGCGGAACACTAGATAGAATTATGAAGATTAGCCACGCGGAACACTAGATAGAATTAAGAAGATTAGCCACGCGGAACACTAGATAGAATTGTGAAGATTAGCCATGCCTCACATTTAGATTGGTGAAGATTAGCCATGCCTCACATTAGCTGTTTAATATTGCTGCATCCAGAAGCACACTTTGTGTCTGATATTTGTTGCTGCGCAGAGAGTGGCTAGTGGGATTAGCCAATGTTTTTGCATTTAGAGGAATTACTGGGAGTGGCTAGTGAAGGCGCTCACTCACCACATAACCAACACAACTCAGAATAAAGGACACATCCCAGTAGGGAATGAGAGTTACTAAAGGTTTATATAAGATTCAGCATCCAGAGAACTCTGCTACTTTGAGAGCGCTCTGGCAAACAATACAGAAACAATACATTTTAAAGGGTTACAGCATCATCTGTGACGATTTCTATACAGGCTACAAGTTACAGTTTGATAAATTAGGGTAGGGGTGCGAGTATAGAGCTGCAAGATTGGTTGATGACTTGGTGGGAGGTTGGGCATGACGTGGTTCATCTGGGCCGGTCCGTGTGAGGTGAGGGTTGGGTCAGGTCTGGAGAGGTGGTTGGTTCTGGCTTAACTAATCTACACACTTATCCTAGACATACAGTAAATAATGACCATTATTACTCCTTTAATGTTTTTACGAGAGGCCTATAAATTGTACACATGTGTTCTCATTATCTTACGTTAGTCACTGGCGAGGTGAAAAGTGTGGGGGTCTTGCCCCTCAGGTAACCTGTGGGGGGTGGGATTGATAGCTGTCAGGTCTGGCATTTCAGAGCGGAAGGGGGTGGAGTGACATGTGTTAGTTTAGGACAGAATATACTGTGACAGGAATCTGGTTTTATTGAGGGCACTCTAGGGTGGGCAGCAAGGAAGGGTCACACTTCTCTTACATCAAAAGAATAGCTCTGGAGGGGTACAGGGTTGAACAGGCAGTAATTTTCCAACAGTGGGGGTGAGGGGGCAGGAGCAGGTTTGTGGAGATGGATGAGCCACAAGTCATGGTTCGGCCCGGTCACACACAGGACAGTGATCTCAGAGGAAGGGTGAAAAGAATACACTGTTTGTTCGCAACAACTTGTCTCAGAGCATCCGTGAGAAAGGGACTTGGGAGGCACAGGCATGGAGGAAAAAGGTGGTGGCTGTCAGTGCTCGCTGTGCGCAGCACTGCTGAGGGGAGAGGAGACCTCGCAATATCAGAATGCTGCCTAATCCAAAGATGGAGTTGTGGGTACAAAAAATGGAGTCCAAATGTGTCTAGCAATTAAGGCAATAAGGACCCTTGAAGTCGGACAAGTGCATGAAACAAAGCCGCCTTGCCTTCCTATCCAAAGCGTAGGAGAAGGGCCTGCCCTCAATATCTATGCCAGATACTGAAGAAAGCTCATCCACAGACTCTCTAGGTAGGGGGGATGAGCCTGAAATAACAATCATACAGGTCTCACCTGGTCCTGTAAAACTCATATCAGGGGCTGCCATGACCTTGGGGGTTACAAGCCAGCACACTCCACAGAATGATATGGGGGACAAGTCACAGCACTCAAAGTTGACGGAGGGGTGCCCGAACCCGGTCGAACCTACTAGTTTGCAGATGCATGGCTGGGAAGATCTGGTAGGTGAGGCAAGCGAGAGCTGTCCCATGCTGGAGCTACACTTGGAGAACCCGACTAGCGAGTATCCAAGTAAGGAGGCCCCGTCAAGCAGGGACATAGAAGGAAAGCCTCCAGGGTTGGAATTACAAGAGCAAGTTCCACTTATGGACCCTGAAGTGCTGAGTGATCCAGTAAGGCTAGAAGAATCCCATATACAAGCAAAGGGAATGATAGACAATCTTGATGTAAACACTAATCAGAAGGGGTTGGTGAAAGAAGCATTAACCGCAGTGAAAGACCTACCCCAGTTGCAATCTGCTTCCCAAGATAAATCCAGAAGCCCGGCAGGCCACCTGCATCCCCAAGAGGGGCTGAAGAAGCCGGAGGAAAATCATGCCGGCAGTAATACACCAGTGCTGGGGGCACTCCTGATATCTTCAATAATACAGAGCCAAGTGGGGAATACAGCAGTGAGCAGGGGGGCGGGTCCCAGTTGGACATCGTCTCTCAAACTGGCCTTAATGACAAGGCTTATGAAACCTCTAGCAACTCTAGCCTCGCCTCCAAACTAATTCAGCATATCTCAAACCTTACAGGTAAAATAGTAAGGGAAAAAAGGAGAAGCCTCTCTTTTATTAAAGACAAATTGGCTGCGCTCGATGACGAACCTGACTCAATCCCCTCACAATTATGGTGCAAAGTACATCAAAATTCAAGCCTCAGACAGATGGATCATGGAGGCCAACTCCCCAGGGGGACCCCAACAAGGCCAAGACAGTGGGGATCGATAACATCTCCCTGGGGAAAATAAGTTAGTTGTGCTGGAAGGGGAGGATGGACGATCTTGCCCACACTCAGAATGTGGTGATGGCAGCATTGAATATCACACTTGTCCCAATTCTGAAACTCTATGAATCTATTAATGAAACTCTGCAGTCACTACACACCTTAACTCTGAAAACTGATGAGGGGCTGGGCAACATAGTTTCTTTTACGAAGCATTTGGAAGCGAGACTGCAGAATGAGTCAGACCTGTCACACCAATGGCAAAATTGCCTGTGTGATCTAGCGCGTCAGGAATAAAATGACAAGCAACTCTTAATGGAAGCAATCCTAGAAGATCATAAGTGGATAAGAAAGCTCAATCAGCAATCCTCACTGATTATAGATCCAAAACAGAATCCTACAAGAAAGCAGGATCAGATAGATCCGAGGACTAAACATCTTGAAACAGACAAATCAAAGCAAAAGGTTGGTGGACCCCTAGTTCTAGCGAAGGATCTAAAAGTACCTAAGCCGACTAACTCAGATTGTCTGTTGATTCTGGATGAAAAGGAGATTAAATCAAGCTATGCGATCTTCAAGGAACCCACACAGCCTCATGAGAAAAAGAACATTGGCTTAGAAGACCCAGCACAAAAAGAACCTAAAGGACTAAACAAAAATAAAACCAAAAAACAGGCTATCAAACGCAAAGCTAATGGCTCGCGAGCCGTCCTAAGAAATATTAAAGTGCCTACAGAGGACGTTGTAGAGCCTTTTCCCAAAAGGCCTAGGAGAGAAATAAACCTGTTGAGTGGACCGAAGGAGAAAGTTGGAAACAAACACAATATGCCTCAAGCTGGGGAATTGAATACACAGAATGAAAACGATTTGGACACAAGTGACTGTCTGAGTGACTTCATAGAAACAATTGAGGAAATCAAAGAGGACGAACAATGGGATAATATTAGCCTATCTGAGAGGCAAGCAATAGATAAGCAGCTAGATCGTGTCCCGATAGGAAAAAAACAAAAAACAAAAACAAAGGAAGAACTACATAAAAAAAATCTAAGGAAAAAATAACGAAAAACAAAGGGGCCAAACAGGGTCAGGATTGGTCCCAGTACCCGAAAGAGGAACGTTGGAATGCCAAAAGGAGTCCAAGTGACAGGTACCATGATAAAAGACGCCATTGGAGAGCAAAATCTCGGGACCACCTGCCAAAAGATCTTAAAGAAAAAAAGAAAGACGTCAAGATCCAAGATACAAGAACAACTTCCTCAGATTGCAGAAGAAGCACCCACAGTGCAACAAAGAGTCTAGAGCTATTAAAACAGCTGGAAGCCAGACGGAGATTACGACTCCAGATGAGTGTAGACACCCAGTCGAGCTCGCAAGGACGTAGGCACTCAAGACACAGGAACTTGGAAAAGCCTATGACAAAACATCAGCAAGGGGAGAGCGGGGGCGAAATGGGGCCACCCGGAGGCCTCCATACACTAAAAATGGAACGAATCTGGAGAGACAAAAAAAGAATACTGCTGAACAGGACTAGACTGATGGCGATACTTAACGATCTACCACAAACCTTAAGAATCTACAGTGACGATGTGGTAATCGTTGAGTTTATCGACGACAAAAGCCGGATGTGATCTTGTTACATCTGAGGACAAGTGAACTTAAAGAAAGATTGTGGGGCGCAAGGAGCAGGCTGGGGGCCTGGGGCTATAGGCTTGCGGATCCCGAGCGCAAAAGAGATCGGCGCGAGGCCAAGGCTCCCAGACCCGTAGAGAGAGGGTTGAAAAAATCATGAAAACATTTGAAAGTAAATCTATTAAGGCCTGACAGGATGAGAGGCCTAATGAAAACTCAAGAACCATACAATACCAGCACGACACAGTAGACCTCAGCGCAGGTCAATCGAACAAAGCAAATGGATACCGAAAATTGACGGATAACCTGCTAACAAAGCTGAGATTTACGATTGATAATTTTAGCCAGAAGGCCAAATGAGTAGGAGACATCGATGTGACATAGAAGAAAGATGAAATGCGACCACGTACCCCAAGTATTACAATGGAGAAAAAGAGACAATAGGCCATTTACAGTGGAGAGGGGAATAAACCTCTCTTGGCCTCATGGAATACACAGGGATTTGGCCACCTATACTCGGGAGAAAGCAACTTTCTAGGTAAATATGAACTAATTTGCCTACAAGAGAGCTGGATTAGGACAACTCCTGTGCGCAAAGGCTATCAGGTTTATATAAATCCGGCGCAGAAAGGACCCTTAGGGAGACCCCGTGCGGGGCTTATAACCCTAGTGAAAGATGATTGCCAACTCCAAGTCTTAGAACATCGGACTCCAAACCCTCTTCTACAGGTTATTAGAATCGTGAAAAATAGAGGGCGGCATGAAAAGAGACTACTCCTATTAAATACATACTGGAGTACCCCAGAATCAGAAACAAGTAAATATTTAGCGGATATTTTGGCGGCTATTGATGCATCAATGCTCGAGGATGATGACCAACTAATCATCATATATGGTGATTTGAACATCAAACTTCTGGATAAAAAGGGCTTGCTGAAAAGAAGAAATACCCTGGCATCTAATGAAAAACGTTGGCTAGTTGAAATGAACATCAGAGAGCTGTCAATGTTAAATTGCCAAACAACAGGTGATATCCCAGGGTCCGACACTTGGTCTGCAAACTCAACATGTGCTTGCCTGCATTACTGTTTTGCTGCTAGAAACACCCTGCCATGGATCAATTCCTTCAAAGTAATCCCTCAGAAAGCAGGCTACCATGCATTACTAGAAATAGAACTCCTTTGGAAGACTGAGGAGCTGAAACATCGTACTGTCCCCGAAATGGAAGTATCATGGGCAAGAAATAGGCTACAAATAAAAGCACAGGTAATTCCAGAACTGGCAGAACGGCTTTCTCACAACTTTGAAGAGAAGCATGAAACAGTAGAATATGGCTGGTTACTGAAGGAGTTCGTAACCAAGCGAGGAACAAACAAAAATAATGTCCTTGTAAGGAAACATGCATATAGCAAAGCCCTGGTGGAAAAGCGAAGGGAATATCGTTCAGCACTGAGATGCCTTCACAAAAGCACCCACCCTAATAAAGAGGCATCCATAAGGCAGTGTAAGCAGACCTACAAAAACTGGTTAGAATCCTCCAGAGTGTGGAGAAAACAAGCAGATGCTGAAAAAATGATGGCAGCAATAAGTACATCTAATTCAAGGTCCCTATGGGAGATAATTAACAAGGGGGACGACTTCCAGACAGCACTAACATCTAGTAATGTGCCAAAGGCGCAATGGGTAAAATTCTACACGGATCTCTTCCAGGAGAAGGAGGCAATTAAGACCAAGCAAAGACCTGGGAATGAGTGGCGTATTAACATTGATAAGGAAGACATATTACTAAGGATACAAAAGCTGATCTCATCAAGAGCTGCCGGCCCAGACGGTATCTCGAACTGCATGCTAAAGGAAAATAAGGAGGAATGGGCAGACTTTATCTTAGTATTATTCCATCAGATACTAAAAACCAGAACAATTCCACAGTCCTGGAAAGAGGCTCTAATTGTGCCGATATACAAAAAAGGGGACCATAATAACTCGAGGAATTACAGGCCAATTGCCCCCCTAGACTCCATAGGAAAATTGTTCTGCCCCATCCTGTTGAGAGATTTAAAGTGCTGGCCAATAAAGTCTGGAATCCTAGATAAGCAGCAAACAGCATTTATGAGTGGTGTCAGAACATCTTTGAATTTATTTATCCTGAATATGCTAAAAAAAACTACAGGCATTAAAGCAGAAAAAGAACATATACCTGGGCTTCATCGACCTCGAACAGGCCTTTGATGGGATCTGTAGGGACCTATTCTGGGCTAAATTAAGAAAATGGAACTGTCCGGAGGATTTGATTGAGGCTATCCAAGAACTTTATACAAACACCTCAGTTCAAATACTGGTCTCCAAAGGCGGTGACCTGACAGAAAAGATCCTGACCTCCAAAGGCATAAAGCAAGGGTCTGCCTTGGCACCGTTTCTGTCCATTCTGTATTTAGCATACATGAAGGAATCCCAGGAACAAATACGAGCATTTCCCCCAGTATTTCAGGACGAGGAGCTCTAATGGATCTTATATGCAGATGACGTCGTATTTATAGACCAAACCCCAATAGGTCTACAAAGACGAATGATGGAATTCAAGACCTTCTTAAGTAAAAATCACTTAAAAGTCAACATGAAAAAATCTATGGTCCTAATAATGCAGTCAGCTCGAGGATCCAAAACTACAACAAAAAAAAAAGGATTCACCTGGTCACTGGACAAGCAACCTCTTGAAATAGTTGACTCAACAGTTTACCTCGGAGTCCAAATTAACAAAAATATCAATGAGCAGGCTCAATTGAGTTGTATCAAAGAAAAACTCACTAAACTATCTAATCAAGCCCGCGTTCTCCATCGATGCTACGGAACCTTTTCAATGATGCCGCTAATTCTATTCTATAAACAAAAGGTTGTGGCGATATTGACTTAAGGAGCAGAATCCTTGTTAACTCTACATTGGAAGATGTGGGGGGTCCTCGAGGCATTTTTCTGGAGGAAGGTACTTAGGCTTCCAAATTGTCTCTTTGTATCCACAATAAGGCATGAACTGAGACTGCAATCGATGGAGTCAATAGTGCTGTGGAAGACACTCTCGTTGTTTCGAAAGTGTATCCTAGACAAACCGCCTATCTCGTTTGAAGTGTTGGCAAATAAAGAGGTAAGAAATGCAGATCCCAATCTCAACACTTGGAAACAGAATTGCCTTGAAATTCTAGAGCACTACAATATCAAAACGGACACGCTTAAAGACAACACGGATAAAGCAAAGAAAACTCTACGGGAAAAAGACTGGGAAGTAACAGACAATCTAAAGAGGCAAAAATACCGACTGTCATAACATTATCTGGGAACGATAGGCCTTGAATGACCACCTGCCGTAGGTTTCCTCAGCAAAATACAGGGACCTATTGATGAGATGTAGGCTAAACATCTTGCCAACCAGGGAGGTTCAATACTCAAGGAAACAATTCCCAGTTGAAGAGGCTACCTGTCGATTTTACAAGGACCCAGAGACGATGGAATCAATTAAACATTGGATGTTTTCTTGTCCTGTATTAAACACCCAAAGGAACATATATTTAGGAGAGTGGGTGATAAATATAAATATGTCAACGGACGAGGAATACTGGGAAAGAATTTCGACAGTTCAAAAAATTGGACCCACCCTGGAAGCGCTAAGATTTATAGAATCAATTCTAAAAGGACTAAAAGAGGACAACAACGATTCTTGAGAGCAGGGCGAGGTCCCGAGTGAAGGGTGGGGAATGGGAATGGGATAGGTCACTAAAGGTTGAAAATGTGTATTTAACCAATAAAAAAAAAAGCAATAGCCCCACCTCTGCATGTGCCAGGGACTTGTCCCCTGAGGCCGCAGAAGGGCAAGGAAGGCGTCCCTCCACTAGTACAAGATCAGGTGGTCCTTTTAGTGTAGAATGTATGGGGGGTGCTAAACTGACCCCCTCCTTCCTTACACTAGTAGACTGAACTCGGAGGGGAGGTGGGAAGGCAGTGTATTGTACGTTGAAGAAATGGTTTGCACTATTGAGTTGCAACTAGATGAGCTCTGCGGATACACTTGGAAGAACTTTGAGAGCAGCCAATGTACTAAACACCCGCTCCTGCCCCCCTCCAACATACCTTCCAAATACTATACATGCCCTACACACAAACACGCACCATAATGACCAACATTTGCATACAACAAACGATCCCGGGCACTGGACCTTACCACTATGGATACACCAAGCCAGTATGAACATTGAAACTAATGGCCAAACTACACATGAAACACACACACATACAGCAAAATAACAAACATTCACATACAACAAACACCCATGCATTGGAACTCACACTTAAGGATACAACAAGTCAGTGCATGCAATCAATCCATCTGCAAGCCAACACACACACAGTGAATGCAATCAATCCACCTGCAAGCCACCACACACAGTGCATGCAATCAATCCACCTGCAAGCTAACACACACACAGTGCATGCAATCAATCCATCTGCAAACCAACACACACACAGTGCATGCAATCAATCCACCTTCAAGCCAACACACACGCAGTGCATGCAATCAATCCACCTGCAGGCCAACACACACACAGTGCATGCAATCAATCCATCCATCTGCAAGCCAGCACACACACAGTGCATGCAATCAATCCATCTGCAAACCAGCACACACACAGTGCATGCAATCAATCCACCTGCAGGCCAACACATACACAGTGCATGCAATCAATCCATCCATCTGAGAGCCAGCACACACACAGTGCATGCAATCAATCCATCTGCAAACCAGCACACACACAGTGCATGCAAGCAATCCACCTGCAAGCCAACACACACACAGTGAATACAATCAATCCATCTGCAAGCCAACACACACAGACACCAGTTTCTCCTGGTTCTGGACGTATCCTATCACTCTTCCCTCACTAACCCACCCCACCCTCTTTCTTGCAGAGTCACATGAGCATCTGAAGACCGCCCCAGTGGTGGTAATGGTGCATGGTATAAGTCAAAGTACCATAGAAATGTTTATTTATGGGTACTCTGAAACATTTCACCAGATCACTCATTTTAATCTCTTTTTTTTCAGATCAGTTTTGGGGCACAAGATTCTATCTTTAGTGACAAAATGAGATTTCCTTCCTTTTATCGGACTGTGTCAAGTGAGCTCTCGCTGTTTGCAGGAATTACTCAGCTGTTGAAGCATTTTAGTTGGACTTGGGTTGGGATTGTGACTTCCGGAGATGAAAGCGGGGAGAGAGGTCTACGTGGACTACTGAATGCAGTCCACCAGAGTGGAGGTTGCATTGAGTTCTCCGTTACGATACCTGATTCGATTTCTTCAATCATAAAGCTTTACAAGATCACTAAATCTATCAAGAAATGCACAGCTCAGGTCATTATTCTATATGGTAGCGGGCCATCAATGTTATCATTCTTGTTGATGGCATTAATGGAAGACATTCCTCATAAAACATGGATCATATATGGGAATACACCGTTTGAAGAAGAAGTTGAAGATAAGAGTAATGTGTACATATTCAATGGGACGCTGTCCTTTTCTATCCAGAAAGGGGATATTCTCGGCTTTCAGGACTTCCTCTATGACGTCAATCCCTCAATGTTTCGAGAACATGACGCTCTGGAAATTTTATGGCAGAAATGGTTTCATTGTAAACTGAAGAGTCGAAATAATTTAAACAGCAGATACTTTTCTAATCTAGAGTTTTGCTCTGGAAATGAGAGCATGAGAAGCGTTGGCACCTACATGTACGATGTCACCAACTTTCGATATCCCTTCAAAGTTTACACTGCTGTCTATGCATTGGCGCACGCCTTACACAGCATGCATCAATCAGGCTTCATGTCTGGAACGGCCAGTGTTGACGGGAGCTTGCAGCAGGATCTCAAGCACTGGAAGGTAATAGGTTGATGGTTGAACCAGGCAAGGTAGACTTGTCCTTCTTGACACAAAGGTACTGTGCTTGTGTTGCAGGGGTTATAACCATGGATTCAGGTTAGCTTGGGGGTAAATATATGCTGTTTTGTATGTCCTCATTTTCTTCTTGCCATTTACTACCAACATTCAAGGATACTACTTACATCTCCTTACAAAATGCCCCACAGAATTAAGAAATCAGAAAATGTGGCATGTCAGGGGTTCCAATCGTCAAGGAGTTTTTCATTGGTTTGCACTTCTCGCATGGATAGGTCTCATGCAAGATCTGCTCACGCATGGCAGGGGTTCCTGTGGTCAAGGGGTCTTTCATTGGATTGCACTTCTCCCATGGATACGTATTGTTGGGAAGGGGTCAGCCCCGCCCCCCTCCCTCTGTGTTTTAGAGTGAGGCAATATGCATTCAAACACTATGGGCCTCATTACAACTCAGGCGGTAAGGGTTTTACGGCGGCGTAAACAGCGCCGACCCTTACCGCCTGAGTACGAGGTCCCTTAGCGCCATGGCGGACTTAACACCTGCTTTTAGCAGGTGTTAAAATCCATGGCGCTAAGGGACCATGGAGTTAATTACGCCACCGTAATTTACGGTGGCGTAATTAACGCCTTCCCCACTCCCATTATGCCCTATGGGGCAAAATGTGAATGGGGAAGGGAAAATGGGAAAATGGGGATTTACCGCCCCGCCAAGGTTGGAATGGGGCGGTAAGTCCTCCTACCACCATGGCGTAAACATAGTTTACGCCATGGTGGTAAAGTCACGGCCCAGGCAGTAACTTACCGCCTGGGTCGTAATGAGGCCCTATGATGGGCCAGGGGGGAGGGACGCCTTCCTGTTTAACAGGGCCTTACTTCAGTATAACTAAATATAGTTTAACTACAAAGTATAGTATATGGCGCGAGCGACATCACTATTTTGCGTAGTTCTTAATAATGATAGGTAGAAGGGATGGCCTGTGCGGTAAATCCGGCATTGCATGTACTAGGCCCCAATTTTCGAGACCACAGAAATCCTGAGCCTTGCCTGAGCTCCCAAAAGGACAGTTCACACCCCCAACCACCACAAGTCTATTAATTGTTCTAAAAGTGTTGCAAAAAGGTGTTATTTCACCGAGGATCTGCGATCACAGACATTTGCCTGGTGTGCATTTTATCTCCCACTGGCCAAAGCATGACCCAGCTCACTCTCGGGTGACCATGAATTATAACCCATATAACTGACTATACTTTAAGACCGCTTAATTCCATGCAACCAGGGGCCCTTTGACCACCAACCCCAAAGCAACAAGTCCTGAAATGTTCAAAGAGGACGGATAGGACACATTGGCAAAGTGACAATCGTGTGATTTATATTGCGAGGTGCTGGGAGGGAAACATTATAGATCAAAACGAGGGTGGAGACTTTGAAGCTGGATGGCATTGAGAGAGGGAGTGAAATTTGTGTGTGAAGGTTAGAGTGTCCCAGAACCTCCAGTGTGTCTGTATTAAGGCCTGCCAAATGCACAGTAATATAAGCTGTATAGTAGGAGTATAATTAATTTATTTTCTGACCTTCCACCCGAGAAGTAGATGAGCCCTGCAGCGCCCACGTGATAGAAGATGAACGGACAGTCTGGGACCAATAAACTGCAATCCCTTATGGGTAAAGGTGGTACCTGTGTAGGGTCCATCCAATCAGTCGCATGGGTTTTCACTGTATGTATTGCTTCGTCTACGACAATGTTTTCCTATATAAGATTCTGCTTGTACATCTTTTTGGCAGAACGTTCTTAGCAGCAGAGTTCTTCACTGTTGCTCTCATCTGCGTGAGATTAAAACTTGTTATCCTTACAAGATCGAGTGGTTTAGCAGGAGCCATTTTGAGAAAAGTCTGCTCTGCTCTCTGAAGCGGGGCGTGGCTCCGAGGAGAGTGCAGGCCGGTGTTGGAACCCTGTGACAGAGTAGTTCAGGTGAGCACGCACACGTGAGTAGACTCTTGTAAGAGATAACAAGTAGGCGACAGATGCATGGGGAAGTGTGAAAGGTGTGAGTACGTGGAGAGCGAGGTCATCGATGTGACGTGGATGAGGTCAGGGTTATTTGTTAAGATTCGTATTATGATTGGAGTGTTTCGGTAACGTATTAAAAGATAAGGAATTATAAGGTAAGGCAAAGGTAAGGGAGGGAGCCCCTCCTCAGAAGGCGAGGGAAGGTGGTACTACAGGATAACATTATTTAAAGGAGGAATATAAAAATAAGAGTAGTGGTCTCGTATAAGCAGGAGGCCTGGAACAAGCAGTGGTTGCTAGTTTAGCGTATTGTTTTGATTTATTGTCTTCATGCTTTTTGGGTAAGGAACAGGCCCTAGAAGGGACAGTAATTGTGTGCATCGTGGTGTGGTGATGGATGATCTTGTGGAATGGTGTGTGCACGCAAGGAAGGGTGATAGAGAATGGTGGGGGTTGCTTTTCTTGTTTTGTTGTTACAAGCAAGCAACACCGTGTGCAGCGCGTATGAGGGGCTTTGCGGAGTCAGTAAGTGATAGACATCACTAGCATGGGGGGAGGAACACCAATAGAACACGGGTACAAGGGCCTGCCACTGTATCATAAGCAGTGGATAGTGGAGACAGGAGGAGGGGGATGCCCTGCCCGTGGCCAGGGCAGGGCTCACACAGCAAGAGCATTTTGGAGCACATTTCCACATTTCTAGTAGCAAAATATAAGGGGAAGTAGCTACAGAAGAGAAAATAAATTCTTGATCTCTGGCGTATGTTCGAAGACACAGAAGATCAAGGGAATGGAGTGGAGGTGCAGAGGTAGGAAGATGGGAAGTGCAGAAAGGGAGAAGGAGAAGACGGGGTGCCAGTGGAGGGTAGGGGATTATATCCCCTAACAACATATCCAGCATAAGGGTATACTAATCCAAGCTATGTACCCACTGCAATAGGGACCCCTTCTGCTGTGGTAGGGTCTCCTGCAGTGCTGGTAATACCACAGGCTACCGCTCCCCCACCTCCGTATGCTTCCGTATGCCCACCCGCTGGAAGTACTGGCATCAGCGGTTTACAAGTCTAGGGAGTTCGAGGATAGGTTGACACGGATAATAACAGAATTGAGGAGCATACAGACATCCCCAGGAACAGTAAGTGCTGCTAAGTTGGAAAATGAAGGAATAAGACATGAAGGTGTTGAAAAAGAAAGAAGCCCGGGTGGGTGGATTATCCAGGGAGAGGAGAATACGGTGTTGGGAGAGAATGGGAAGGAAGGAGATGCTGATACGTTTACTAAGGATCAGAGTGAAGGAAAAGGGAGGGGTGAAAAGGCTGCTGAAAATACCCCACAAGTAGAATGTCTATGGACAGGGGGCAGGTTGAGGAACAGAGCCGGCTGGATGGCATTAGCAAAGAGAAGAGGAGTTGTGAGGAAGGGTTTGGGAAGTAGAGCAAAGATGCAAATGCTGCTCATACATGAGGGGTCGGGGAGGACACAGTATGTGCCCTGGCCCCAAATGGATAATTAAGGCACTCTCCAAGGTCACAGTGGGAGTAAGTTGATGTACAAATTTGAAAAGCAAACAGCAAGTGTGCCCCTGGCAATAGGGGACCTTAAATGCTTGCTGGTTGCTGTAATTGGGGACCAACCTGGGGACGTGTGGGTTAAGGCCGGATCCCCGAGAGTAACTTTGGGAAACGATGCACATGATGGAGCATCATTCAATGAAGTTAGAGCATTGGTATGGGATGCACTAGGGAGCGCCTTCCCAGATACCCCTGATTTACAGTCCTTGATGCAGTATACTCTGGGTGATAATGAGGACCCGGCTCGATGTATTCTAAAAATGCAAGAAAAGTGGAGAGCTGAGACAGGTGGGCCATGGGATCAATCAATACTATTCTTCTATGTTATTGAAAAGAGGGGCTTTCCAAAGGAAGTGCAGAAGGCGTTGAATAAGATCATGGGTATTGAGGCGAAGGGGGGCGGAAATACAGTGTATAATAGTGCATCATTGTAAAAGGATTAAGGAGTGGGAAAAGGAAACAGCCCGAAGACGCCAGGGAGAAGAAGCAAAATTGGTGGAGAAATAATTGGGGAAAGGTGCATGAACTGATGACAGTACAGGGGAAGGAACATAGAGTACCCAGCAAGTGGTGAGGTCCACTATTGCGGCGCTCTGGGCTGAAAGATGACAATGACAGTGGGTTGGTGGCAACAGTACCCCGGCCCACAGTTGCATCAAGGGGGGGCACAGTGAGGAAGGGAGGGATTTCGAGGAGCAGGGGGAGGAGGGTTTGTACCCAGGGGCAGTGGATTCGGACAGTCTCAATGTTGGCATTGCTTAAGGTGGGGCATTTCACAAGGGACTGCAGGAGCAGGTATCACTACAGATATGTTGTGATTAAGGGAATGTTTAAAGTAGTTAGATACCTGTTGGTGTATTCTAAGTACATAAGAGGTTAGAAGATGTTTTGCTGTATAAGAATTGCGATGGTGTATTTGAAGTGTTTTGGAACGAAGGGTATTTTTCAAGTAGTTAGATACCTGTTGGCGTATTCTAACTAGATTGGCTTTCAAAAGTACTATTGTAGTATTATGGATGCAGTTAGATACCTGTTGGTGTATTCTAACTGCTAGTTGTGCTCTAGTTTAGTGACAACATTTTATTTGAAGGAATATTAAGTATGCATTTGTTAAATTTGCTGGTAACCTATGCTTTGGAGTAATGCAGGTATCATTACATTTGAACCAACCACTTCTTTTTTGATATATGCAGTGTAGTGCCCTGAAGTGGTTGTGACATCAGTGTGGGCTATACCTACTGTTGTGAAGTTTTTCTTTCCAAGAGACACTTGGCCGTTTGTGAAGTCTGTAAGCTTACAGTTATTTTTGGTACCATCTGCATTGTACCATAGAAGCATTTGTACAACATATTGGCTATGTGAGTTTCTTTGTATGGTGGAACAATTGTATGAATTGCAAAAAGGGCATAATATGCCATTATTCACATTCTGCAGAAGCTGGTGAAATGGAATGGATTCAGAATGGATACGTATACAAATCATTAATTAGGGATGTGGTCTTGTGAAGCATGGTTGCTGAGAGAGTATGTATGTTTCCACTTGTATGACATCTGGAAGATTTCATTTATAATTATGTTTTTCATTTCCAGTACTTGTAGTAAGTACATTAGAAATTCTTGTTATGATATGATATGATATGGTATTTGTAACGCGCCTATACACAGGTGTTTCAAGGCGCGACGAGGCAGGGAGGGGAGGGACAAGGCGATCCTACTAGGCCAGGTGTCATTCAGATCGCGCAAGTGCAGGGGTGGGGGAGGGGGAAAAGTGCAAGGGGAAGGGGAGGGGGGGAAGTGCAGTACAAGGTAAGTGGCGTAAAGTAATAAATAAATAAATAAATAGGGCCAGCTGGTGGCAAGTGCGAGGTAAGTGCAGAGCAAGTGCTGGGGAAGGGGGGGGCTGTAGGGATACAGAGACAGTCCCGCAGTGCAAAGGGGTTCCAGGGCATCAGTTCAAGAGGAGAGTGGCTGGGCCAAGGACCGAGGCCGTCTAGAGTGGTCCAGTTGCAGGATAAGTGCAGTTTCAGTGAAGAATTAATTAGCTGTTCAGCAGGGGAGAGGGAGAGAGAAAGCAGAAGCAAAGAGGAAGGTTTTGAGGTGCTTCCGGAACCGGAGATGGTTCTCCTCAAGTTTCAGGGAGGCAGGAAGGCTGTTCCAGAGGGAGGCCCCTGCCGCGGAGAGTGATCTACCCCCAGCTCGTTGCTTCGAGAAGCGGCTAACCCTGAGGGAATTGGAGGCGGATGAGCGAAGGGCTCGGGAAGGAAGATATTTGGGAAGAGAGAGTTGAAGGTATTTAGGACCCAGGCCCCAGAAGGCCTTGTGGACAATGCAGAGGGTTTTGAACTTTATCCTCGCAGCCACTGGGAGCCAGTGTAGAGATTTCAGTCCTGGAGAGATACGGTCCCTGGGCTTGAGGCCAAGGACAAGTCTCGCAGTTCTGTTCTGGATGAGTTGCAGAGGGCGGAGAGTGGAGGCAGGCAGATTAAGATAGAGGCTGTTACAGTAGTCCAGCTTCGAGAGAACCAGGGCTCGGGAGACAGTGAGCTTCTGGGGGAAGGAGAGGAAGGGAAGAATACCTCTGAGGAGGTGCAGCTAGTAGTGTGACCTCTTGGCGACGTCAGAAATATGAGGAGAGAAGGAGAGTGTGGAGTCGAAGATGACCCCAAGGTTTTTTTCCTTGCAGGTAGGAGCAGGGAGGGGGCCAAGGGAGGCAGGCCAGAGAGCTGCAGGGAAGGAGGGAGTGGGAGTACCGATGAGTAGAATCTCAGTCTTGTGGATCTTCCTGTGTGTTTATGGTGAATTCTACCTTTCCTGCACAGTAGTCAAATTCTTGACTTATACCTGAGACACTGTAAGTGTTGTCAGGATTATTTGTGGCATTTCTATGAAGAATGAGCATTTGCAAACACAACTGGTCTGAGCTGTTTAAGTAAATGTTGTGAATACTTGGTGGCAATTGAAGGAGAAGATTCATTGTTACATTAGCATAACAATTTACTCCAGTTGTGTTGCTAAATTTAAATGGACCAAAGCAAAGAGTTCTGTGTGTGGATCGTTTGATAGGCCAGCAGATTTTACTGGAGAAGACGCATTTGTGTCTTTGTTTTCTGATGGATGTGTAGTTGACTTTGTACTAGACAGTTTTGTGGTTGTATTCTTTGATGCAGAAGGGGTTGGTTGTTATCTGTTATAGATTCTGTTTGTATTACTTGTCTTTTTAATGTAAACTGAATAAAGAACTCCTGGAGGTCTGCGCCAGTTGGTTTTAACAATCTTTAATTTGCATTTAACAAAATGCCCCTCCTCATAGCAAAGTGCCCTTCATAACTCGTTTCGAAGGGCACTTTTCCAGTCCACGAGTGGACAGCTGACGCGCAAGATTGTGAAAGGAGCTAAGGGATCTGACCCATGACCAATTCAAGTTCGTGAATAATTTGAATTGAACAATGATCTTGTAAATGCCCATTTTTGAAAAAGTTCCCTTTGAAACGCGTTATGAAGGGCACTTTTCTACGAGAAGGGGCATTTTGTTAAATGCAAATTAAAGATTGTTAAAACCAACTGGCGCAAACCTCCAGGAGTTCTTTATTCAGTTTACATTTTTGGCAGTGTTTGGGTTTACACCGCAACAACCCCGCAGAGGTGCGACATGCAGAACATTTGTATACAAGTCACAAGTAGGCGGAAAAAGCCTTTACAAGAGGATACCAGGAATCTGAAATAAGGTGTCGCAAACAGACCAGCTTCAATCTAAAGCCACTTGTGTTACATTAATTGTCTTTTTAATGTTTTTTTTATTTGAGGTACAGTGTACATATTGAGATGGGGGTGTAGAGTGCCCATAGCCTGTTGTATTCCAGGATGCAAGTAATGCCCACGTTGACTTTGTTTGCATCAAAGTTAACTAGGAATGGACCATTGAGTGTACACAGATGTGAAAGTGCTACGTAACTCATGCATTATTTAAATACTGTGCTTCCAATGTCAATCAATGCTTGATCTAGGGTTAGACCTTGTGATTTGTGAAAAGTGACAGCATATGCCAGAGATAGAGAAAATTGCTCTCTGCATACATACATGTCTATGAAAAGAAGGAAATGTGCTATTGCCCGGCCCATTTATTTAACTTCTGAGAGTTTGTCGAAGTGGTTGTTGACAAACTGAATGTTGTTGTCATGTGGATATGTTTGGAAGCCAACAACTGTACCAATTTCTCCATTTTCTAAACCTTGTTCTACATCATTGTTAAGTTTTAGAGTTACTCTCCAGTTTAGACACAAAGTCAATATTTTCCCCAATCCAGCTGGAGATGCATTTTGCTAAGCTATTTAGTTGTGCGGTTGCTTGTTGACACATAGGAAGTGTCATGCCTTGCACTTCTAGTTTGTCTGTGGAGCTGATATGCCTTATGGGTTGCATTTCATTTTTCAACATTGTCTTGTTGAATTGACCACAGCTTGCAAGGGTTGGCATTAAGGACATGCATTTTAGATTTCGTTGAGTTAATTGTTCTGTGACATGAGGAGCAGATGTGTTTCAACCATAAAGCTCATGATTTAGTCTACTATTTAAGATGGATTTTGCAACTTCAGTAAGCAGACCAGTTGTACTGCTTTTTAAAATGTTAGAATATGTGAGGTATGCAGACTGACACATATTTTGAGTTAGTCCTCTGTAGTGAAAAGGTTGCCAGAGATTTACATTTTCAATGCTGAAGATGGTATTGCTGCATTTTTTGTGTCCTACGGTTTTGAAAAAAGGTTTTCCTTTCTCTGGTGTTAACTGTAGGAGGTCTCCAAAAATAATAACATGTTTTCATCCAAAAAGTTCTTAGTAGTTGGTTTTTAGGACTTCTTGCATTCTGCGATGAATTAAGGCCAATACAAGGTTGTAAAACATGCTTATTTCATCTACCAGGAGTACTTTAATTTGTTTTAGAATTCTGTGTATTTCAGTAGCAGCTTCTGCTGGTAATTTGTAGTATTTTATTTTATTTTGTTGTTTTACCATTAGGAGCAGTAGTTGGTGTAAAGTTACACCTCGGATGTTGTAGGCATCTAAACCCATGGGGGCTCTTACTGCAGCCGAAAGACTGCTGTTTGTTAAGTTTCATAGAAATATACTCATTCTTTTAATTAAGAATGTTTTACCAGAACCAGATTCACCACTTAAATACATGAGCAGAGGTGTATAACTTTTACAACTACAGGTTTTAGTTTCATGTTTGAAACCATGTTCAATTTCTTGAGTGACTTCTAGATAAATGGTGAATTGTTAATTATTTAGCTGTGATTCGAGCACTTACAAGTCTTCAGATTGTTTATATTGATACTGGTATTTTCTATCTTAGTCATGGCTCTTTCTGCTTCATTTAGAATGAGTGGTCCTCAAAGTGGTTCTTGGCTTCCTGTAAGGGAAGGTTGTCTGCCCTCAGCCCTGTCTTTGTCTAGTTGAGCTTCAATTTCTTCCTCTTGTTGGCGGTCTTTGTCCAACATTTCTTTGTATTGTTTGAAATTGTCATTTGTTATCCTGCTTTCATTTGCTTTGAAAGCAGCTTCAAATTAGTCATAGCCACCTAGTAATTCTTTTTTTCTCCAAGGTTTAAAAAGTTGGAGTAGGGCCATGTAATATAGTTCTCTATGTTGTGGAGATTTAAATAACTTAATATCATTAATTAGACCGGGCTTGGTGAGTTTCACTGGGCTTCCTTCACAAATTAAGACTGATTATTTACCAGTTGTCTCATTTGGTGTGACATTGTTTTTGCAGGCGTAGTTTTGGGCAATGTCGTACAGACTCATGTTGGTATGTGTCAATTACATTGTTTTTTAAAATGTCCTCACTATTGAATCATTTGTGGCTATGATTTCTATCTCTTGGTAGGCTCATAGTACTCTACTTTGGGATGAAGCTGGTCCAAGGTTCTGCCAGACAATGGGCCTCATTACGAGGTGGGAGGTAAGGGATTACTGGCACCAGTAAGGGCACCGGTGCCGGTAATCCCTTACCTCCCTACTACAAGTTTCCTTTGCAGGTCTTTCCTTAATGCCTGGTTTTTGCAGGTGTTAAGGACGGGACCTGCAAAGGGACTCTAGAACTAATAACGGTACCGCAATTTGTGGTACCGTTATTAGCGCCTTCCCCATTCCCATTGAGCCCTATGGGGTCTAAAATGGGAATGGGGAATGGCCCTGGTGAATGGGGAATTAACGGTCCCTCTGACCTCGGATTGAATCGGTAATTGCTCCATTCATCTGGGAGGAGTCGAAGTGTTTTGGAGGCAGCTACCTCCAACCTCGTAATGAGGCCCAATGTGTTCAGATTTTCCATATAAGACTGTACCTGTCAAATGGTCTGCAGCTTTGTAGCACCCGCATTCTCTATGTGGAAGCATTTTTATATTGAAGCTGTAGAATTTTTATGATAGTGATTTGTCAGATGATATGTCATCCCAGAGGTCTTTTAGCACTGTTTTCTCAGCTTTGGTGAGCTAGGCTGTGACATATCTTGCAAGTGCAGTATAATTGTCTGCAATGTAATTTCTGGGGTTCGCGTGAAGTTTCACACGCGATAATCCTTGGGCGAGCGGGAACGCGTATTTCGGGGGTGTGCGGGGTGTCCTACACATGAATTGGCAGTGTGGGTCCTCCCAGGTGTCCCCTCTACCCCCTCCACGGCCCCTGCAGCCAGCCCACACCACAGGGGTCTACCCTGCACCCCTGGTCATGTCCCGCAGGCAGCCCATCCACCATGGGCAAGCCCCCCAGCCAATGATCACCAACTCATGTCTCCCAGCACCCCTACCCCCCAGCAGTGAGGGGCACCTGCCAGCAGGCCCCTACTCATGTTCCACTCATGTCCCCCAGCACCCCCACCCCCCAAAAGTGAGGGGCACCTGCCAGCAGGCCCCCACTCATGTCCCCCAGCACCTCCACCCCCCAGCAGTGAGGGGCACCTGCCAGCAGGCCCCCACTCATGTCCCCCAGCACCTCCTTCCCCTATCAGTGAGGCGGCACCTACCAGCAGTCCACCACTCATTTCCCCCAGCACCCCCACTCCCCAGCAGTGAGGGGCACCTGCCAGCAGGCCCCCACTCATGTCCCCCAGAACCCCCACCCCCCAGCAGTGATGGGCACCTGCCAGCAGGCCCCCAGTCATGTCCCTCAGTACCCCAACCCCCCAGCAGTGAGGGGCACCTGCCAGCAGGCCCCCACTCATGTCCCCCAGTACCCCAACCCCCCAGCAGTGAGGGGCACCTGTCAGCAGGCCCCCACTCATGTCCCCCAGCACCCCCACCCCCCAGCAGTGAGGGGCACCTGCCAGCAGGCCCCCACTCATGTCCCCCAGCACCCCCACCCCCAGCATTGAGGGGCAACTGCCAGCAGGCCCCGACTCATGTCCCACTCATGTCCCCCAGTACCTCAACCCCCCAGCAGTGAGGGGCACCTGCCAGCAGGCCCACACTCATGTCCCACTCATGTCCCCCAGCACCTCCACCCCCCAGCAATGAGGGGCACCTGCCAGCAGGCCCCCACACATGTCCCGAAGCACCCCCACCCCCCCAGCAGTGAGGGGCACCTGCCAGCAGGCCCCCACTCATGTCCCACTTATGTCCCCCAGCACCCCCAACCCCCAGCAGTGAGGGGCACCTGCCAGCAGGCCCCCACTCATGTCCCCCAGCACCCACACCCCCCAGCAGTGAGGGGTACATGCCAGCAGGCCCCCATTCATGTCCCCCAGTACCCCAACCCCCCAGCATTGAGGGGCACCTGCCAGTAGGCCCCCACTCATGTCCCCCAGTACCATAACCCCCCAGCAGTGAGGGGCACCTGCCAGCAGGTCCCCACTCATGTCCCCCAGCACCCCCACCCCCCAGCAGTGAGGGGCACCTGCCAGCAGTCCACCAACTCATGTCTCCCAGCACCCCCACCCCCAGCAGTGAGGGGCACCTGCCAGCAGGCCCCCACTCATGTTCCACTCATGTCCCCCAGCACCCCCACCCCCCAACTGTGAGGGACACCTGCCAGCAGGCCCCCACTCATGTCCACCAGCACCCCCTCCCCCCCAGCAGTGAGGGGCACCTGCCAGCAGGCCCCACTCATGTCCCCCAGGACCCCCACCCCCCAGCAGTGAGGGGCACCTGCCAGCAGGCCCCCACTCATGTCCCCCAGCACCCCCACCCCCCAGCAGTGAGGGGCACCTGCCAGCAGTCCACCACTCATGTCCCCCAGCACCCCCACCCCCAGCAGTGAAGGGCAACTGCCAGCAGGCCCCCACTCATGTCCCCCAGAACCCCCACCCCCAGCAGTGATGGGCACCTGCCAGCAGGCCCCCAGTCATGTCCCCCAGTACCCCAACCCCCCAGCAGTGAGGGGCACCTGCCAGCAGGCCCCCACTCTTGTCCCCCAGTACCCCAACCACCCAGCAGTGAGGGGCACCTGTCAGCAGGCCCCCACTCATGTCCCCGAGCACCCCCACCCCCCAGCAGTGAGGGGCACCTGCCAGCAGGTCCCCACTCATGTCCCCCAGCACCCCCACCCCCAGCAGTGAGGGCCACCTGCCAGCAGGCCCCGACTCATGTCCCACTCATGTCCCCCAGTACCTCAACCCCCCAGCAGTGAGGGGCACCTGCCAGCAGGCCCAAACTCATGTCCCCCAGTACCCTAACCCCCCAGCAGTGAGGGGCACCTGCCAGCAGGCCCCCACTCATGTCCCCCAGAACCCCACCCCCCAGCAGTGAGGGGCACCTGCCAGCAGGCCCCCACTCATATCCCCCATCACCCCCACCCCCCAGTAGTGAGGGGCACCTGCCAGCAGTCCACCAACTCATGTCTCCCAGCACCCCCACCCCCGAGCAGTGAGGGGCACCTGCCAGCAGGCCCCTACTCATGTTCCACTTATGTCCCCCAGCACCCCCACCCCCCAACAGTGAGGGGCACCTGCCAGCAGGCCCCCACTCATGTCCCCCAGCACCTCCACCCCCCAGCAGTGAGGGGCTCCTGCCAGCAGGCCCCACTCATGTCCCCCAGCACCCCCACCCCCTAGCAGTGAGAGGCACCTGCCAGCAGGCCCCCACTCATGTCCCCCAGCACCCCCTCCCCGTATCAGTGAGGCGGCACCTACCAGCAGTCCACCACTCATGTCCCCCAGCACCCCCACCCCCTAGCAGTGAGGGGCACCTGCCAGCAGGCCCCCACTCATGTCCCCCAGAGCCCCCACCCCCCAGCAGTGAGGGGCACCTGCCAGCAGGCCCCCACTCATGTCCCCCAGTACCCCAACCCCCCAGCAGTGAGGGGCACCTGTCACCAGGCCCCCACTCATGTCCCCCAGCACCCCCACTCCCCAGCAGTGAGGGGCACCTGCCAGCAGGCCCCCACTCATGTCCCCCAGCACCCCCACCCCCAGCAGTGAGGGGCACCTGCCAGCAGGCCCCGACTCATGTCCCACTCATGTCCCCCAGTACCTCAACCCCCCAGCAGTGAGGGGCCCCTGCCAGCAGGCCCACACTCATGTCCCATTCATGTCCCCCAGCACCCCCACCCCCCAGCAATGAGGGGCACCTGCCAGCAGGCCCCCACTCATGTCCCCCAGCACCCCCACCCCCCAGCAGTGAGGGGCCCCTGCCAGCAGGCCCCCACTCATGTCCCACTCATGTCCCCCAGCACCCCCAACCCCCAGCAGTGAGGGGCACCTGCCAGCAGGCCCCCACTCATGTCCCCCAGCATCCCCAGCCCCCAGCAGTGAGGGGTACCTCCCAGCAGGCCCCCATTCATGTCCCCCAGTACCCTAACCCCCCAGCAATGAGGGGAACCTGCCAGTAGGCCCCCACTCATGTCCACCAGCACCCCCACCCCCCAGCAGTGAGGGGCCCCTGCCACCAGGCCCCCACTTATGTCCCCCAGCACCCCCACCCCCCAGCAGTGAGGGGAACCTGCCAGCAGGCCCCCACTCATGTCCCCCAGCACCCCCACCCCCCAGCAGTGAGAGGCACCTGCCAGCAGTCCACCAACTCATGTCTCCCTGCACCCCCACCCCCAGCAGTGAGGGGCACCTGCCAGCAGGCCACCACTCATGTTCCACTCATGTCCCCCAGCACCCCCACCCCCCAACTGTGAGGGACACCTGCCAGCAGGCCCCCACTCATGTCCACCAGCACCCCAAACCCCCAGCAGTGAGGGGAACCTGCCAGTAGGCCCCCACTCATGTCCACCAGCACCCCCACCCCCCAGTAGTGAGGGGCACCTGCCAGCAGTCCACCAACTCATGTCTCCCAGCACCCCCACCTCCGAGCAGTGAGGGGCACCTGCCAGCAGGCCCCTACTCATGTTCCACTTATGTCCCCCAGCACCCCCACCCCCCAACAGTGAGGGGCACCTGCCAGCAGGCCCCCACTCATGTCCCCCAGCACCTCCACCCCCCAGCAGTGAGGGGCTCCTGCCAGCAGGCCCCACTCATGTCCCCCAGCACCCCCACCCCCTAGCAGTGAGAGGCACCTGCCAGCAGGCCCCCACTCATGTCCCCCAGCACCCCCTCCCCGTATCAGTGAGGCGGCACCTACCAGCAGTCCACCACTCATGTCCCCCAGCACCCCCACCCCCTAGCAGTGAGGGGCACCTGCCAGCAGGCCCCCACTCATGTCCCCCAGAGCCCCCACCCCCCAGCAGTGAGGGGCACCTGCCAGCAGGCCCCCACTCATGTCCCCCAGTACCCCAACCCCCCAGCAGTGAGGGGCACCTGTCACCAGGCCCCCACTCATGTCCCCCAGCACCCCCACTCCCCAGCAGTGAGGGGCACCTGCCAGCAGGCCCCCACTCATGTCCCCCAGCACCCCCACCCCCAGCAGTGAGGGGCACCTGCCAGCAGGCCCCGACTCATGTCCCACTCATGTCCCCCAGTACCTCAACCCCCCAGCAGTGAGGGGCCCCTGCCAGCAGGCCCACACTCATGTCCCATTCATGTCCCCCAGCACCCCCACCCCCCAGCAATGAGGGGCACCTGCCAGCAGGCCCCCACTCATGTCCCCCAGCACCCCCACCCCCCAGCAGTGAGGGGCCCCTGCCAGCAGGCCCCCACTCATGTCCCACTCATGTCCCCCAGCACCCCCACCCCCCAGCAGTGAGGGGCACCTGCCAGCAGGCCCCCACTCATGTCCCCCAGCATCCCCAGCCCCCAGCAGTGAGGGGTACCTCCCAGCAGGCCCCCATTCATGTCCCCCAGTACCCTAACCCCCCAGCAATGAGGGGAACCTGCCAGTAGGCCCCCACTCATGTCCACCAGCACCCCCACCCCCCAGCAGTGAGGGGCCCCTGCCACCAGGCCCCCACTTATGTCCCCCAGCACCCCCACCCCCCAGCAGTGAGGGGAACCTGCCAGCAGGCCCCCACTCATGTCCCCCAGCACCCCCACCCCCCAGCAGTGAGAGGCACCTGCCAGCAGTCCACCAACTCATGTCTCCCTGCACCCCCACCCCCAGCAGTGAGGGGCACCTGCCAGCAGGCCACCACTCATGTTCCACTCATGTCCCCCAGCACCCCCACCCCCCAACTGTGAGGGACACCTGCCAGCAGGCCCCCACTCATGTCCACCAGCACCCCAAACCCCCAGCAGTGAGGGGCACCTGTCAGCAGGCCCCCACTCATGTCCCCCAGCCCCCCACCCCCAGCAGTGAGGGGCACCTGCCAGCAGGCCCCCACTCATGTCCCCCAGCACCCCCACCCCCAGCAGTGAGGGCCACCTGCCAGCAGGCCCCGACTCATGTCCCCCAGTACCCTAACCCACCAGCAGTGAGGGGCACCTGCCAGCAGGCCCCCACTCATGTCCCCCAGCACTCCCACCCCCCAGCAGTGAGGGGCACCTGCAAGCAGGCCCCCACTCATTTCCCCCAGCACCCCCACCCCCCAGCAGTGAGGGGCACCTGCCAGCAGTCCACCAACTCATGTCTCCCAGCACCCCCACCCCCGAGCAGTGAGGGGCACCTGCCAGCAGGCCCCCACTCATGTCCCACTTATGTCCCCCAGCACCCCCAACCCCCAGCAGTGAGGGGCACCTGCCAGCAGGCCCCCACTCATGTCCCCCAGCACCCCCAGCCCCCAGCAGTGAGGGGTACATGCCAGCAGGCCCCCATTCATGTCCCCCAGTACCCCAACCCCCAGCATTGAGGGGCACCTGCCAGTAGGCCCCCACTCATGTCCCCCAGTACCATAACCCCCCAGCAGTGAGGGGCACCTGCCAGCAGGCCCCCACTCATGTCCCCCAGCACCCCCACCCCCCAGCAGTGAGGGGCACCTGCCAGCAGTCCACCAACTCATGTCTCCCATCACCCCCACCCCCAGCAGAGAGGGGCACCTGCCAGCAGGCCCCCACTCATGTTCCACTCATGTCCCCCAGCACCCCCACCCCCCAACTGTGAGGGACACCTGCCAGCAGGCCCCCTTTCATGTCCACCAGCACCCCCTCCCCCCCAGCAGTGAGGGGCACCTGCCAGCAGGCCCCACTCATGTCCCCCAGGACCCCCACCCCCCAGCAGATAGGGGCACCTGCCAGCAGGCCCCCACTCATGTCCCCCAGCACCCCCACCCCCCAGCAGTGAGGGGCACCTTCCAGCAGTCCACCACTCATGTCCCCCAGCACCCCCACCCCCAGCAGTGAGGGGCAACTGCCAGCAGACCCCCACTCATGTCCCCCAGAACCCCCACCCCCCAGCAGTGAGGGGCACCTGCCAGCAGGCCCCCACTCATGTCCCCCAGCACCCCCACCCCCAGCAGTGAGGGCCACCTGCCAGCAGGCCCCGACTCATGTCCCACTCATGTCCCCCAGTACCTCAACCCCCCAGCAGTGAGGGGCACCTGCCAGCAGGCCCAAACTCATGTCCCCCAGTACCCTAACCCCCCAGCAGTGAGGGGCACCTGCCAGCAGGCCCCCACTCATGTCCCCCAGAACCCCCACCCCCCAGCAGTGAGGGGCACCTGCCAGCAGGCCCCCACTCATGTCCCCCAGCACCCCCACCCCCCAGCAGTGAGGGGCACCTGCCAGCAGTCCACCAACTCATGTCTCCCAGCACCCCCACCCCCGAGCAGTGAGGGGCACCTGCCAGCAGGCCCCTACTCATGTTCCACTTATGTCCCCCAGCACCCCCACCCCCCAACAGTGAGGGGCACCTGCCAGCAGGCCCCCACTCATGTCCCCCAGCACCTCCACCCCCCAGCAGTGAGGGGCACCTGCCAGCAGGCCCCCACTCATGTCCCCCAGCACCCCCTCCCCGTATCAGTGAGGCGGCACCTACCAGCAGTCCACCACTCATGTCCCCCAGCACCCCCACCCCCTAGCAGTGAGGGGCACCTGCCAGCAGGCCCCCACTCATGTCCCCCAGAACCCCCACCCCCCAGCAGTGAGGGGCACCTGCCAGCAGGCCCCCACTCATGTCCCCCAGTACCCCAACCCCCCAGCAGTGAGGGGCACCTGTCACCAGGCCCCCACTCATGTCCCCCAGCACCCCCACTCCCCAGCAGTGAGGGGCACTTGCCAGCAGGCCCCCACTCATGTCCCCCAGCACCCCCACCCCCAGCAGTGAGGGGCACCTGCCAGCAGGCCCCGACTCATGTCCCACTCATGTCCCCCAGTACCTCAACCCCCCAGCAGTGAGGGGCCCCTGCCAGCAGGCCCACACTCATGTCCCATTCATGTCCCCCAGCACCCCCACCCCCCAGCAATGAGGGGCACCTGCCAGCAGGCCCCCACTCATGTCCCCCAGCACCCCCACCCCCCAGCAGTGAGGGGCACATGCCAGCAGGCCCCCACTCATGTCCCACTCATGTCCCCCAGCACCCCCACCCCCCAGCAGTGAGGGGCACCTGCCAGCAGGCCCCCACTCATGTCCCCCAGCACCCCCACCCCCCAGCAGTGAGGGGCACCTGCCAGCAGGCCCCCACTCATGTCCCCCAGCACCCCCAGCCCCCAGCAGTGAGGGGTACCTCCCAGCAGGCCCCCATTCATGTCCCCCAGTACCCTAACCCCCCAGCAATGAGGGGAACCTGCCAGTAGGCCCCCACTCATGTCCACCAGCACCCCCACCCCCCAGCAGTGAGGGGCCCCTGCCAGCAGGCCCCCACTCATGTCCCCCAGCACCCCCACCCCCCAGCAGTGAGGGGCACCTGCCAGCAGTCCACCAACTCATGTCTCCCAGCACCCCCACCCCCCAGCAATGAGGGGCACCTGCCAGCAGGCCCCCACTCATGTCCCCCAGCACCCCCACCCCCAGCAGTGAGGGGCACCTGCCAGCAGGCCCCCACTCATGTCCCCCAGCACCCCCACCCCCCAGCAGTGAGGGGCACCTGCCAGCAGGCCCCCACTCATTTCCCCCAGCACCCCCACCCCCCAGCAGTGAGGGGCACCTGCCAGCAGTCCACTAACTCATGTCTCCCAGCACCCCCACCCCCGAGCAGTGAGGGGCACCTGCCAGCAGGCCCCCACTCATGTTCCACTCATGTCCCCCAGCACCCCCAACCCCCAACTGTGAGGGACACCTGCCAGCAGGCCCCTACTCATGTCCACCAGCAACCCCTCCCCCCCAGCAGTGAGGGGCACCTGCCAGCAGGCCCCACTCATGTCCCCCAGGACCCCCACCCCCCAGCAGTGAGGGGCACCTGCCAGCAGGCCCCCACTCATGTCCCCCAGCACCCCCACCCCCAAGCAGTGAGGGGCACCTGCCAGCAGTCCACCACTCATGTCCCCCAGCACCCCCACCCCCAGCAGTGAGGGGCAACTGCCAGCAGGCCCCCACTCATGTCCCCCAGAACCCCCACCCCCCAGCAGTGATGGGCACCTGCCAGCAGGCCCCCAGTCATGTCCCCCAGTACCCCAACCCCCCAGCAGTGAGGGGCACCTGCCAGCAGGCCCCCACTCTTGTCCCCCAGTACCCCAACCCCCCAGCAGTGAGGGGCACCTGTCAGCAGGCCCCCATTCATGTCCCCGAGCACCCCCACCCCCCAGCAGTGAGGGGCACCTGCCAGCAGGCCCCCACTCATGTCCCCCAGCACCCCCGCCCCCAGCAGTGAGGGCCACCAGCCAGCAGGCCCCGACTCATGTCCCACTCATGTCCCCCAGTACCTCAACCCCCCAGCAGTGAGGGGCACCTGCCAGCAGGCCCAAACTCATGTCCCCCAGTACCCTAACCCCCCAGCAGTGAGGGGCACCTGCCAGCAGGCCCCCACTCATGTCCCCCAGAACCCCCACCCCCCAGCAGTGAGGGGCACCTGCCAGCAGGCCCCCACGAATGTCCCCCAGCACCCCCACCCCCCAGCAGTGAGGGGCACCTGCCAGCAGTCCACCAACTCATGTCTCCCAGCACCCCCACCCCGAGCAGTGAGGGGCACCTGCCAGCAGGCCCCTACTCATGTTCCACTTATGTCCCCCAGCACCCCCACCCCCCAACAGTGAGGGGCACCTGCCAGCAGGCCCCCACTCATGTCCCCCAGCACCTCCACCCCCCAGCAGTGAGGGGCACCTGCCAGCAGGCCCCACTCATGTCCCCCAGCACCCCCACCCCCTAGCAGTGAGGGGCACCTGCCAGCAGGCCCCCACTCATGTCCCCCAGCACCCCCTCCCCGTATCAGTGAGGTGGCACCTACCAGCAGTCCACCACTCATGTCCCCCAGCACCCCCACCCCCTAGCAGTGAGGGGCACCTGCCAGAAGGCCCCCACTCATGTCCCCCAGAACCCCCACCCCCCAGCAGTGAGGGGCACCTGCCAGCAGGCCCCCACTCATGTCCCCCAGTACCCCAACCCCCCAGCAGTGAGGGGCACCTGTCACCAGGCCCCCACTCATGTCCCCCAGCACCCCCACTCCCCAGCAGTGAGGGGCACCTGCCAGCAGGCCCCCACTCATGTCCCCCAGCACCCCCACCCCCATCAGTGAGGGGCACCTGCCAGAAGGCCCCGACTCATGTCCCACTCATGTCCCCCAGTACCTCAACCCCCCAGCAGTGAGGGGCCCCTGCCAGCAGGCCCACACTCATGTCCCATTCATGTCCCCCAGCACCCCCACCCCCCAGCAATATGGGGCACCTGCCAGCAGGCCCCCACTCATGTCCCCCAGCACCCCCACCCCCCAGCAGTGAGGGGCACCTGCCAGCAGGCCCCCACTCATGTCCCACTCATGTCCCCCAGCACCCCCACCCCCCAGCAGTGAGGGGCACCTGCCAGCAGGCCCCCACTCATGTCCCCCAGCACCCCCAGCCCCCAGCAGTGAGGGGTACCTCCCAGCAGGCCCCCATTCATGTCCCCCAGTACCCTAACCCCCCAGCAATGAGGGGAACCTGCCAGTAGGCCCCCACTCATGTCCACCAGCACCCCCACCCCCCAGCAGTGAGGGGCCCCTGCCAGCAGGCCCCCACTCATGTTCCACTCATGTCCCCCAGCACCCCCACCCCCCAACTGTGAGGGACACCTGCCAGCAGGCCCCCACTCATGTCCACCAGCACCCCCTCCCCCCAGCAGTGAGGGGCACCTGCCAGCAGGCCCCACTCATTTCCCCCAGCCCCCCACCCCCCATCAGTGAGGGGCACCTGCCAGAAGGCCCCCACTCATGTTCCCCAGCACCCCCACCCCCCAGCAGTGAGGGGCACCTGCCAGCAGTCCACCACTCATGTCCCCCAGCTCCCCCACCCCCCAGCAGTGAGGGGCATCTGCCAGCAGGCCCCCACTCATGTCCCCGAGAACCCCCACCCCCAGCAGTGAGGGGCACCTGCCAGCAGGCCCCCAGTCATGTCCCCCAGTACCCCAACCCACCAGAAGTGAGGGGCACCTGCCAGCAGGCCCCCACTCATGTCCCCCAGTACCCCAACCCCCAGCAGTGAGGGGCACCTGTCAGCAGGCCCCCACTCATGTCCCCCAGCTCCCCCACCCCCAGCAGTGAGGGGCACCTGCCAGCAGGCCCCCACTCATGTCCCCCAGCACCCCAACCCACCAGAAGTGAGGGGCACCTGCCAGCAGGCCCCCACTCATGTCCCCCAGCACCCCCACCACCAGCAGTGAGGGCCACCTGCCAGCAGGCCCCGACTCATGTCCCACTCATGTCCCCCAGTACCTCAACCCCCCAGCAGTGAGGGGCACCTGTCAGCAGGCCCCCACTCATGTCCCCCAGAACCCCCACCCCCAGCAGTGAGGGGTACCTGCCAGCAGGCCCCCAGTCATGTCCCCCAGTACCCCAACCCACCAGAAGTGAGGGGCACCTGCCAGCAGGCCCCCACTCATGTCCCCCAGCACCCCCACCCCCAGCAGTGAGGGCCACCTGCCAGCAGGCCCCGACTCATGTCCCACTCATGTCCCCCAGTACCTCAACCCCCCAGCAGTGAGGGGCACCTGCCAGCAGGCCCACACTCATGTCCCCCAGTACCCTAACCCACCAGCAGTGAGGGGCACCTGCCAGCAGGCCCCCACTCATGTCCCCCAGCACCCCCACCCCCCAGCAGTGAGGGGCACCTGCCAGCAGTCCACCAACTCATGTCTCCCAGCACCCCCACCCCCGAGCAGTGAGGGGCACCTGCCAGCAGGCCCCCACTCATGTTCCACTCATGTCCCCCAGCACCCCCAACCCCCAACAGTGAGGGGCACCTGCCAGCAGGCCCCCACTCATGTCCCCCAGCACCCCCACCCCCCAGCAGTGAGGGGTACCTGCCAGCAGGCCCCACTCATGTCCCCCAGCACCCCCACCCCCCAGCAGTGAGGGGCACCTGCCAGCAGGCCCCCATTCATGTCCTCCAGCACCCCCACCCCCCAGCAGTGAGGGGCACCTGCCAGCATGCCCCCAGTCATGTCCCCCAGTACCCCAACCCCCCAGCAGTGAGGGGCACCTGCCAGCAGGCCCCCACTCATGTCCCCCAGTACCCCAACCCCCCAGAAGTGAGGGGCACCTGTCAGCAGGCCCCCACTCATGTCCCCCAGCACCCCCACCCCCCAGCAGTGAGGGGCACCTGCCAGCAGGCCCCCACTCATGTCCCCCAGCACCCCCACTCCAGCAGTGAGGGGCACCTGCCAGCAGGCCCCGACTCATCTCCCACTCATGTCCCCCAGTACCTCAACCCCCCAGAAGTGAGGGGCACCTGCCAGCAGGCCCACACTCATGTCCCACTCATGTCCCCCAGCACCCCCACCCCCCAGCAATGAGGGGCACCTGCCAGCAGGCCCTCACACATGTCCCCCAGCACCCCCACCCCCCAGCAGTGAGGGGCACCTGCCAGCAGGCCCCCACTCATGTCCCACTCATGTCCCCCAGCACCCCCACCCCCCAGCAGTGAGGGGCACCTGCCATCAGGCCCGCACTCATGTCCCCCAGGACCTCCACCCCCCAGCAGTGAGGGATACCTGCCAGCAGGCCCCCACTTATGTCCCCCAGTACCCCAACCTCCCAGCAGTGAGGGGCACCTGTCAGCAGGCCCCCACTCATGTCCCCCAGCACCCCTACCCCCAGCAGTGAGGGGCACCTGCCAGCAGGCCCCCACTCATGTCCCCCAGTACCCTAACCCCCCAGCAGTGTGGGGGAACCGGCCAGCAGGCCCCCACTCATGTCCCCCAGCACCCCCACTGCCCAGCAGTGAGGGGCACTGGCCAGCAGGCCACCACGCATGTCCCCGAGCACCCCCACCCCCCAGCACTGAGGGGCACCTGCCAGCAGTCCCCGACTCATGTCCCCCAGTACCCCAAGCCTCCAGCAGTGAGGGGCACCTGCCAGCAGGCCCTCACTCATGTCCCACTCATGTCCCCCAGCACCCCCACCCCCCAGCAGTGAAGGGCACCTGCCAGAAGGCCCCCACTCATGTCCCCCAGCACCCCCACACCCCAGCATTGAGGAGCACCTGCCAGCAGGACCCCACTCATGTCACCCCCCAACACGTCAGCATGACACACAATCAAGGCCCTCATGGCACCCAAATCCCACCACACGCCACCCCTGGTCAAATAACCAACCAAGCATAACATACACCCCACATTGAAATGGCCATGACATGAAACATCCCAAACGGCATGTATGTACATCAACACATGTCCGTTACACACACACAATGGGTGCCAGCGAATGTGAAAACCCACATCGTGACATGCATGAGAACAATGAGACAATACCAGACATTGAAGTACGTGAAAAAATGTGTTGTCCAAAAAAACTGTGGTGAAACAAATTAAAACAACAAACTATGGACATAAGGAAAACAATGTAGAACGTCAAATAATTATAAAAAAAGGAAATAAGAATCCAAAAAATATGAAATCAAAAATGTCTCCAAAGTCTCTCTCCAACAAAGCAAATCCAAACCAAACTGATAAAGTAATATCCATTGCTCCATGGAAAAATAATAAAATGAAAATGTCCACAAATCAACACTTCAACTATTTACAAGGATGAAATCCTGGGTCCATGAGCCCAACTGTCCAAATGAAACCTACAAAAATACACTAACTAATGAAGAACTATATACAAAAAAGTGGGGTATTGTCCAAGCGCCCCAAAAAATATTGAAAACAAAAATGAAACCTAACACTAACTAACTATATACAATGGCAGGGGCACTCCCTGCGAAATGCCTCGAGGCACTCGGCCCGCCTCAGGGCCCTCTGCATGGAGTTCTCCACCCTGACCATTGTGAGCTGTGCCTCTTCCGCCCACTGCCACTCCGCCTCTATGGCATGGCCAAACCGCTGCCACACGAAAGACACTTGAAAACCTGGGTCCTCCTGCCCTACGGCCGATGCCTGCCCCTCCGATGTTGAAGGCCCCGAGCCATCATTGCTCCCACCATGTTGCTGCTGCTGTGCCTGTGCCTCTGCCCTGGCTCTTGCTGCCTACACGTCCTCCTCTGGCTGGGGTGCAGTTGTCGTGGTGACCACCCCTGCTGGACGTTTGACTCCCGACTATGGCAGGGATGTGTCCTCCACCAGCCTGGTCGATGGGTCAGAGGCAGATCCACAGGGTACCCAGGTGATACATGGGTGGGAAGATGGCATGGAGGACGACTGGCAGGTAGGGGGTTCAGGTGAGGAGGGGTTCGGAAAAAGGTCCAGCATACGGAGGAATCCAGCCCTGGTGACCAGTCCCAGTAGGTCAACGCAGTTACAGGTCATTTGGTCGAAGATAAATCGTCGACAGGACAAATGGTCGACGCAATTTGGTCGAAAGACAAATGGTCCATTTTTTTTGTATTTTCACTTTTTGCTAACCCCCTTTTTTTGCTAAAAAACCCTTCTTTTCCCTCAATGAAAACCTGAAAAATATATATATAAATAAATAAAAAAATTCGACCATTTGTCTTTCGACCAAATTGCGTCGACCATTTGTCTGTCGACCATTTGTCTGTCGACCAAATGACTGGACAGCCAACGAGGCATTCGAGATGACGTGCAGTGTCTTCACGAAAACACCGCAGGTCACCTTGCATGCCCTGTTGACGCAATGCCATCCCACTCAGGACTGGCTCAACCCGGTCCCGGATAGCCACGTCCGCAGGGAGAGGAAGGCCAGTTGTTGTAAGCGGATTCCCTCCCTGAAAACGGGTCTGGACGTAGGCATCCCTGCTGGTGCAGGATGATGAAGTCACAGGATCGGGGACAGGATTACACACAGACACCTCTGTGGTGGCGTGTGTAGCCTCCTGGCCCTGCCCCTGCACTGCACCACTAGCACCAGTGGAATCCCCACCTCCAGACCCTGTGTGTGTTCTTTCCACGACCTCCTCCTCCACCAAACCCCCCACAAACCTGGATGACTCCATGCCATCTTCCTCCGTCGGACCCTGTGGGGTCTCAGCTGCCCCTTCTGCTGCCGAGGAGTCCATCTCCGACCTCTGCCTCTTGGATCTACCCTCGGCAGCTGCGGCCTGGGACACGGCACCAGACTCCTCACTCACCGATTACATGACAATCTGGGAGGGGAGCCGGGCCTTGCGTCTCCGGCTGGTGGTCCGATCCTTGCCGCTTTGCTCCACAGCACCCTCTCCGACCACTTCATCAGTTGACGCTGCAGACAAGGAGAGATAGAACACAGGCATCAGGGCACTGTACAATGGACTGATACACACATGACAGTTGTACATGAGTGGCAGTGTAAAACTTCAGACATGGCATCACACTCCCCAACACACATGTCATTTCAACTCACACACATGAGCAATTCAACAGCAATTTTGCACCAGGCAGCACCATCCATACACAAACAAAAGCACCAGCAGCCGAAGGTGAGCCTGACGTCACATGAAACACGGGGAGTGCACAACACATGAACAAACTCCACCAGACCTACATGCATGTGTACATGTCCACAAACTGTCGCAGTCATGACATCCCCATCCATGTCACATCTGGCATTCTGCCTTCTGCATGTCAGTGTCACATGCATCCATGTTGCATCACAGTTGCACACTTGTCAAATACACACACATGGACATGTACACAGTGCAGATACATGCAGCAGGAACCACCATCCATGTGTGACACCACAACCATGCCAACATACATACACAGAAATGCAAACTTGTGTGCTCCCACACCTGTATTTGCCCAGCATGCTTACCAACACATACACCATCAATGTGTCTCACATCTGAGAGGACTCACATGTGGTAGCCTCACGCCCATGTTCATACACATCCCTACATGGCCCTACAAAAACACATGTGCAACCTGCACACTACTGGCACACCACGACGCGCACAGCGTTCAATCAGTATGCATGTACACTTACCGCTCGACTCCAGACGGGTCTGCCTCTCAAGGACTTGGACGTGGAGCGCTGGGCATATGCGTTCCAGGACCCTCATTTGGTTTTCAGACAGGTGACCCTGGTGCCCCTTGGCATCCACTGCCTTCGAGAGGTGCCGGGCCTTGTTGAGGGTCCTGGACCTGAAGTCCTCCCAGCACTTCTTGACATGTTGTAAGTCGCGGACTGCCACCTCCTCCGCGTTGATGGCAGTCACGATGTCCATCCAGATCCTGGTCCGTCCTTCATAGTCGGCGCGCAAACTTTCAAAGAGGGCCTCATACTGCCCCAGGACTTGCTCCATCAGGACACCAACTTCCCTGGCAGTGAAGCTGGTGGCCCTCTGCTTCTCTGGCTGGGGGTTGCCAGTGGTGCCAGATGGTGTTGTGCCTGACATGGCAACCCCAGAGGCAGGAGTGGGTGGGCAACTGGGTCCTGGGGCTGGGCTGTAGAGCGATGGTATCCCAGTCAGGAGTCTTTGGTTCCAGCAGGGGTGGTCACAGCAACTGCACCCCTGGCTGACGTGCAGGCAGCAAATAGCAGTGCACGTGGGCAGCAGGCAGTCAGGCAGCATCAGATGGCAGGTGGGAGCGTGCTCGGGGCTCTGGGGGGGCAGTAATTTGGCCTTCTGGGCAGGAGTGTGGTCTTCTGTGTGTTTTCGCGTGGCCAGCTTGATATGGAGTGATTTGGCACGTGAAAAAATTGCACGTCAGCATGTAATTCGAGGAAAGGCCCTTAGAGTGTAAGCGCATCAGCACACGTACGCGATTTCATTGGACCAAAGGCCCTTAGCGCGTAAGCGCATCAGCACACGTACGCGATTTCATTGGACCAAAGGCCCTTAGCGCGTAAGCGCTTCTGTGACGTGACGCGCGCGGGCGTTTCCCTGAACACGGGTGCATGTTCATCGTACACATCCAAAAACTGCACTTCCGAGTGTCAGCTCGTGTAATTGGAGGAAAGGGCCTTAGCGCGTACACACGTAAGTGACGTTGGACGTGTGGGCCAGTTTAAAAGGTATGTGTAGGACGCCATTTCCTTGTACGTGCTTTTCGTGGAGAGCGAGTGGGTGAATTCTGTACTTCTTGTCGGTTCACACGCGATTACTTCACAGCGTTTCAAGTTCGTACTCCCTGTTACCTCTGACAGCGTTCTAGTTCTTTTTTTGGGCCTGTTTCCTCAAACAGCGTTCACTTCTTCTTCTGTCCTGTCTCCTCAGACAGCGTACAATTCTTCTTTTGGTGGGGGTGTTGCCAACGCGCACACGCGCGTCTTTTTCACACTCTTTTTCCAGGCAGATGGTGAGTTGCGCACATATTTACCAACTGTGCTTGACCCGTGGTCGCGTACCCCTTCAGAGGTCATTGTAGGCTGCGTGTAACACGCATACGCTTATTTTTGTGTTTCTGGGTGCCACAGTGTAGTGCGGGTTCTTTTTTCCACACACGTGGTCTACGAGGGGTTGCATGCACGTTATTTTTTGTTTTTGGGGTGCCTGTGTGTTGCGTGACCTGTCATCTTCCCCCAGGGGTCACAGAAGCCTTGCTAGAGCACCAGGGTACGAATTCCATCTAGTACCCTACCCCTTTGACCCCCAATTGCCCAGGACAATAGTTTACTGCAACTCCCATACGCACAACAACATCAGTGCCATGGTAGGGAGGCGACCAAGTGGTAAGGGAGGCAAAGGTGGCCGACCTCCAAAAGGTGGGCGTGGTGGGTGCGGTAGGGGACGTGGCCAGGATTTGCAGGGTGACCCTAGACCCCCAGGTGTGGAGGAGAAATCAGGGATGCCCATGCCCCCCCCATGGTTCAGGGAAACGTGGCTGACACCATCCTAGCTCAGCCCTTGTTAGACCAGCCCATTGTGGCACCTGACCTGGCACAGGATGACTCCCAGGCTGACTTCCAGGTCAGCAAGTCTAGGCCACGTGTGGCGGTGCAAGTTGGTGTCTCCAGGCCACGTGGATCTGGGGCAGCTATGTCATCTGCTGCCCCAAGTAGGCAGGGTGGGGAGGCTGCAGGGGCAGCTGCAGCTCTATCCACCCCAGCTCTGATTCTCCCAGCCAGGACGGTGTTGGTCCATGTCCATCATACTGATATTCCCCCTGCCAACCTCACACTTCAGCCAATGCCTGCACCAAGTCCTGTGGTCATTGTGCATTCGCACACTCCTACTACCCAGTCCACCTGCGCTTTTGCCCCTACTGACCAGAGCGGCGTAAGCCACTCAGGCTCAGCTCCACCTTTGAAAAAGAGGAAGAAGGGTGCTCTGGCACAACAGGCTGAGACCCCAGACATGGCTACACACTCCGGCACGTCAATGAAGCCTACCTTCAATGAGCCGCCGGAACTTGATGCACTTGTGGCCTATGTATCAGCACATAGCCGCAAAAAGGTGGTGACTGCAGGGTGCAAGACCACACCTGGTCAACGTAGGGCACACTGGCAGACCTGTCATGTGAATGAGTAGAGCATTCAGGCTGATTGAGTATTGGCCTGCTAACATTGATTTTTAGGGCCTGTTTGTATGTGGTACATGATAGTTGTTTAATGGGAAGTTTAAGTGAACAACCATTGATGTGTACTTCTGCCTGCAATCACTGTATTCTTGTAAGCTGCATGTGTTGCAGTGAGTGGCACATGTGTATTTTGTAACACTATGTAGCATTTTTCATCTCATCATGTCCATCTCACATGAATGGGTGACAGTACTCATTCACTGACATATGGATGTACTTGGCAAATGTACCATGGCTATGCTACATGCCATCTGTGTGCTTCCATGTGTCATGTATGTGTTTTGGACATGCCACTCACAGGCCAATGTGTGATGCCAGTGCTACCCAGCATGCAGCAAATGTGTTGCTCTTCCATCTTGGTGTCATCAGTGTCTGCCTTTTGCCTCCCCTTCCAACTCAGTGACAGTGCATTCATGGCAGGGTTATAGTCATGTGGGACATGTGTAAATCATGTATTGGTCCTCTAGCTTGTTAGGCCTATTTGTGTGCTATGGTGCTAATGCCTGTTTCCATTTTTTGTCTTTCATGTTTTTGCAGGTGATGACGCACTTGATGCTGTTGTGGTTGAGGAGATGGTGCAGACCCAGGAGGAATCTCAGGCACAACTGGACACCAGTGGGGGACGTGGTGTGGTGGGGGGTGAGAACCCAATCTTGCCGCAGACCATTCTGTCCAGGGGTGTCTCTGGGTGCACCTCCCCAGACCTCTATTCAGGTGCTGATTCGGATGATGAGACCTATGTGCCATCGCAGGTAAGTGTTTCTGGCAGGGATTCTGTTCTGTCCAACCCACCTGCACCAGGGGTAGAACCCTCTATGGGGATGTCAGTGTTGGTAAGTCTGCCTTTGGCGGTTATGGATGCAGGGTCACACTCCACAACATCTGATCCTGTTCCTGGGCCAGCAGATCAGAGGGGGAATGCAGTCCTGCAGCCTCAGGCAGTGCCGGCACAGCAAGGCGCAGATCGCCTTGCCCCAAACAGGTGTGGTACCCTCTGACGCGGTGGCCGTACGCCACCAGGCAATACCGTATGGGAACAATCCATGTACGGTATGGGAACCCAACAGGCAGCATCAGTTGAGATGATGGCTCAAGCAATGGAGAGGGTGGTCACTTCCATTGTCCCCCCTGAAAGGCAGATGGGGCAACTACAGCAGGCAACAGACTCCATTTGCCAATCACACAGGGAAGACATGTTGGTGTCTGACAGGGACCAACGGGCGTTACTGGAGACTCTGCGCCAATCCATATCATTAGAGTCCCAGGGCCACAGGGAAGCCCTGAGGGTAGAACTCCATAACCTCAGGGAGACTCTTCTTGACCTTGAGGCTTCCACTAATTTCAGGACAGAACAGCAGCTGGAGCGGCTCACATGTTCGCTCTCAGCTGAGCTGCAGGCAACATGGGAGGAGATCCGGGCATCACGCGAGGCCATGCGTGCAGAAATGCATGCAACCCGTGAGGTGCTGCATGGGGATCTCCACACTTTAATCCTCCTGAATCAGACCTTCCAGACCTGCAAGCTTGCTGTCATGGAGGACCATACCAGGGCTTTGCGTGGGCTGCCTCCCATAGCGCCACCACCTCCTGATGCAGCAGCAGAGGGTGATGAGAGCGACAGCAGCAATTCTCCCAAACTAGCGTAGCCGTGCAGGCCATGAGCCCATGGAGGTGTTTTTTTCCCCAACATCCACACAGGTGGCTGTTGCTGTGTAGCCTCTCCTCAGACCTCCTGGGTGGCCTCCCCCACCCCCCTGCCGCCCACATGGCCATTTCTGATTTTTGATTTTTTTTTTTTTACAGTGTGTTGCCTTGTGTGGCTCCCGTGGGCCTCCACTGTATTCCGGCTGGGCACATGCTGGCTTGTCCTGAGTTTGGGTTAGATGCTTGGGTTTGTGACACACACAACCCTCCTGCTTCCCGTTTCCATGGGCTTGCAAAGGGTGTGACCAAGTGACAGTGACATACACAGTGACATTGGGCTCCCATGAGCTGTGTGGGCAGTCTGTAGTCAATACTGTGTAGACATCCCTAGTGTATATTGTTGTTGTATTGTACACTGCATGGTGTATTGATATGTGCTTGTGCATCCATGTCTTCCTCCTAATTTGCAGGTTCCTTCCTCATGTCTTCACAAGGGCGTCTACTTTGCAGATGGAGTTCATGTTATATGCAGTACACTGGCACATTTGCGTGGCAGCAACACTCTACAGTTGGAAGGGGTCGATGTGCTGGCTTATTCAGGTTGTATGACTACAACTACTTTCACTTAGTACTGTCATGTTTTTGCAATTTTTAAGGATGTGTTGGTGCATTGGGGTGGTGGTAAGTATTTGGTCATGTGTGCTGTTTGTTATTGATTACTGGGAGCATATTGTCTGTGGCCTGTTTTCATTTGGGACAGTGTACATTGTAACACTTGTGTCAGTTGTTGTGCATTGCTTTGTTTGCTTTCACATTGCATGACATGCCATGGTGTGTTGGGTGGGGGAGCTGAGGAGGGTTTGGGTGACATGGCACTGTTTTCATGTTGTATTTTGCAAGGGGGTAATCAATTTTGCAGCATAGATGTGTGTCTTTTGATGACACAGCATTGGTGGTGTTTCGGTAGGTAGGGATGCACACAATGTAACACTTCCAGGTGAACAATCTCAGGCTGGTATGGTTGTGACAGTTGACGGTCCCTTATGTCATCATCAGTGATTGTCAGCTGGTATGTGCCAGGGCTGTGTGCACTCCACAGGGGTGTGATTTTATGTGAAGTAATTGGCCACCAGCTGCGTACAGGCTGCCTCACCACATGCCCTTTCACCTCCCATGCGCAGCGGGCGTGCATGTGGTTGGGGATGTGGGGGCACCACCATGTCCACCGGCAGGCCCCGGCGTGTTGCAACGTTGTGTAGGACACATGCTGCCACTATGATCCTGCACACTACTGGGGGAGCATATAGCAGCTGCCCACCAGAACGGTCAAGCGAAAGCGTGACTTCAGCACTCCGAATGTGCGCTCCACTATGCCCTGGGTTGCAATATGGGCTGTGTTGTATCTTACCTCGTGTGGTCTGGTGGGGTTCCGAATTGGCGTCATCATGTGGGTGCTCAGAGGGTAGGTACTGTCCCCTGGGGAGGTGGTGATGGGTATCATTAGTGGGGTTGTGGCACTACTCAGTTTCTGAAATGCATGCATGTGCAGTGGCATTTATACTCACCAAGCAGCCATGTATCGCCATGCCGCCCAGCTTCTAGGTCCCGGTTTAGGGTTGACATTCTGTAAATGAAACTGTTGTGGGTGGACCCTGGATAGTTGGCATATACTGAGGTGATGATTCCCTTGGCATCACATACTACCTGGACGTTGATGGAATGCCAGTGCTTGCGGTTTCTGTAGATGTGCTCAGATGCCCTGGGAGGACGTAGAGCCACATGGGTGCAGTCAATGGCACCTAGCACTTTGGGGAAGTGTGCCACCCCGTAAAAATCCTGGACGACAGCCTGCCTTTCTGCAGGTGTTCTGGGCAGGTATATGTGCCTGCGGACTGATGGGCGTGCAGTGATGATGGCCAACACCTGGTGTAGGCAGCGTAACTGTGTGGCCTGTGACCCCCCCCACTATGGCACTTCTCCGCTGAAATGATCCAGTGCCCAAGAAGTGCAGTATATTAAGGACCTTCTCCAGGGGGCTGAGTGCTTGGGAGCACATGGTGGGTGATGTGAGGTCATCCTCCCACTCACTCACCAGGTCGAGTATTATGTGAGGTGGAAACTCGTACCTCCCATACACCTCCCAAAAAGGCTGGTTCTGGGTGTAAAAATTCTGGGCCTGACTATCCTCCTCCTCCTGCGGTATCCCACGGTCACTGCTGCTAGGAACGGTATATTGATCCTGGCGTTTGCACACACTTTTATGCTGCGCGGGTCCACGTACGCCTGCTTCCTGCTGGCGTACATCTTTCTGGATTAGCGCGTCTTTTTTGGCGCACGCATTAGCCCCGTTCGATTCCATGAATACGTGTTGTTAGCGAGCGTGTGGGCGTTCGGCGCACTTGCCTCCTGTACTTCCCCCATAACGCCCACATTTTCATGCGTTGTTTCCCATTCCACGTGTCACGCCCCGTATTACGCCTACTTTTGTTGTGTGTGCCGCGCTATGTGTGCTTTCGCTGTGTGCGTAGCGCACGCCGTTAGATGACCTGTGCGCCGGCGTGCACCGCAGTTTTTCAGCGCACATCCCAGTATTTACACGCGCACAGACTTCCATGAATCGATGTGCGCGGGTTTCGCTGTGATTTTCGCAGTTGCACTGTGATTCGCACACTTTTGCATGCTTGCGCGGGAATTTTCAGCGCACATTAATTCCATGAATCGGCCTGTAAGTGCCACTTAAAGATGGTGGCAAGATCTCTTTTATGTGCTTTTCTTTTCTTTTATGAAAAAGTGACGCAGTGCTGCTGTACATACACATATGCATTTTTTAACTTCCATCACAATGCTTGTAAAAAGAAACATTTTGAAACACAGAGCATTGTAATTGTTTGCTGCTTTATGTGAGCAGGTGTTGAATGCTGCAATGCATGGCATTTCCTAGACTGTTTTTTACTTGGTGTATATAGTCTTCAGCAAATAAAATTGACAAATATAATTTAAGTATTTAAGAAATCAGAGTGAGAGAAGAGATGGCACTTTCAGCTTCTTTCTGCAGTATGCCGCTGCAGAAGTAACAATAGTTTCAGCCACAAACATCATACTCCACATTTGTTTGCATTCAATAGATCTGACATCAGAGACTATCCCACTGTAACCTCTAATATAACAGTTCACAAGAGAGGGACACAAGGAAAGTAGATGTCGGGCAGTGTCAATCTCCATTTTGCATAGATGGCAGATCCTATCATTATGTGCCAATTTAGTCCATAGCCCGGTATGTTCCCTAGACGGAAGAAATTAAATGGCAAGTATGTGATGAATCCACTATTATTATACAAGCATAGTACAGTCAGATAATTATGGAGATGATTGGGTCGGAAGCTCTGAGTACTGTACATTTCATAGATTAACTTATTACTTAAATAGTCGATATTAGATATAAAATCAACATCACTAATATTCTTCTGTAAACATAAGTTAGGCATTAACATAATTTCATCAAGCTCTACATCAATCTTGTTAAAATTATTATTAGCCATTGCTCCTAATTGGATTAAAAATGGATTAGAGCCAGTCTGTCGGTAAAATCTTGCACGGTAACTAAAAATATTATTCGCATGGGGGGGGCATGTAGATGTCCAGAATAAGTTGTAAGTGCTGGAGAAACCACATGGAGCGAATACAGGGGACACCAAGCTCACAACGTAGTGCCTCCACAGGGACAGAGGGGGGCATTCTGAGAAGAGAGCACAAAATGTTAACCTCTATACACCTTAGCATAGGCTCACGAAGGACTGCCAAGCCATAAATGATCCCCCGTAAAATACTAGTTTGGTAAATAGAGACGAGTCCCTCAATATTATACCCATCCCTATTGTTGATAAAACGTCTTAATACCAGTAATTTCTTCCAGATTTTTGTCTTCACAATGTCTCCATAATAATTCTGTGTCGGTTTATTAGGAATAGGGCCACTCAGGTAGATATAGCTATCAACAATTTCTCAGTGAGAGCCATTCACAGTCCAAACAAATGTCTTCTTATTTTTGTAGGCTTCTTTCCAAATGCCATAATTTTGGTTTTTGAACTGTTGATTTTAAGAGAGTTAGCCTCAGCATAGATAGCTAATGAGTCCAATGGCCACTGTAATCCAATGGGGGTTCTGTCAAGGAGAATGGTATTGTCAGCATACCCAAGAAACTGAAACTCGATTGATGTGGGGAGGAACATTTTGGGAGGATTCAATGATTAAGCCCATATCGCAGACATACAGATTATAGAGCAATGGAGCGATACGCATCCTTGTTTGCGACCGATATTGGTGATTACAGTTTCCGTGAGTTCACCTGACTGGTTTGCTCGCACCATCACTGATGTTTCAGAGTAAAGAGAGTTAAAAAAAATACAGCAGTGTGGGTTTGTTGCCCAATTTAGGCCAAAGTCTGGAAAGTGACACAGTATCAAAGGCTTTAGTGAAATCCACCAAGCAAATATATAAATTGCCTTTGGTGTCATTGAGATACGATGATATAATAGCGCGTAGTGCACTTATGTTGTGGAGTGTACTAGGGCCTTTCCAAAATCTAGTTTGGAATGGGGAAAGTAGGTTAATTGAAAGGGCCCACTTAGAGAGTTTCTTCGAGAGGATAGTAGAAAGGTTTTTTGATCTAATATCTTTCATGGCTAGTAATCTGAAATCATTAGGATTAGTCTGATCCCACTTCTAATAGATGGGTATAAGTATTGATTACCTCCAACTTTCAGGGATCAACCCTGATTTCAATATCCTACAATACAATTTTTCCAGTACAATGGAACAGAAGGGAGTATTATCTTTGAACCGTTCAAGGACTTTATTATTATTTCAATATCCTCTGCCCCAAAACCAGTCATGAAGTAAGGGGTAGGCGTATAAGAATTAGATTTCTCAGTAAACTTGGGACTATAGAAAAGTGTTGCAATAGCTTCACACCATCTGCACATACTGATAGGATTAAGTTACATTTCACGGTGGCCATCTAAAAATATTGTAACCATATTCCAAAACTTTCTATTATCATTACTTTGAAGGAATATAAATACAAGCTTCCAGTTGCCACATCTGATAGAGGATTTGTTGTTACGCAACCAGTTTTTATACTTCGTTGAGAGATGAGTTAATAAGATATGTTTCTCTTGTGTGGAATAAGAATAGGCTCTCTTTATTTTAGTGCATTGCTGACGATGATTTTCTTTTGCATGGAGAATAGCTGCATCAGAGTTGTTGGTGTGGTTGGATCTTGAAAAGGAACTATGATGGTGCAAATTTATCCTGCTAATCAGCATAGGCATAATTTTAGAAACATCCCAACTCTGACCTTCAAGACATTCGGCGAGAGCGGTTCATTATGATGCACAAAGTTACCTATTCTAGACCGGTTAATTTCACTCCAAATAATACCATTTCCCTGTATATTCACCGTGGTACCGCGGGATTCTGTGCGTGATAGACTTGGGAGACCTGTATATTAGCATTGGCACCTGTATTGATGTACCGCGGGATTCTGTGCGTGATAGACTTGGGAGACCTGTATATTCGCAGTGGCATCTGCATTGATTTACCGCGGGATTCTGTGGGTGATAGACTTAGGAGACCATTATATATTCGCAGTGGCCCCTGTATTGATGTATCGTGGGATTATGTGTGTGATAGACTTGGGAGACCTGTATATTAGCAGTGGCACCTGTATTGATGTATCGCAGGATTCTGTGTGTGATAGACCTGGTAGACCAGCTAGCAATGGCATGGTCACTAAGGTAAATTAATGTTGTATTTAAATGAATGATGTTATCTTCAGTGGTTCTATCAACCAGGATGTAATCAATACATGCAGAGCTACCCCAGTACTCCAAGTCAGTGTGGGAGCAGCAATATTGTTATTTTTGATTTTTAAGCACAATAAGTAATACGTTTCAAATATTTTATTCTTCTTAGATCCCACAGTATATGCAGTCAGCTTTCCCTTGCCACACTGATTAACAGTATCCTCCGATATGGTAGATAAGGAGTGTATCAGTTTAGGAGCATTAAATTCTCCACCAACCACAATTTTGACATTAGGGCATAATTCATAAAATTTTTCAAGAATGTACTCAATGTTGTTAATAATTTAATTTGGTGAAAATTCCCCCTGGTGGGTTGTAAATGTTGATAGTTAGGGTCTTTGCAGTTCCTTCCAGTAGTGTTGCAGCCATGATAAAAGGAGAGGTGGTTTTTGCATTGAATGGTGCTAGCGAGTATTTGACCTGGGCTCCAATAGCCAACCCAGCACGAGGTCGACCTTTGTCACCTTTATTTGCATGGGAATATAATATATCATATCCATCAATTTTAAATGGATGTAAAAGGAATGATCTGAAACCACGAGTATTCCAGCATATTCAGAGGACGGGCCCAGCATTGGGCAGAGGTAAGTCTCCCTTAATAAGTGCTTGACCAATCACACACGCACATTTATTGACAGCAGTCACATCCTCACTATTAGTAACAAAGCTCCTCCCTACAAGTCCATTTTCATATGTTATCGGTGGTCCCTGTTCCCTGTGTTCTCTTCCGTTCTTAGGTGTAGTGAGGCAGAAGCCCAGAGAGTTCAGGCTATCGATACATGTACATATTAGCTCTGCCACGGATGCGGAGGTGCATTCAATGAATACCCAATTTTCTGCAGAGCCCCATTCAGGTAGTTCAACTCTACGCAGATGGATGCTGCAAATAGTTGACAGACGTGTCAGTGATTTCCACATACACAGAAGAGTGCAACAACTAAGAAAAGGGATATCATTTGTAGGGGAGATTTCTTCCAGCTTTAACAGTCTGCCTGCCAAGATTGGAATATTGTTGTATTTCTGGCTATGGTTAAAATGAGAATATGCTTACTGAGAAGTGTCTTATAGGGTAAGTAGCAAGAACCCTATATATATATATATTCAGTAAATAAACATTGTTAAAAGGATGTTATGGTTAAGTTGTGCTACTAAAAACCTATGAAATTCAGTAAAAAAACTTTGTTAAAGGGACGTTATGGTTCCAAGTAAAACCGAAAGACCCCTGAAATTCGCCATTCATGGTAAGCTAAGCAACCATAACTCGCGACACCACTGTGCACTGCTAAGACTAACACGCAGGACATCAAAGATGACATCACAAATATCATTGATGACATCACTGCTAGAAATCTACCCATGTTTTATTTTTTCAAAACTGTCAAATGAATGCACATACAATCGTCATATAAGCTCTGCACAAAATCCCACCAAACTTTGTAAACTCAATTGAAATCATGTCAGAAATATCCCACCCATCATCATCAACCTCACTTCCCCAAACATTATTTCATAAATTTCACAAGTGCAATACTAAAAAATATTATTGTCCCGAGGGTTCGGCCATGTATTCTTATACATACGTGGATCTATCTCAAACATTTCCAATTCACCTTACCTCACTTTTCCTCTTTTGAAAACATACGAAATCTGGCAGCAGGGCGCATCCATCTTGTGCTATTCTTATCCAATGCTGCATCTGCCTAAGGTAAACTGCCCTGACGTCACTAAATCATATGCCCCGCCCCTGAGCCTCACATCACCAACCCTGGTGATATTCTACACCTTTCTCAGTGACGTTCCTCTTCAGTGTGGCCAAACGCGCCCAGTCATCACCTACGTGACGTGACGCAGAACCCGAAAATGAACACACATCCACTAACAACACAGCACCTCACAATTCGGAATATTAAACCGTACTTTAAAAGAAAACAATAACACTGTACAATTTCTAAAGTACTTTTATTTAACAATAAACGCTCCGAGAACATCTGAATATTGCCATATGCAATCAAATTGCAAATTTGTTTCTTCGCTCGTGATCAAAAATGTTAATCGTGAGGCACACATAGTTCTTTTTCCGTACACAAAGTGTTTGTTTTTGATAAAAGTACCACTTGGTTCGCACAGTGAATTCCAGGGCTTCTGCATCAACTTGGGCCTAGACCACCATAAAGGATGTTATGTTGCTCCTAATCGCTAGTACAGCGTACGGGCACATTGGCCCTGGGCGATCGTCCCAAAAAACAGTCACTGTGATCCAGGCGTTGACAACTATGTGCAGCTACCTATTAAAGAATCCGTCAGTTGGCATCTGGAATCTATGACAATCGCAGAAAGGCAGGATGTAGCTATTTCAAAAACATAACAGAAAATGTGTCTCAATACCCGAACTTTATTACAATGTATCTATTGACTTTTTAATTCGGCATAGCGTTTAAACTAACGATTAGCACAGACATCAAACAATCTCAACAAAGACAAAAACAACGTGGAAACTGATACACAATTCGATATGATCATACATAACATTTTAATGAAATATTAGCATTGAACCTGGGTGAACCTAGTGGTGGTCTACATGCATCTCGATGCTGCACTACCCATAACCCATAACCACGTAAAAAAGAGAACTACACAAAAATAGGGTAGTTGCGTTTCATTGCAATAAGCCACACAGAACAGACAAATAGAATATAACCCAAAATTAATCTTCAGATAATAATAAGTTAATGCTCGTTCCGGTATACAATCGTCAAAATCAAACTTACATTATATTCACCATTCCAATGGTCTTGGCGTGAGTCAGACCGAAACGCTCACTGCGCTCGCACCACACCAAAGCTTCTTCATGAACTGAATTTACATGTTCCTTACACACTTTTGGAATGCATAACTTTATCAAATGTTCATTACTACAAACCCCCTCTCACGGAATAGTCCCTTTCTCTCAAGGTCAAAAAACAATTGAACCTTACACTTTGTGTCCCATTCGTGGGCTTCCTTAGCTCGCAACCAAAAGTTCAAAGCTGGTGACCTTCACTCAGAATCTAAATACATTCTCACTTTGCAACAACAAGGCTCACCGCGTCCATGAGAACTGTTATTCTCACACGTGCAGGGCCGCTCTTTGTATCAGACACTGCAGGTGGCTGCCTCAGATGCCAGACTCTAGGGGGCGGCAGTCTGACTCCATTATTATTTTAAATACATTTGAACACAGACACATTAGTCCTTCGCCTGTACTTTACGCACATTATATTGTGGAACACCTCCAAATGTAGCGTCTGACTTTCGTGACAAAAAAACACCCGTTATTTGCTTCTTGCTGCCATATCCCATCCCATCCGCATCAACCCTCACCTCCCCAGACAGTATTTGATAAGTTTAACAAGTGCAATGTTGTGTTTTTTAATATGTCTTGCGTTTCATTGAAATAATCCACACAGAACAGACGAATAGAATATAACCCAAAATGAATCTTCACATAGTAATAAGTTAATGCTCGTTCCGGTATACAATTGTCAAAATCAAACGTACATTATATTCAGCTTTCCCATGGTCTTGGCGTAAGTCAGACCGTAACGCTCACTGCGCTCGCACCAAAGATTCTTCATGAACTGAATTTACATGTTCCTTACACACTTTTGGAATGCATAACCTTATCAAATGTTCATTATTACAAACCTCCTCTCATTGCATGGAAGAATCATGTCAGCTTGTCAATAAAGCTGTATCTGCTTTTTTATATGCTGCATGAATGTTATCTTTTGAGAATGACAATATAATTTCTGATGGTATGAATTTGTTTTGTCACAGATGTCAGAAATGCAATTTTCCTTTACAATGTTGGGAATGCATTGAAAAAGTTCCTGTAAGAAAATTCTGAGGAAAGATGTAGTGTGTACAGTAGTACTGTACATATCAGCAAAACAGAAAATAGAAAGATAAGTTGTTTGTTAACAAACTCCCACAAAAAATGGTTCTTTTCAGAGCCACCACTAAAGATTACATTACTTAAATTGTGTTTCATTTCCCACACATCCCTCTGAGTGGCTGTGACGTTCGCGGACACCGTGCCAATCCGCGGATAGCACATGTTACATTCGGGCCTTTAAAGGTTTCCTGGCATGGAAAGGGGACTGCTGAGACCACGGACAGTAATGGTGTCCGCAGACATCAAAGGATCAGCCAATCAGGATTCCTGGGTGTGGTGTGAGGAGTTTTGTTAGTAGGAGTTGTGAGAGGATGGAAAATGGCCATAGCAGGCAGAGGGTTTCCTTTTGGGGGACTCTTGGGTATATTGGTTGACGGTTTATGCTGAGCATTGTGGAATAGCCAAAAATCTTGGATTCCTGGATTGGAAGTGTTCTGGTATGGAGTGCGAGACATGAAGTGGATGGACTTGCTCCCATTTTGTGCAAATTTGCTTCAATTGAAACATCTAGACATTATTATTGTTCATTGTGGAGGGAACAGTTTGGGGAACGTGACTGGAATTTCATTGTAGTTTTCAAAGAAGGAGACATTGGGAAAGTTGAAGGAAATGGTCCCTAATTTGAAAATATTGTTTTCTTGCATTGCCCAGACACAGATGTGGATGCGCTCAAGTTCATTTGTTCTGCAAATGGAAAAAGCGAGGCACAACGTCAATAAAGCTGTGTGTGCTTTTCTGTGAGATGTTGGCATCATTTGATAATGAGAACATTAAATGTGATAGTGCTAACATTTTTCGGAGAGATGGAGTCTATCTAACTGATCTGGATAATCATGGAAAACATTCAAAATGCTATGAAGCAGTTTTTGTGATAGTGAAAAGAAATAATTAAATTCAGTAAAATGTTTTCTTAGTACAGTGTGTAAAACCAAAAATTAAAAAAATATAAACGCCAAAAACAGAAAAAAGGTTCTTTTAAAAGTCACAATTTTTTCATGAAAAACAATTAAAATGATTTCAAGTGTCCCACCCCAAGCCTGGAATATTTTGGAAGTCTGCAGACTACTGAGCTGTGCGTGGACTGTGCAGGCTTCATGGGGGGCCTGTGACTTATTTTCTCACTTCTAATTTTTAACTGTGAAAGGTGGCTTGTGTGTTTTTTGGTTTTGTAATTTATTTGGCTTTTATTTACAGGAGAGGCAAGGAAGGGGAGAGAAGTGAGGGGGCACCAACCAAAGGGATAAAGGGGCAGGTGGAGAGAGTAAGATGTTGGGTGGGCCTTCATCAGGTAGGTGGCAGTCTTTCCCATGCTCCCTGACTGCAGCCCCAAAAGCGCTCTGAAACATTTCCCCCCTACAGATCAGTGCTTCACAGTACAAACATAGCACTGTGGCCCTCAAAAGGTAAGGGTCAACAGCATTGTGTATGGCCTGTGAAGCCGCTGCTGGGATTCTCTGCCCCAGAGGAGTATCCTTAGTGGTAACAGGAGCAGATGAAGATGATGGGGTGGAGGAAGACATCCTACCCTACCTGAGAAAGGTATCGCCTTTCTCAGAGCAGTTGGGTGGTAAGATTTGGTGTGGCGCCTTTTGGAAATTGTCCCGTAGGAGCCAAGCCAGGTTTCCCGCGACTGAGTAGAACTTTGTACTCAGTGCATCGAACCTTGCTTGCACAAGCCTTTGGAACATTACCAGCGGTAGTAAAAAATAGCCACTCTCAGGACTAACTCCTAGTACTGGTGACAGGGACTTCCTCCACCTCATCCTCTTCTTCCTTGTTATTCGCTCCTTCTGTATAACCAGACCCTCCAGGTGGTGATGGTGGCAGTGGTGGTGGGCGTGACTGGGAAGAAGCCATGGCCATAAAAGATGACATGGTCTCCAATAACTTGTGCAAAACAAATCTGCAAAGCAGTAAAGCAAGTGCTCTTTCCTGGATAGCCAGATTGAGAATGCGGAAAAATAATGGCTGGGTCCCTTCAGAGGAACTGTCCGTGAATTTATGTGGTGCCCGCAAACTACAGAGTCGCTAAAAGGCCTTAAAAAGTTGTAAAACGTTGGAAGATCAACCAAGAATGGGACTGGGAGCTTTGGAAGGGTCAAGCTTCTGCTTGAAACACCCTAGATTGGCGTAACAAACTGCACTTTTAAACTGTCCGCAGTCATGATCACCGTTCGCGGACACCCCTTCACGCCACATGGGTGCGGTCACATGATGATATCCATGGCCGTCTGCAGACACTCTTTGGGTGAGAATCGAAGGGCGCATGCACTAGGTGTCCGTAGAACAGGCACAAAACCGAGCATGTCCAGACCTCGTACCTACATTTTGAGCGCGGACACCCCGGACAGTCGTAGTGTCTGTGGACTCATAAGGGGAGTTTAAAACATAAATAAAATCTCACACAACAGTATACAAAACATTTATATTATAACAAATTATATCTATTCAAGAAATGGATGGGAAATCCGAATGGGAAACATAAATGGGAGAATTAGTGCGTTTTGTACAATAATCATGAGGGGAGGAAGTGAGTGAGGTTTCATCAAAGCGTCTTTGATTAAAATGTTCAGAATTTGATGGGGGTGATTGCTGGGGGTAAAGGGGGCAGGTGCAAAAAGGACAGTGATAGGGAACATTTTTATTGACATGATTTTTAACATACTGTAAAAGGTTATTTGAAATCATTACTTGGTTCATCTAATTTGTTAGAAAAGTTCATGATTTGATGATTTACAATTGGGCATAGGGCTTCTGTTTGTGAATCTGGGGATTTTGGATAATTAAACTGCGGCGTGGTTTCTTCATGAAACCTACGTACTGTATGAAAAACAGAAATTATTATTTTAGTATGGTGTGTACAAAATACATTATTTGTTTTCATTAAAATATGTATAGTATACCACTGGAGATGTTATCGTCGTCCATTTCCTCTTTTGTGAAGTTCTCCTCTAACCACTCAAGCGTGCTTGCCATTTCTGTGAGAAAGGAAAGCTCTTCTGTGTTATAACACATGTTTATATAATTAAAGTTAATAATAGAGAAATAAATACAGTAGATTTACTATTTAGTGAGAATTTGTTGTCCAATAAGCACTTGCTGTTTCTCAATCTGTATGCAGATGCAGAGTTGTAGTGAGGAGATTATATGAAGGGTACAGTTATGGTTTGTGATTTGTGCATTCCATTGTAATGTGTGCTAAATAAAATAATTATTCATATTTTTTCAAGTAAATATTTGTACAAAAAGGTATATTTGCTTGACATAAACATTAGTTATCATTATATGTACATCTCTCTGTTGGTTGATGGGTAAAACCTTTTCTGGTCTCCCCTGTGTCAGAAACCTAAGGGTGGTCTCCTGAGTAGGACCCAGAAATCCATTATCCAGGTGTCCAGGATATGGCCAACGCTGTTGGATCCAGTTCCTGGGGGTGGGCCAGTGGGGGAGGATCACCTGTTTAGGGGCACCCGGGATGTACTTGTGAAAAGACCCCAGGAGAGATGCGGTAGGACATAGGGGAAGAAGACGTGGAAGAATAGTCTCTGAGGTTTTTATAGGTAATGCTAGATCAACCTCCCTTCCACCCAATGAAACTCCCTTCCCTGTATTCAACAACCCCTCCACACCTGGTAAACCTATTAGGTAACTACACCCTATGACCGTCGGAAACTACATCTCCCAGAATCCCTGTCCTCCTGTTGTCTATTCTAACCCTCCCAGTAATTTTCCTCACCGTCCTTCTGATTATTATTTTCTGAGCCCCCGTCTGCTTTAACCAAACATTACCGTTCCCACAATCCCTCTTGTTCTTTTACTACAAACACTTTCTCACTCTGTGACAGACAGCGGACTAAAACCAAAGTGGTTTTCCTGGCCTGTCCCGACACAAGGACCAGGCAAAGTCAGGCAATTAACAATAACCATGCACAGCTGACGGACGGCCCTTTACCTTTCCCACAGGGATAAAAGGCGGAGCACAAGAACACACTTAGAGCAAGGCCAAACGCACAAGGAGACAGCTACACCAAACCGGCAGTTCAAATGGAGAAGAAAGGCAGGGAAACCTGGAAGGACGACGAAGGAGGAGTTCCCCGTGCCCTTTTCCACTCAATCCTGCAAAGCCTCCGAAAAGGAAAGCTTAAGACCCGGAGTTGCAGCCGGTGTGCAAAGCAGCAGACAACAATGGTACACAGGGGCCTCCTGCGTTGATTATGCAGGTGGAGAGGCAAGATGTCTACTGTGGTACTAACCTTGACTCCAGAGAACAAAGAAGCCAAAGGGTTCAGCACAGCCGGTGAGTCAGAGAAAGCTGACATCAACCTGAACTGAACTGTGTGAAGTCCAAGACTGCGAGTAGCAACATTTTGAACGCAAAAAGAAAGTACTTGTGTATGTTTGAACTTTAGAGAAAGCCCAGTTGAGGTCCAGGTGCAGAGGGTCCGGCACCACGTGGGCGCAGATTCGAAAGACTCTGGCCAAGACCTGTTTTTTGAAACTACAAGAACTAGAAGGCTCTAGGAAAGGGTGGCATGAGGCGTCAGAGTGGTCCCATAAGTGTCACATCGAATCCCGTATACAATCAAAAGTCCAGAAGGAAAGCTATGGGAAGCGAACCCCGCTTTCCAACAGGATTGTGAACTGTGGAAAATGGCAAGTGTGTTTGTTTGTTTGTTTGCTTGTTTATTTATTTATTTATAAAGCGCACTAAACTCGGAGGTATCTGGGTGCATTTCAATGTCTTAGTTACATTGCATACAAATCAAGTTACATTCAAACACATTGTTACATAATAAGACATAGAATATGTACAAGAAGTTATTTACAAAGATACAAGATGGTGCTGTTTACAGAGTCCCAGGTTTGGAATGTTAGGATTGTAGTCAGTCTGTGAACCTGACGAAGGGTTGTGGAAAGAAAGCTAGGAGAAGAAAGGAAACAAGCTTTCTGAGTGATATATAAACTGTATTAAGAATGCATCAACTGTGTTGAAGAAAGGCGATAGTGAACCCAGAAGGATGGAGGCACGTTTGTGCAAGAAAGTCTGAGCCTGGCAAAGGGAGATCCCAAGGGCGAAGAGCAATTGTTTTCCATTCTGTGAAAAGAGGTGAAGAATAATACATCCAAGAATGGTGTATAAACAAGTGTGGTACCTTGCAGTATGTCTAAATGAACATTAAAGCTCATAAAGATTAATAGCGCAATCTGAGAAGCCATAGCGAAACTGACGGAGGGAGGTCCGTTCTTGCAAGAAGGATCCAAGTCCGGCAGAGGGTGATCCCAGGGGCAGAGAGCAATCGCCCAAAGAACTTTTGTTTGTTTGTCATTGTGAAATCGGGGCGAAGAACAGTCTCCCAAGGTGATAAAACACTGAGAGAACTTTTGTTTGTTTGTTATTTTAAATCAGCAAACCTTTCAAGGTGAGAGAGTTTGGACAGAAAGAGACATAACCTCTCAAGGGTTCTGATATGGTTGAACTGAACTATCAACCTCCTGCTGACAAGTCCCAGGAGTGTGCTGTGCTTGAATGTCACACCTTGACCTGTGCTCCAAACATGGGAAAGGGAGAACCAGCCACACCATCCTGACTTATCATTTTGTGAACACTTCTTCTTTTTCAGGTGAACATTTCCCCACACTCTTTTTGTAATTAAGAAGTTGTTTTTTTTTTTGCATAGGCCCTTATTATTTTGACAAGACGCCACTAGGACTGCCTTATTATTATTTGACGGTTGTAGCTTGCTCCCATCTTAGATTAGGTTTAGATTAGGTGTTTATCTCGCCCATTATAAGGTTCAATAAACACCCTTGAACTGTGATCACTTGTGTATGTCTTTACTGTTGCCACCATGTGTTCCTTAGACCTATGATTCTGAGTTCTGTGAATGCAGTCCGATGTCTGCGGACTGCCGCACTGACCGCGGACTACATATCTGCAACATGGCGGAAGTATTATATAAGGAACTTGTAGCAGATTAAAGGTACACTAGTAAAAACCTATGAAATTCACTGCGAAAATGCTGTTAAAGGGACATTATGGTCACAAGTAAAACCGAAAAACCCTTGAAATTCGCCAATTATGGTAAGCTAAGCAACCATAACTCACGCCACCAGCGTGCATCACTAAGACTAACACCCACAACATCAAAGATGACATCACATATGAAATTAAGTTTGATAAAAATCTCTAAAAGTGGTTATGTTTATAATGTTAGTAACACAATGTTAGGGGTGATCGGGAGATCTATCATTAACTACTTAATGTATTAAAGAATGTACTCATTTGAACAAAACATGATAATAGAGTGCTGTTGTTAATATAGGAACTTAATCATACAAAAACCTAGTCAATGGCTGTAGCATGAACTATGGAAGTCCAATATTTTTAATCTGGTTATTTTGGATAGTAAGTTAATGGTGTCTTATCAGAGTTTTGAGTAATGGCAATCATGGAATAAATAGCTAATAGCTAATAATTGAAGACTTACTACATACTTATATTACTACAAATAATACATATCAAGACCTACAATGCCTAAAACGTTAAGGCACATACAGGGGAACTTCAGTAAGGAGGAAAGAAACACCACTAAAATATGACAGTAACATTAGACGTTACCATCAAGTATACAAATGAATTGTGTGTTTGAGGCTTGCTTAGTTCCCCATGTATGTGCACCATGAGCTGAGGCCAAATCCTAAGGAAAGTGCCTTAGCAACATACAAGGTAATGTGTACATATGTGACACCTTTTAATGTTCTCTATCAGTGAACAAAATTACATGGCCTACGTATGTCAGTGAACAAAAAGAAGTGGGCTAGATAGGTGAGGTCATCAGTGATGTCATCAATGACATTTGTGAAGTCATATTTGATGTCCTCAGTGTTAGTATTAACAGTGCCCGGAGGTGGCCCAAGTTATGGTTGCTTAGCGTACCATAGCTGGCGAATTTCAAGGGTTTTTCAGTTTTACTTGTAACCATAACGTCCCTTTAACAATGTTTTTTCACTGAATTTCAAGGGTTTTTGTTAGTGCAACTTCACCATAACGTCCCTTTAACAAAGCTTTTTCAGTGAGTTTGATAGGTTTTTCTTAGTGCAACTTAACCATAACGTCCCTTTAACAGTTATTTGCCGTTTACAGTGAATATATTTATATAGATGATGAAATGTTATTGCCATTTTCTGGTGATGTTGTTTCTTTTCTCCTTACTGGAGTTTCCCTATAAGTGTCTCAGATTTATATGCATTGCTTTTTTAAATTTTTTTTTGCATTGTACACACAGCCAACCATGACTTTGTATAGAACAGGCAATTTACATACATCTTACATTTACATGGGGTAAGAACAATTCCAAATACTACATCCATGCATTTCATCATTAAATGGAAAATGCAGCCTAATCGCTAAAAACCCTTTTCATACATGCTTCTGCTAAAAGCTTTGTGTATCCTGCAGACAATACACATTTTGTCAAAATCTACAATTTTCAAGGATTAATAAGATTACAACAATGATTCTCCTGGCATTTCATCATTAATATGTAATTCAGCATAGACCCTAAAATATGTACACCCTGTTCATTAGTTATTTCGTCTAAAAGCTTCATGCTTACTGTATAAAATGCCATGATATGGTGAATTAAGTTAGCATCATTATCCTCCATTTTTTGGGCCCATAGTGAATCCTTGTTGTCATCCTCAGAGTATGCTCGGTAAAATGTATTCTTAGCGCTTTTAGACTATTACAATCACACAAAAAATGTTCGGCCGTTTCAGTAGTCATCTCCCCACACAAAGGGACAATAACGCAACCAACGCAGTATGCCAATTTTTGCTCATACTATTTCAAGTACCTCCGAGCAATAAAATGTGCACAGCAGATAGTTGCGTATGGTGCTGTGTTGGCATGAGCATCTATATATTTTGGCTTCGTAGTAGGGTTCATCCAATATAAGATAAAGGTGCCACTGTTAACATTTGTTCCCAGTTTAACCATGTCAATTTCTAGGTATACATATTTTATTTTTTCTTTTGTTTTCATCTTTATCATCATATGGGAACATGGAATATCAACTTGAACACATTTTTTTAGCCAGAGACTATGAATTTCGTGCAGCCGTCCAAGTGTCCCAAATTTTTGTGATTATATCTATTACCAAGAATGAGTTTACTAATTATGGTGCCATTCTCAATTTGCCGCAATTTCTCGCTGCTCATCACCATTTTATGGTCAATTGCTCCCGTTACTTTCAGGAAGTCAAACTCTAGTAGGACATACTCAAAGGACAACGACTTGGGCATCCTGAATAATAATCGCAAGATTTTTGCCTCAAGTTTGGCGAGTTCAGTTCGATATTTATAACTCCACTCTTCTGATCCATATATCATACATGGGATAATTTTAGAGGAGTAAAGCAATATAATTGTTTTGATAGTACATCCTCCTTCTTTTCCAATGAAGTAACTTAGTGCAGGTGTGATTCTCATACAGTTTGCTTTGTTTGCTGTTCGCTGTCCTTTGTTGTGACCAACTGTGCTCATTCTCAATGGGTATCCCCAAGTATTTGTAATACTTTACACATTCAACCTCTTTTTCGTCTAGTGTCCCTTTTTGGTTAGGTGTCTTTTTCTTCTTGGATTTACCTAAAAATGATACTATGTTTGTTTTCTCAAAATATTTATCAAAGGTCATTTTTGGTGGCTTCATCTCCCAGAGCATTTAACAATGCTTGCAGACCTTTTGGCGTTCAGTCTATGAGCAAGAGGTCGTCTGCATAACCCAACCAGTTATAAGTAAATGCCCCAAGTTTTACTGGAGGTGGCTCTTCTAGTCTTGGTGCCTCTGCTAAGCCAGCCAGATAGAGACTGAACAGAGTTCCAGCTAAAATACAACCCTGTTTTACTCCTCGCCTTGTAGTATTGTCTCAAACTCGGAACTTGGTATCCGTGTAGAGCAGCTGAATGGTGTATAACAGGCCATGTGGAATTTTCCATGTCACTAATTTGTTCCACAATTTATTCATTATGACTGTGTCAAATGCTGCTCTAATATCAATGCATGCCTCATACACTGGGAGTTTACGCTTTTCCCAGGCATATTTGATGGGTGAGGTCAGGCATATTAAATTATGGCTGGTACTCGATTTTGGCCAAAAACCAATCTGGTTAGAGTGTAGGATCTGGTGATCATTTATCCACTGGTTCTGTTCCTTCAATAGGATACATGCAAAATTTTTGCTGGAATATCCAACATGGCCAGCATGCGATAAATAGATGGAAGTTTCTTTTTTGTACACAGAGAGGATTGTGCTCTCGTTCCATGAGTCTGGCACAGCTCCACTGGAACCTAATTTACTGAATAGTGAATGAAGGCCTTTTCGGCCAGAGATGGGGGGAGAGTTTAAGGAAGACATTACATGTGCCGTCAGGGTCTGTTGCCCTAGATGTGGGTAATTAAGCTATCATCATCAAGATGTTATCGATGGATGATTTGCAGGTTCATGTTGCTTTTTTCACTATACGTTCCTCATCTCGCGGTGACGTGGCCCCTAAGGTGTTCCTAATGTGGCACCATAAACCATCTTCCGGGACACTGTTTATCAGCATGTTTTTCTTTTCAGCTCCTCTCAATGTGGTCCAGATTCCTGTATGATTATTCATCTTAGCATGGTGCGCAAGCTTCATCCAAAGTTCGGATGTAGCTTTTGCTCTATTTCTACGCAGCCAGCTACGATATTTCATTTTAAGGATTTTAATAGTTTTTAGTATGTCGTGCTGTAATTTGTCTTGTCGCTCACTTTTTAGTGCATGTGAGATATCTTCTCTTAAAAAATGTTTTTGCCAATTGGATGTTATGGTCATGTTGCATATATTTTGTTTGGGGTTTGTTTCACCGTTTACTTGGGGTTTTAAGACTGTTTTTGTTTTGATTGACTGTTCTTATAGATTCAATTATGTTAGAAAATCGCTTAGCATAGTTTTACTTTTTTTTATTATTGTATATGGTTTACAAAGAAACCTTTATAACATATCACATCAATTTGAACATATATATATATATATATATATATATATATATATATATATATATATATATATATATATATATATATAAATCACATCATATAAAACGCATAAGTCAATCCAAGCACAGTCATCAGGCATAAAAAAAGAAAAAGAAAAACAGGGAAAACAAATTGTAAAACTAAAATCCTAATAAAAAAGCAGCAAATTCGTGACGTACAGTATGCTGAGAGAAAAAAAGAAAAAAAAGATTGTAGACTATGATCCTATTAAAAGCACAGCAGCAGTATCATAACATTCAGTAAAACGAAGTTAATGAAGCAATATCGTGCAAAACATCACATATTATTATGACAGTGATGATATCAAGGAGTCTTTAAGAGGATTTGGCTGTTATTTTGGCGTTCGAATTAAATTTAGAGGTAGTTAAAAACCCTCATACTTTTGCCCCACCACCATTGATAATCAGGACAGAGAGAGCTTCATAGAGAGATGAAGACCTATTTCTTATATCTGCTCCAAGGCCATTGAGAGGTTTAGGGATTTAATGAAGGATGCTACTGCCAGGCCTTCTGATATATTCTGAATATTAATACATCTGCTACAAATGTAATTGACATCCTCCATTGTCCCCCACTCTATAAACTTCTCCAGATAAGTCAATCTCCTTGCCTGCAGTGCTGGACAATGTAGTAGCAAATGTTCCAAAGATTCTGTTTCTCCTATTTTCTCACAATAACGGCACCATGCGTTCACCACGTATGCCATCTTCCTCCTATATAGAACCTCTCTCATTGGCAAAATGTTCCATCGTAATCTAAGTAATAGATTAAGATATGTTGGTTCAGGAATTGGGTCATCAAAAAGGAGGCAGCCCCACAATGTTTGTTGTCCCACTGTAAATGGCTAAGAGACGGATATGTGTGTAATTTCTCTGTTGTGATAATCCAATTCCTTTCATATAGTAGTGATTTAACTTTATCAGGGTTCGTTATCAAGGTGAATCTGTCCATATCCAGATCCACAAACAACTTATCGCATGATTCCTGGAGTATGGTCAAATATTTACAAGGGGAATATCCCATCATGCCAGTAGAGAGAGCCTGTTCAGCTCTTCGTATAGTGTATTTTTCAAAGGCGCAATGATGTTTCTGAATAGTGACATCATTCACCATTCGACCCGGACCTGCAACAAGGCCAAGCCAAGTTCCAATCTGTTTTCAGCCATGGGGTATTTTGAGGTACCCCGAGGGTCTAACCTCCACAGCCTACCCTCCAGAATTTCCCAAATTGTTAACAATTCATTATAATGTAGCTCCAGTCTATATATAATTTTTGGAACTATTTTCCCCTCATAAAAGATAATAGCAGTTTTAATCGAAAAGGGACCACATCTATAGTCTAATTTCATCAGTCGGTTAGCTAGCGGCTCGGCTTTTTGTTTAAGAAAAACTCGTAGTCCGCCAATGGATGGTTGCGCCATTAATGCGAAGCCCAAGTACATTACCTCTGTGGTGGTTTCTATGGGAACTCCACCAATATTCCATCCCATTTTATTCTTTCTTTTACCTTTAGAAAATATCAGAACACAGGTCTTTCTAGGCTTTACAGTAAGTCGGTTTCTGACTGCATATTCCACACTTTTATTTATCAGTCTCTGCAGCCCGACACTAGTCCGGTCCAAATGAAGGAAATCATCGGCGTAAGCCAGCCAAGAGATATGTAGGTTCCCTAGTTTGGGTGTGACCAAGCCTGCCTCCTGCAAAAAGTCTCCAACATCTGATACATACAGATTAAAAAGACACAGAGCTAGAGAGCATCCCAGCCTAAGACCTATTCGCCTGGATAGATTGCCCTCAAGATTTAGGTGGACACATATACCAGCATTTTCATAGAGGGCCATAATAATATTCATCAGGCCACTTGGCATGCCCCACTTGGTCAATTTAGCCCAGAGTCTGCTTTGAATCACCCGGTCAAATGCTGTTGACAGATCAATTGATGCTGCATATATCTCTGCTCCCGGGGAATCCCAGGCGGATTCCTGCATTGCCCTTATCACCAGCCCATTCAAGTTCATTGAATGTCCCACTCTAAATCCTGTCTGTTGTTTGCTTGGACGGTGAGATCTAGCCATCCAGTCATTGACATGTACTAATAGCAGAGACGCAACCATCTTACAGTCTGCGTCTATTAAGGAAATTGGCCGGTAATTTCTGTTTTGATCCCGTTCCCCTCACTTAAAAATGGGTACTACATAAGCAATTTGCCAGCTGCTGGGTATGGCTCCATCTCTTTCGATACTTTTATACAGGGCCGTGAGGATCTTCGCCCAGGCGTCTGGAATCCCTTTGAAGGTATTATTGGTTAACACATTTGGACCAGCCGCCCCACAATTTTTTATATTTTGAATGAGCTTTAATACCTCCTCATAAACTATGTTCAACTTCCAACCTGCTGTGTCTTTGGCATTCATAACTTCCAATTTCTCAGCTTCTAATAGTATTGGGGCCATATATATATCTGTGAAGAAGCGAACCCATTGGGTTCCGAGACCGCATTCAACTGGTTGATTATTGCTGGGAAGTCCTGATAGTTTATTAGTTCCCAAAAAGCCTGAAGGTCTCTTTTCACCAAGGCATGGTTTCACCGTTCACTTGGGGTTTTAAGACTGTTTCTCTTTTTGATTGACTGTTCTTATAGATTCAATTATGTTAGAAAAATTGCTTAACATAGCTTTACCTTTCGTTTCATTTTGCCAGCGATCTGTGAAATGGGGGAGAGATTTTTCAGCTATTAGACAAGCTTCCTCTAGGTTAACAGGATTCCAGCATATGCGGTTATTACCGGCATTAAGAAAGATATGACCGTGTAAATCGACTTCACTGTGGCTCTCACATGCATCCAACAATACACACTGCAGGAGATGATTGCTTTCTTCGCGGTGTAATATAGCCTTGTCCTTCACAAGATTTCTTCCCACTTCATTAGTAAATACATAATTGATGGTTGAGGCAGTTTTCCCACTGATTATTGTAAATGCTGTATCAGAATCGCCTTTACAATTGCCATTAAGCATTGAGAAGTTAAAGAAATGAAACAACTCAATCCAGCTATTGCCTCGCCTACTGGTTTTGCATATGTTCAATGGTCCAGATTTGCTTAACGTCAATGGACAGTCCATTGGGGCATTTATTCGGGCGTTGAGGTCTCCCATAATTAACACTGGGCTTTCTCTGTTCGTGGATTCTAGAATTCTTTTCACTCTTTCAATGTTACATTTTGCTGCTATATAGTTAGGAAGGTCATAGATATTTACTAATAGCAATCAATCACACCCTTCTATGTGAGAACTGATTGTTACTGCTTGTACTATCGATGTATTGCGCATGGATGTGAGAACTCATGGATGGCGTACTGTCACAAGTAGCCCACCACGTGGTCTACCCTTTGGCCCCTTGGTTGCCAACACTTGGAGTGTGCTACGCCCATCAATCTCACAGGGTTTAGTCATCCATGTCTCTTGCACTGCTACTATCTTAAACAAATCAATTTTATCCAAAAGCCCTCCATTTGCTGAAAGGTACGAAAAACCCTCTTGTATTCCAAGAACACAGTACGCTATTGCTATCGTGATATTTCTCAAAATGGGCCTTAAAGACAGTGGGTAGCCATTGCCAATATCCCACTTTATCCCACGTTCTTCATCGATTTACACTGCCTTAGTTGCTATATTTGGAAGTATATTAGCTTCAATCGTAATCGTCTGAGGCTTTTGTAGCAGGGTACAGCTACTAGGTTGGGCTAGGATTTTGGCGGTGCTGGTCCTACTAGTAGCCTTTGGATTATCTATTCATTTTTTCATTTCAATTCCTTTGCAACAGCATCCCAATTTGAAGAATTCATCCTCATACTGAAAGATATAACACATTATAAGTTGCGATTTTAGCCAGATATTGGATGGAATATTCATTTTGTCATCCAGTTGATCTATGATTTGGATATCTTCTGTTGTTATTACTTTAAGGGTTATAATCTCATGTAATATTCATAACACCGTTGTTCTATTTAGGGGAGGATGTCTATCAATCCCCATAACTGAGTTTAATTGTAATGCTCTTATTTTAATAGGGTCATTGTCAGCATTGGTTTCTTCACTTGGTTCTTGTATTGTGGCTAGCTTTTTACTTTCTATATTATTTACGTTATCGCTAGTCATTTTCTGCCTACTGTCCTAAATGTTCAATGTTTTATCAGGGGATGTTATTGGTTTCATTGGTCCACTAGGGATGGTATTTGCATGTACAAGCATATTCTTAACTTTTTCTTTTGGCGTCTTTTACTTGTCGTGCTCTGTGTATCAATAGCACTTCGCTTTCACACACCACACGGTTCAGGTGGCATGTATTCTTATTGATCTCTTTTTCACTTTCAATTACGGTTTTGGTGTGGTCCTTATTCAGTTGCTTGTGAGATACAGACATGAGCTTAAACATATACTTTCAAATAGCATATTGGGAAATGTGTTCTTTACTTAAGGCAGATTTATTTGTGTTTATTTCAGTTTCATGAATTAGTATGTGCTTCTCATTGTGTATACTATGTCCACCCAGTGGAATACTATCATTACATTCAATCTTCCAGATTTCTTGTGTTATCTTAGTTGCATTTACTTCTTCTTTATGAATATATCCATTCACCCTTTTCGACTGGCCCTTCGAGGTATACGTTATTGCTTGAGCTATTACTTGCTTTTTGGTTTTCAATTAATTTTCCTTTACTTTTAGATATAGTAGAGGGTCTCTGTACTATATTTGTTTCCACTCTTTTATTCGCATCCTTATTTTCATTTACTTTGTTTTTTCTTGTCACTGTTTTCTTACATTTTAACACTTTTTTGTCATTGTTTGCTTTACTTTGAGTTACTACTTGGCTATTTATCTCTTGAGTCTCAACTATTTCTAGCCGTGATTGGGTCTCTTGGATTCACACATTGGTGTTTGTTGCAGTATATTTGTACACTCTTCTAGTGCGATGTATCCTCTTATGGAGCAATAGGGATTGGACATCAAGTTTTCTTTCTAATCTTTTTCATTTAGTATTTTGAATGACGAGCAAGATTTCAACTATTTCAAACCTCATGCTCGTTGTGCTGATGTTTGAAGTCTCAAGGTTTTCATTTGGGTTCTCATTGAGATTCTCATTGGGATCCTCAAATATCATAGTCATGGTTTGGATTTGAGACGATACGTTATATGTCTCCATTGTCTCCATTGATCAATTGTTTCAGTTGTTTTCTTCTCTTGGCTTTCGCATTGCACATATTCATGTTCATGTTACATCTGATAATGATATATTGGCCTCTATGTTATTTTCTTCTGATGCTGGGTCTACTGTCTCCTTGTGTCTGTTCATTGGACAAGGACACCTTATGATTGATGAGCTTGCCTTGGGTGTTAAACTCTTACTAGCAGGAGGTGCACAAATTTGTGCCTGTATAATAATTTTGTCATCTAGATAGGGGTTATTTTTTGGAACATTTGGTACCTCACTTCTTTTGGTATTTGTTGTTGGCATAAGTACAGTTTCGATTAGATAAGTTGCCAGGCAGGACAATAACTCATTGAGTTCACATGCTCTCAAGGCACCTATTTTTTCAATGCATTTGTTTGTCTCTCTTGTTGCCCTTGTGCTTACTCTTGACTCTACTGGTACTTCTGTTACTTTCATTACTTCTCTGATGTCATTTGCTTTTGTACTTCCCAGACTTATGGTTCCTTTTTAGGGCAATAGTTGATCATTACACCTACTTTTTTTCTAGTTACTACTTTTGTATGCATTGAAGCTCTTCCTATGTATTGTTTGTACTAACATGTGTGTCGTAAGTCTTGTATTGTTAGCTGTTAATTCTAACATTAGTTAGATTCTGATAGGTTTGCATTTATTATTTTACTGGCCAATATTACCAGATTAAAAATACTGTACTTCTGTGGAGCATGCTGCGGCCATTGCCTATGTGTATGTATTATTGCGTTGCTGTATTAACAGCAACACTTCAATATAATGTTTTGGTTTTAATGAGAACAATTTTGATACAAGGAGTAGTTTATGAGAGGCCTCCTGATCACACTTGACATGTAAGTGGCAACTCTCGAAACAGAACCCCTTATAGGGACGTTTGATTACAATTCATATGATATGTGATGTCATCAAGGATGTCATCAATGATACAATTTGCTATGTCATCTTTGATGTCCTGGGTGTTAGTTTTAGCAGTGTGAGGTGGTGGCGTGAGTTATGATTGCATGGCTTACCATAACTGGCAAATTTCTTGGTGTTTTTTCGATTTTACTTGTAACCATAACATCCCTTTAAGCACTGAACATATATAAAATTGAAAAAACACCAAGAAATCTGCCAGTTATGGTAAGCCATGCAATCATAACTCACGCCACCACCTCGCACTGCTAAGACTAACACCCAGAATATATATATTCAGTAAAAATAACTTTGTTAAAGGGACGTTATGGTTAAGTTACGCTACTAAAAACCTATTAAATTCAGTAAAAAAACTTTCTTGAAGGGACTTTATGGTTCCAAGTAAAACTGAAAACCCCTGAAATTCACCAGTTATGGTAAGCTAAGCAACCATCACTCGCACTACCACTGTGCACTGCAAGGACTGACAGCCATGACATCAAAGATGACATCACAAATGTCATTGATGACATGACTGATGACATCACATGTGTGGCTCCCTCTTTTTTGTTCAGTGACATATGTACACCGGGTGCTTTTGTTCACTGAGAGTCAGGAACTAAAAATTGAAAAGGTACTGTATTTGTTGAACGTACCCTTCTCATATGGTCTTACACTACTTTCCTTAGGGTTGTGTGGGAGTGAGGGGTCATTTGGACCCCCCTCATACATTCAGCACGACGTGGACCACTTGCTCAACCAATGATGGGGGACGCCTCCATTGCCCTTATGCTAACATTAGCCTTATGCTGGCATTGGTTTAGGTGGGGCTGTTGCGAGAGACACGTGGCATCCATTTTGTGCACCCTCGGCTCCATCTTTGTATTAGGCCTCACTGTGATAATACGAAAAGGTTTCTCTCCCCTTTGCAGCACCACACACCGCGCTCATGGCCCCCACCTTTTCTCACTATGCCTGAAAGCTTTGCAGCTCCATTCTCACGATTGAGCCGGAGATAATTGCAAGAAAAAGACAAATGTAACATCTCGCCCTTTGTCTGAGATCACTGTCCTATGTGTGAACCGGCTCAAACCATGCCTTGTAGCTCATCCATCTCCACAAACCTCCCTGTGCCCTCTTACCCCCGCTGTTGGAAAATTACTTCCAGTGTAACCCTGTGTCCCTGCAAGGTATTCTCTTAATGTACCAGACACGTAACCCTGTTGTGAGGCCTGCCCCAGTGTGCCCCCAACTAATATCAGACCTCTGTCATAGTATATTGCACCCTAGAACTAACACATGTCAGAATGTCTTATAGCCCCTTTTGATGCGCCAGGATCCACCCCACAGTCAATGTTATCTTTCGGACCAAGACCCTAACCCCGGCACCCCACATAAGCCACTAGGTGTAATGCTGTGATTGTATGTGTTCGATTCATAAGATGTATGATGATGTATTCAAAGGAACTGTAGTTGTCATTATTTAGTGCATGTCTGATGGTAGTATCTCACATTAGCTTAGTCAGGGCCCGCCCTGCCTCACCGCGACCTGGCCCCGCCTGGACACAGACAGATGGACCTTGTGACGGTCACCCTCCCGCCAACCAAGCAGCCAACCACGGAGGAGCAGCACCTATATGTCCATAGGCAACGCAAACTTGTGTTCAACCACAACATACTTTGTAATCTTCATGTCTGACATCATTGATGACGATTTTTGCTCTCATAATTAATTGTACGTGTATTGTTTGCCAGAGCGCTCTCGGCCAGCAGAGTTCTCTGGATGCCAATTTTACATAAAAGAAAACTAACTCTCGCAGCCTGTTCTCTTAATCTCATTCCCTGTTGGGGTGTGTCTTACTTCTTTGCATTGCACGTATAAGACGGGGACTGGGCCTTTGCAGGGTTCACGCACCTTATATGATACATGTACATAGGGGAAGAAGTAAACTTGAAACCCAACAATCATTTCTGTGCATGAAGATAATCAGTTATGGGATGAACACTTTCTGGCAGTTCTGCTACTGTTTTGCTAACTGTAATTTCTTTATACATGCTCATTTTTGTGTGCATTGTCGTCTCTTTATGTTTTGTATACAGTAGTACCATTATGTAGTAAGTGAGGCATTCGTAGCTACTTATTACATGTTGCACAGTACACAAAACTTTGAAAGGGAAGCATTCATCATTTCACTATCCAACATGGGAAGATTTTGAATTGTGCACCTGTATGATGCTACGTTTCTACATGAGTTGGGTCATGTACTGGAAAGAACTCTGTAATGCAATGGTATTTATAGAAATGCATTGGTGAATGAACTGCTTATCTCATAATAGTTCTTTCAATGATCTCTGCTAGTTTTCTGCCAACATTACAATGCAATCCCTTGTGGAGGGTTTTCATGAAAACTAAGTACACATGTGATGTCAGCAGTCATGTCATCAATGACATTTGTGATGTCATCGTTGTAGTCATGGGTGTTAGTCCTTGCTGTGCACAGTGGTACCGCAAGGTATGGTTGCTTAGCTTACCATAACTGGCGAATTTCTGGGGTTTTTCAGTTTTACCTGTAACCATAACTTTTTTCTCATATGCTGATTCGAGATCCTTTGGCTTGTCGCATTTGGTACGTTTCCAGTGCATCATCTATAGGGTCTTTAGAGTGTAAAGGATAAGGATGAATTGTATAATGGTCTAAAATATTGGATTCTGTAGCAGGATTTAGAAGTTGAAATTGAGCAGTTTCTGGTGAATCTTGAATTATTTCAATGGTTTCTCTCAGGTTTTCTTCAATATTAATTTCTTTGTAGTATTCATTGTTGTTCTTTAGATATTGCAGGGCTTGTCTAACTTTATGTAAGTCCACGAGTTGTTGGCAATTTTTTTTGTCTTTTGTAGGTATGCCATTTACTAAGATAATTAAAGATTGATCTATTGGCTGTTGCACTCCTAGAGTGTGTACATTTTCTTTGAGATCTAATGGTAAATACACTACTTTGCCACGAATGGAGGTAATTTTGCTGTTTATGGTTGAAGGCGTATTATTGCTTGAAATGGGTGCACTGTTTGAATTTTGATGCTCTCATATAAATGTAGTTGTTGCAGGGATTTTGGTAGTTGGCGATAATTCCAAGTTATTTGTGATAGCACGTGAAGGTGTTTGGTTGTTGTCAAGTTTTGCAGTGCAGTAATTGCAAAGTATTAAGGGGTCAGTAATTTCGTATTTGTTTTCTGCTATAAGCTAGAGAGCTAATTAGAAACATTTGGAATCTTCACTGTCTTCTATTTTGTACGTTATGTCTACAGTTTTTGTGCTTCTTTTATAAAAATCCCTGCAGCAACACACACACACACACATGGGTTGGTACTTCAGTGGAGGTACTTTTAAACTTTAGTATTTCTTTTTGTATGTGTTTAATAGAAGGTTGCTATTTGTACAGTAGTTGCTAGTTTGTTGTAAAGCTATTGCATTTTGTAAGTGGCTTTCATTTCCAAAATATTTTCTCTGGATATGCTCTATTTCTTCGAGTAGTTGTTTGGCTGTACCATGTAGAAGATTGTTATTGAAATTGGCTTGTGCTAAAGCCAGACTTTTAGCATAGTAGAGTTTATGTTCCAGATTTCTTATAGTTTAATGATGTGTTAATATCATTTTAATATGATGGAAGGTGCTTTTGCAAATAGGTCCTGAAATGTAGGCTAATTAAAGTCCTTGTAGTCCTGTGTATTTGCGCACTGGACAGGCATCCATATTTTGTAGTAGTTTCATTTTCAATTTGTCATTGCTTTTTACATACTGATTGAGGATCTGGTGTGAAGATTTGAAAGATTTTTTGCCAACGTTACACATTGATGTGCATGGCCATTTGTAGACAGGACGTTTTGGTTCAGTAGAATGGAAAGGTGATTCTGAATTTTCTGTGGATATTTATGTGAGCAGAGTTTCTTGTTCCATAATGGTGTTATTAAGCTTTTCATACCCTCGTCCACTACTATGTACGGCAATTGGGTTTGTTTGCTTTTGTTTATATGCTTCTTCATTAAAATATGGTTCTGTGCTCGTGGTGTGACTCCATTCACTGCCACAGATGTTTAAGAAGCTATTTTTGTTGATATTCCTTTTATTGAGAAGTCTTTTTTGTAGTTTAGTAGTTCGTTTTGTTAGTGGTTTCATTCTGTTTAAAACTAAAATAATTAACTTCCTTTTGAGAAGGATTGCACTGTCTATGAGAGCTTCTAGGATGAATTTTCTATGGTAGCTTTTAAGGGTTGTGCATGATTTCTCCCCTGTTTTAATAAGGTTCTGAAGGACTCTGTGGCGGAACATTTTTTGCAAAATATTTTCTTTTGGTATGGTTACTTGCCACTACATCAAGATTTATTGGTGCATCGTTAGTGGTAGTGGTAGCTGAAGTCTTGTTAATCACTTTCTGTTTCGTTTTACATTTTGATAGAGGAGGCACATTTTCTGTACTGGAAGCTGGTTTTGTTTCGCTTAATGACTGCATTAGCTGTTTTGTTAGAACTTTTTGTGCAAAATCTGCTAGAGATGGATGCTTATTTTGGATACTTTTATTTTGATTTGCTCTAATTCTGCATTGGTTTCTACAGAGTTACTTTTTGGTAGGTATTCTTTGGGGTCTGTTAAAGAAAAAAAAAAGTGTGGGTTGTTCTGTTGTGCAGTGTATGCGTGCTTTGTGCATGAGTTTCTCAGTATGATGGTGAGGATGATTGGGGAGGTGTGTGATTGTGCAATGGGCAGCTACATCAAGTTGGGAAGGCTATTCTTGTATTTGTGTGTTACTATACTGGCCTTCAGATGACAATTTAAAGTATGCAACTGGTAAGGGGAAGCACTAATACTACATCTAATGGTAAAGGGTTAATACACTTGTTTGTTTTTCAATACTAAAATGTTAGTGTGTTTGAGTAACAGTTAGAACATTATGTTAGTATTGATTTTTATGGAAAGAGTAGGTTTCTTCTAAGTTCTTGTTCGTACTTCAGATGCTGCTGCTTTTCAGGAGAGTGGTCTTCAATGCAATTGTAAAAGAAAGAAGTTAGTGAATATGTGTGTTTATAGCACTTTTGTTAATGTAGACATTATTTTTTTGTTTTTGTAGTAGTAGTGTTTTCTTGAAACTGAGCATAGTATGCACATGCACTTTCCTTTGCCTATGTGCATCCTGTATATTTTATTTAGAATCTGTTAGTTGAATATGTTTTACAAATGAGTATAATAGTAAACGTATTGAGCACACTTGTTTTTTTTAATGTTATGTTATTGGATGTTAAGATATAGAAGAAATAATCATATGCATTTTTTGCTATTTTTACAGGGTAAATGGCAGAGATTGTACAGAAAAGCATGCAATGTATGCATTTGTGAAGGTGTGGGAAATAAAGCAGAAGGATTTCATATAGAGGCAGTGGTGTTGTTTGAGCTGGGAGCCTTTCTAATGATATTGTCTGTGTGTGTGCTTGAATGAAGATGCATGTGCTGATCCTGGCTGTGTGTAATTTTATAACACACTGGACAGCCTTTTTCATAATTATACTGTTATTTCGCCGATCTTTTAATATGAAATACAATTTTTTTAGATAGCTGTGTGTGTAAAGAAAAATTTGGAGAGCAGACAGGTTTGCAAGTGACACTTCATCATAGCAGATGGGAGAAATGACAGTAAGTTCATTTTACAGTTTATACAGGGTAAGTAAGTGGCAGTTACTCTGTTTATATGTATTCCTAGAAGAGCTGTACATGTACTGTATAGAAAGTATTCATACCTGTCGTCTGTGTTCATGCATATGGATGTGCATGAATCTGCAAGTAGAAATCCTCAGGAGTTTTATAGAAGTTGTTGTTGTAGGTCCTTTGCAGTCACAGCCCAATTGTACTGAGAGTGATCAATAGTACATCTAAAGTGCTGATCTGTGATGATAGAGTTAGGTGTAGAGTTCTTGGATGTGATTGGTGGCTGATTGTGTGACTGCTTAACAGTAGCCAATGAGGAAATGATGCAGAGAGTGAAGTGGAAAGGTCACTGCGGCTTTCCACGGACAGTGCATGCCACATCCAGGGTTTCTCAGCAGATCCAGCATGGAAAGGGGACTGTAGGGATGAGCCAATCAGATGTTGAGGTTGTGGTTTGTGTTGAAAGAGGCTGTGTGTAGTGAAGATGGCAGAGGTGGAGAAAGTCAGGGTGTTGGTGGTTGGAGATATGTTTGTGCATGGGATGCTACATGCAGGAATGTGGCAAACAATTTTGATGTTAAAGGAGTGGAGGTGGTGTGGAGCACTGTGCCTGGTTTCAATGTGCAAGGAATCGTACAAGTTTGTGGAGATATGGGCAGGGTGAACAGTCCACATGTAGTTGTTTTTCACTATGGTGCTTTGCATTTGGGCTTTGTCAGTGCCACTACTTTGTTGGCAGATATGGAATACTTGGTTCAGGCAGTAATGAAAATACTTCCAAATACCAAGGTTATTTTTTCTGGTTTAGTACCTAGGGCAATATGGGACAATACTTTTGTTTTTTGTCCTCAACAGGTAGAGAGAGGAAGATGTAGGGTGGGCCTTATTGAGGTAGGTTGCATACCTTCTCATTCTCTGTTTTACAGTAATGTTGGTATCATTACATTTGACCCATCCACACTTCTATTTTTATATATACAGTGTAGTGACCTGCATTGTTTGTGGCACCTGCGTGGTAGATTATACCTACTGTTGTGAAGGTTTTCTTACCAAGTGAATTCATTTAGCTTGCAGTTTTTTTTGGTACTATCTGCATTATAACGTAAAAGCATTACTATTACGTATTTACTACTTGTCTGTATTTGTAAGATGGCAAGACCCCCACACCGTTCATCTCGCTAGTGACGAAAGTGGGATAGCACAAACACACGTGTGCAAATTATAGGCCTCTAATATATAACTGCAGTCATGGGGTCAGAGGACCGCGGCCTGGCCGTAGGGGGTTGCAGCAGGATTTGCTTGGACATTCTCATACAAGCAAATTTTGTCAGGGCTCGAGACTTTGGAAAATGTTTACGTGATTTGCCGTGTAAAGAGGAAATGGGCTGAGCGGACAGGTGGTGTGGCCTGGCTGTGGGAGTCGCTGGGAGAGTGCGAAGTTCTCCAGAGGAACAAAGTAAATCCGTAGAAATGTTGCCGCATTGCTGAATGGTAGCAAACAATTCAAATGTTTTTCAAAAATATTTCGAATGCCACTATGGTCTGAAGGGCTATTGGCTTCCATTCTGAGTGAAGGTCAGCGCTGTTTAATTTTTTCTTCCGAGCTCAGCAAACCCATGCATCGTACACAGTATAAGGTTCAATTGTTACACAGTATAAGGTTCAATTGTTTTTCGACCTTGAAACAAAGGGAGGATTCCAAAAGGAATGCATGAAGGGAGGGATGTAACCCTGTCAAATATTATACGGTTCACCATTCCAAAACTGGACAAAGGAACATCTAATTTGATTTTATGAAAATTTGTTGACCTGAACGTGACGCAGAGAGAATGGAAATGCTGAATATTATATAAGTTTTACTTTTGACGATTTTATAGATCAACAAGTCAACTTATCATTCGCTGACTATTATTGTGGCTTACATTGTACTCGGTTGTTGTTTGTGGCATATTGCAACGACACACAATTACAACCTCTATGTGCACTTGGCTTTGTACTGGGCACATGGGCAGGCCAGCATCAAGATGCGTGTAGTCCACTAGTGGGTTCCCCAGGTTCCACAAACGCATAATTCAACGCTAATATTTAATAAAAATTCCGTCTATGTGTTCTTCTTGCCCTTAGCTTGCTCCCTGATTGTAGCGACAGCGTCCGCATCCCATTTCGAGCTGAACATGCTGCATATCGCTAACTTCTGAAGCAAATTGAAAACTACTTTCCACGTTGTTTTCTCAGTGTTCCCATTGTTTCACATCCCATTGTTTCACGTCTGTGTTCATCAATAGTTTTAACACGGGACCAAATTAATAGTTAAAATGATAAACTGTAATAAAGATCGGCTACTGAGACACATTTCTGTTATCTTTTTTAAACAGCTACATCCTGCCTTTCTGACAGGTTTTTTAACCGGCAGCTGAAGATGCACGTGAATGGATGGATCGCAATGACTCTTTTATGGGCCGATCGCCATGGGCCGATATGCCCTTACGCGGTACCAGCGATAAGGAGCAACCTGACATCATTTACGGTGGCCTAGTGACAAGCCTTGCGATTCACAGTGCGTCCAATGCGCTTCTTATACCCAAAAGGAACACCTTGTGATTCACGATAAACATTTGTGGATCGAGAACGAACAAAAAAATACACATTTGCTTGAATATGGCTATCGCTGCATGTTCTCTGAGCATTTATTGTGAAATAAAAGTACTTTACAAATTGTACAGTTTTGCTATTTCCTTTAAAAGTATGGTTTTATATAGAAAATTGGGACGTGCTGTATTGTGAGATGATGTGTGTTGATATTCCAGGTTCTGCGTCAACTAACGTTATCACGTAGGTGATGACTGGGCGCATTTGGCTAAGCTGCCCAGTAACGTCCTGGAGATAGACAGAGAATATCACTAGGTTTGGTGATGTCAGCCTCAGGGGCGGGGCATATGAATTAGTGCTACCAGGAAGTCCACCTTGGGCATTGCAGCAACGGATACGATTATCACAAGATGTTCACGCCCTGCTGCCTGATTTCTCATGTGTAAAAAAGAGGCAATCTACGGGAAGGTGCATAGGAAATGTTTGTACTATCGATCAACATATGCTTAGAAACACATGCCCGAACCCTCGGGACAATCATATTTCGGAGCGCACTATTCCTTTAATAGATCAATTTTTTGCTCCATTTGCTGCAGATGATTTTCTAATGTCTCTGTTTCTGTGTTATTTTCAATGTCTGTATGGTGTGTTAAAAAATGTGGTAAGTACACATAAACTAATGGGTAATAATTGGTTTATATAGAGAAGTGTAGTGTCTACCATTAGTATCACTGTTTTCACTCATTTCATCATGAGGAACATTTTCTTCCAGCCATTCCATCAATGACCTTTGTGATGTCATCTTTGATGTCCTGGGTGTTAGTCTTAGCAGTGCACGGTGGTGGCGCGAGTTATGGTTGCTTAACTTACCATAACTGGCAAATTTCTGGGGTTTTTCGGTTTTACTTGGAACCATAACGTCCGTTTAACAAAGTTTTTTCTTACTGAATTTCATAGGTTTTTAGTAGCACAACTTAACCATAACGTCCCTTTAACAACATTTTTTCACTGAATTTCATAGGTTTTTAGTAGCACAACATAACCATAACATCCCTTTAACAAAGTTTTTTTCAATTAATATATATATATATATATATATATATATACCTATTACTTATATATATATAAGTAAATATATATGTATATATATTTACTTCTGCCCTTTATGTGGTTGGGACAGAGGCACAGAGCACCCCAGCCAAGGTACTCAATTGGTAACGTCGGACGACCAGCCAAGCTTAAGCACCCAGGAGGTGATGCTGGGTGGTTCTTGAGTACAGTGCTTCCTCAAGGCCCCCACAAAGGAATGTCCACACACTATGTTATGTGCTAACACAGTTCTTTATAAAAAAAAGTCAGGTTCAGTAAAATATATACTTATTAATAATAACACTTGGTACTCAGGCAGTTCTAATCAAATAATGGCAATGACATACACTTTGGGCCTCATTCCGAGTACGGCGCTAACCAATGGCGCTATTAACGCCTTGGTTGACGCCGTACCCGGACCGGCAGCGCCTTGGTGGATGGCGGAATCACCGCCCCATTCCAAGGTTGGCGGGGCGGTAATTCCCCATTCACCAAGGCTCTTCCCCATTCCCAAATGAGCCCCCATAGGGCTCAATGGGAATGGGGAAGATGCAAATAACGGTGACCGTTCATTACGGTCACCGTTATTGGCTTGGAAACCCCTTTGCGCCCTCGACTTTAACACCTGCTCAAAGCAGGCGTTAAGGGCGAGGGCGCAGAGGGAACTCGGAGTATGGCGGTAAGGGAATACTGCCACCGGTCTCGTTACCGGTGGCCGCTATCCCTTACCGCCATACTCGGAATGAGGCCCTTTATGTGCTACCACACTACAATGTTAGACTCAGTTTAAAATGCTCCCAAAGCTGGCTCAACTAAAAAGCATATCAATCATAAGCAAGGCGTACTTTCATAGATCAAGGAAGAAAGGCAGGTTGGTTATGAACAGTGCAGAATGCTTTCTTTCACATAGTTAAACAATTCTGTGTGAGGATCCCCCCACCTGGGTGACCTGTGATGGAAAAGTTAGGGAGTAACTTATCTTGTATTTTAAAGCCCTGTCCAAAAATGTTCAATAATGCTGCAGGAGAAAATGTTTCTTGGTTTACTCGATGGGATCCCATTGCAAGAAAGAGTCACAAGGATGTCGAGGTCTGAAGAAAAGCAGGAACCAAGTACCTTCGGAAGGCAGCACATTTGGTGCTTGCGGTGGCCTAATTTGGATCCCCTGACATGCCACAGCATAACATGCATTATATTTATCCATGGGAGGCATGCCCACCAATGAAAGACCACTCAACCACTGGAACCCCTGACATGCCACAGGATAACTTGCATGATACTAATCCATGGGAGAAGTAAAATCCAAAGAAAAGGGGAGATTGGGGTGAGGGACACCGGAACACGCGGAGCAGTAGATGTGGTTGTGGGCTGGTCACAAGCTGCAGGGGATCTCTCTCCACTGCAGGGCCTCCCTCTGGAACAGCCTTCCTGCCTCCCTGAAATGTGAGGAGAACCATCTCCGGTTCCGCAAGCACCTCAAAACCTTCCTCTTTGCCTCCACTTTCTCTCCCCCTCTCCCCTGCTAATACTACTGAAACTGCACTGAATCTGCAACTGGGCCACTCACCGTTCTCGGTCCTTGGCCCAGCCACTCTCCCCTGAACTGCCTCCATGGGAACCCCTGCACTACGGGACTGTGTCTGTATCCCTACAGCCCCTCTTCCCAGCACTTGTCAGCACTTACTTCGCACTTGCCACCAGCTGGCCCTTGTTATTTATCATGTTTGCTGTATGCTATTAACCCTGTACTGCACTTTCCCCTCTCCCTTTCCCCCTTGCACTTTTCCCTTTCCCTCTACCCTTTGCACTTGCGCGATCTGAATGACACCTGGCCTAGTAGGATCGTTGTCTGTCTCCCCTTGTTCCCCCCCTGCCTCGTCGCGCCTTGAAACACTTGTATATAGGCGCGTTACAAATATCATATCATGTCATATCACATTCACAGTTTTAGAGGGATCTAAAACTTCCTTTCTATTTTTCAACTTCTTCTTTCTTTAACTAGCAGCCAGGATGCTATACATATGGCTCAAAATATCTTTATTGTATGTTCCCTGCTCCGCGCATGGCTTATACATCCCTCCTTTAGTCTCTGCTAACCATTCTTTATGATACATGAGAATTTTTCTCAATACAACCCAAGAATATTAACCATGCCGTGGTCTAGCAGATCTGTTCCTTCCCATTACCCTGTACCCTTCCGCAACCAATGCCTTCCCCCTCTCACAACTCTTCACACCACTCTAACAAACGCCCTCACGCCACACACAAACCTCCTGCCACACAACAAAATCAGGCCTTCCCTCTTCCTCTCCTCATGACAATAAAACAAACAACAACAAAAAATTATCTTTTTTGTTCCAACACCCCCTATATATCAGGTGAGGAGATCCCAGGTCCACAAAAGGATCTCTGCCATAAATACTTCTAATTCTGCCAACCCCATTATACGGGAGGGGGAGAGATCCCAGGCCATCTCAATACACAGTGCCTCTATTAATATAGTGTTTCCTTGTTAAACAGTGCTGTGTTCTCCCCTATAACAAGGGTCTGTTATACCACAGTCCTTTATATAATGTTCACATCAACCTATATTCAAAATCATGTGGTCTTCCAAAATACCCATTTGCTCCTCTCTTACTACACTCACACCATTCGTCACACCCTCAAACACTCGTACTCCCTTCCCGTACTATGCTTGATTTTCCCTGAACAAAAGTGCACTTAGATCTACGTGTTAACCCAAAGTCCTCGGTCCCGGGGTTCAATCAATGTACTGCACAATTCGGGGACAGCGCCCCGCTCCAAAGAACAGATAGAAATTCTGGTAAGGAGGAGGTGTAGCCCTGATCTTCCCTGAGTGGATTCCTGCCTCTGTCATTTCTATGCAGGCCTACTCCTCTTTTGAATGCCTCATCTGCAGGCTCTCTCTCTCCCCTAGCCATTCCCTTACTGTGGCTACTATCTATCGGCCACCTGGTCAGATTTCCTATTTCTTCTCTGAGTGGGTGGACCTCTCCTCCTCAATCCTGGCCTCGACCACTCAACTCCTCCTTCTTGGAGACTTCAACATCCACCTGGATGCCTCCTGTCACCCCTCTGGACTCTTTCGCAACCTCTGCGACTCTCTCTAACTCACTATTCTCCACTCTGGCCCGACTCACTCTGCACATCCTCTGACATCTCCTCACCAAGAACAGAGCTCTTATCCAAGCCTGCCTCACGGCGGCATCTAACAACTCGGCTGAACTCTTTAAAATCTGCAAGGAACTGGCCAATCCTGCCGCAGTCTCTACCTCTCCTGTTCCTTCCCAGGCCATCTGCACGGCACTGGCTTCTCACTTCATCTATTAAACTCAGGACACCCTGTCCTCACGCTCCTCCTATCCCCTCCTCCCTCTACTCCCTGCTCTTCCTCAGGCCCTTCTGTAGCCACCTCTCCTGCCTCCTTCTCTGCCTTTCCCCTGTTCTCCGCTGAAGAGGTTTCTAGACAAGTCCGACCTATGAACGTCTCGTCAAAACAGGTTCAAACCATCAAGGACCACATTGACACCCAGGCCCCTGCCCTGGCTGACTTCTGCAACCACTCCTTCACCACTGGAGTCTCCCCATCCCCCCTGAAGCACTCCCTTGTGCACCCTCTTCTTAAGAAATCCTCTGCCAATCCCACCTACCCTGCTAACTATCGGCCAATCTCCATCACTCCCTTCCTGTGCAAGCTCCTGGAGAAACTGGCCATCTCCCAGATTAATCGCCAAACTGAATCTGTTGGTTGTCTTCATGACCATCAGTCTGGCTTCAGAGCTGCCAGAAGCACATAAACTGCTCTCCAGAACATCCGTGGAGACTTGCTCTCCAACCTTGACTCTAATAGCCTGTGTCCTCATCTTACTTGGTCTTTCCTCTGCCTTTGACACTGTCAACCATGCCATCCTGCTAAATTGTCTCCATGGTAACCTGGGCATCACCGGTCAGCGCCTGGTGTGGCTGACTTCCTTCCACTCTGACCGACCCTCCCAGGTCCAACTTGGGTCCTTCCTATCTTTTTCTCTACCTGTGGTGTCCCTTAGGGGTCTAACCTCTCCCCATGGCTGTTCAACCAATACCTGGCACTCCTTTCCCACCGCATTGCCACTCTCTGTCCCAACTTTCAGTGCTATGGGGATGACACTCAACTCATTTTCAGGCTACCTTCGGCCACCTTTTCTCCGTCCCTCATCTCTGACTGTCTGTCTGCTATCCAGGAGTGGTGTGCCGCCAATGACCTCTGCCATAATGCCAGTAAGACTGAGATTCTCCTCATTGGCTCACCCACTCCCTCCTTTCCTGTAGCTCTTTGGCCGGCCTCTCTTGTCCCTCTTCCTGCTCCCACCTGCAAGGCTAAAAACCTTGGGATCATCTTCGACTCTACACTCTATTTCTCTCCCCACATCTCTGATGTCTCTAAGATGTCACACTACCAGCTGCACCTCCTCAGAGGTATTCTTCCTTTCCTCTCCTTCCCCCAGATGCTCACTGTCTCGAGAGCTCTGGTTCTCTCTAGTTTGGACTATTGCAACAGCCTCTTTTCTAAATCTGCCTGCTTCTACTCTCCGCCCTCTGCAACTCATCCAGAACAGGACTGAGAGACTTGTCCTTGGCCTCAAGCCCAGGGATTGCATCTCTCCAGGATTGAAATCTCTACACTGGCTCCCAGTGGCTGTGAGGATTAAGTTCAAAACCCTCTGCATCGTCCACCGGCCTTCTGGGGCTTGGGGCCTCAATGCCTTCAACTCTCTCTTCCTAAATATCTTCTTTCTCGTGCTCTTCACTCATCTGCCTCCAACTCCCTCAGGGTCAGTCGTTCCTCCAAGCAATGAGTTGGTGGTAGATCTCTCTCCTCAGCTGGGGCCTCCCTCTGGAACAGGCTCCCTGCCTCCCTGAAACTTGAGGAGAATCATCTTCGGTTACAGAAGCACCTAAAAACCTTTCTCTTTGCTTCTGCTCTCTCTCCCCCTCTCCCCTTCTGAATTCCTGGCTGAAACTGCACTGGCTACCTGGCCACCCTTCTGTTCTCAGGCCCAAGCCATGCCTGTTGCATGCCTGCGCTCCCTTCTTGGAAACCCCTGCACCTGTGGACTGTTTTCTTACGGTCCCCCCACCAGCACTTATGTCTGCACTCACCCTGCACTTGCCACCAGATGGCCGTTTTTATTTATCTTGTTATTTTATTATCTCAGGTACTGCACCTTGCCCTACCCCTCCCCCCACACTTTTTCCCATTCCCTGTTGTCTGTCTTCCCTCTGTTTCCCCTCCCTACCTTGTCGCGCATTGAAACACTTGTATATAGGCGCGTTATAAATGCCATATCATATCATAACACAGCTCCTGTAAACCTCTCGAAGGTGCATGCTCGACAACTGGTCACTGCAGGTGTGCGCTGCCCCTCCAGAAGTGTGGCCAGGAATCCTTTGTCCTCGCACGATCGTCTGGGATCATGTCCGGGTCACCAATCTTGTGGGGTAACCTATCTTGTGGGGTAAGATCTCAACAACCAGACCGAAAAATAACACCCGAACAGGGAGAAAGGCTAGGTGCACCTAAGCACTAAGAGCACTAAGATCTTTATTTGTATAAAAAAAGGAAATGGTGACAGTGTTTCATCGGTCCACTACCGCAGAGCTCTTTCTGTGGTTGACTGGTTTCAGTGGGTTTTTAATGTCTTCTCTCCCACTTTCTTCAGGACGTAAAGCACATTTTCACTTCATATGTCAGGATTCACTTAAAGGCTTCACAGAGTGAACCTTCCAAGCCTTCACCCTCGTTGTTTACCTATAATCCAACAAGGAAGAGACAGGGAAAAACGGGAGGGGGGAAGCGGGCATCAGTTCTCCATGTTTGATCTTCATTTTTCAAAAAACGCCTTACAATAGGTGTTATAGGTTAGTTAACACTCACTAATTGACTGGTGATGTCTCCTTATGATGTGATTGTTTGACACCTCATTTGCAGTTATATGGTTTACCTAGGGAGAATAATCATAACCTAAATTAAATGGGTAGTTACACCATATCGTGTTGTGGGCCTCAATGTAGCAACATTACACACTCACCATCACTCTAGTTTCATCTTGTATAAGGTGGGTGAAGAGGGACGAGGCAGTCTCCTAGGGCAAGCTACCTTATGAGGAATATCTATTGGAGGTTGGAGGGGGGAAAAGAACAGAGTGCTTGAAGAGCTTAGAAGTGATTTAGGACTGAAATTAGAGGGTATTGAAGAATTCAGTGAAGGTATTTCAAGGATAGGATGATAGTGTCATGTATACATGGAGAAGGAAAGCATGAAGAGTGAGATGTTGAAGAATGATATAGTGAAGAGACTGTAAGCTATGGTAGTAAAGGGGAGGTAGACTTTAGAAATAAGAGAGGAAGGAATAGGATCAGAGGGAGCTGAGGTGGGGTGAGCTCAGAACACAAGTAGAGCAGTCTCTGAGTTAGAAAGAGATGAAATATGGACATGAAGGCAGAATGAAAGGGGTAGAGGAGGGGGGAATAGAGAGGAAAAGATGTACAGGAAAGATCTCCAGCCGTCAAACCGTTTCCAAGACAAGGAGATGATTAGATAGCTATTAAATAAGGATACATTTGCAATAATAACATTAACTTTTACAGAGATGTAAATAAGGTCTAGTAAGTAAATTATCTTTCGTCGGTATATTGCAAAAATGTAAAAAATATTTTTTCTCATATGGAAGATCGGGTGTGGGTTTATGGTGTTTTTCTGCGGTTGTGTTCCTCTAGAAAACCCCTGGCCCCTACCCAAAGGTGTGTCGGTCAATTCTTTACTGAAACTTTTTGTGGCAACTCGTAATGGGGCCCAATGGTGGCATTGCTCCGAGGCATGAAGGGCAGGAAGGCAATGCACTGCTGTCAATGGCAAGTCTTTGCTCTCTGTATGCGTATAGGACATTATTCTCTACTTATTTGCTCTTTCGACAGCTTAACCGCTTTCTCCGGAGGATTCGTTTTAAGACGCCCGCTGGTTACGAGTTTGCTTTTGATGACGCAGAAGAGGCTCCAGCTCAGTATGATATTCTAAACTGGGTTTTCTATCCAAATGGAACCGTTGCCAGCTTCCGAGTGGGAACATTTGACTCCTCAGCTCCCCCACAGCGTCGTCTTTTTATTAACCAAAGCTCCATCTTATGGCATCCTGAGGGGCCTGGCCTCCTGCAGGTGAGTGAGAATGTCAGTCCCATGCAGCACTTCACATGTCCTCGCCAATGTGCCCAGCAGTGCACTATATCTGCATGCATGTGTTATTCTCTGTATGCACGTCTTTGCCCCATTTAGGATTCATGTACTCCCGCACGTATATGATATGATTTGATAAGTTATTTACACAAGTGTTTCTAGACTCGACAAGACAAGGGAGGAAGACAGAAGGAGGATAAGACAAACGATTTTACTAGGCCTTGTGTCATTCAGATTGTGTAAGTGTGAGGCCAACAAGTGAAAGTGGAAAGGGAGGGGGAAGTGCAAGGGAGAGGGGAGAACAAAACAGGGCAGCAATGCTCTGAGGAAGTGAAGCCAGGGCAGCGCAGCTCTGGGTAGTGCCAGGGGAACAAAGGACTGTAGGGTTACAGTTACAGCCCCTAAGTGCATGGTAGGCCTGGGGCAGTAAAAGGGTGCCTGATCGAGAAAGAGCTTGATACTCAGTGACACTCTGAGGGTAGCCAAGCAACCAGTCGGTACAGCAGACAGGTAGGTCAAGTAGGTCAGAAGGGGAGGGAGAGAGAGAAAGCAGAGAAGAAGAGGAACATTCTGAGCTGCTTCGGAACCTCAGGTGGCTCAAGTTTGAGAGGGGCAGGGAGGACATTCCAGAGGGAGGCAGATGCAGAGGAGAGAGATCTACCTCACACTCCCTGCCTGGAGAAGCGTTTAACCCTTAGAAAGTTTAAGGTAGCTAAGCGAAGGGCTCAAGAAGGAAGGTATTTTGGATGAGAGCATGGATGAGAGCATTGAATGTAGCGCGGGCCCGGCCCCAGAAAACTTTGCGGACAATGCAAAGGGTCTTGAACTTGATCTTGCAGCCACCAGGAGCCAGTGGAGAGACTTCAGTGCTGGAGAGATACAGTCCCTGGGCTTGAGGCCAAGGATATTCTTGCAGTCCCTGTTCCACATAAAGTGCCCTAGATAAGCTTTCTCAACACCTCCAGAGGTTATTTCCATTCTGCTTAAGCCATTCGTCACATACACCCGCACATGCTGTTTCCTATGAGATGTCTGAACAGCTACAGACTCTGTGCTGTTAAGAGACCTGTAGATGGCACTTGTGCATCTGTGCACTTTATGCGCTCTGTATGCTGCCTGCACCTCCAGAATTCCTCTGTGCCCTATGGTATGTATTCCCTGGGCATCATCAATGCCCAATTCCATACCCTTCAATGACATATGTATGTCTCATGTAGTATGGCAGGATGCCCTGTGCACTCAAGTTCAATCTGCCTGCTATGGGATTCACCTGGAATGTTCAATACCATAAGGTCAAACCTGAATCCATTAATTAATGAATATGGCCTGTATGTTAGCTAGGCTGGGATGATACCACTATAAGGCAAGTCCCACATTCTGTGCATAAATCAATCCAAAGAACCAAAAAAATATGCCCGAAGGATGAGAAAAACACGAATAACACAGCCTAGGCCGGGAATTATCAAAAAGACATTCAACAGTATCACAAATGATTGCTGGTTCTATAGCATACTACAGAAGAGAAATGACAACAAACATTACAGGTTATTCACATTTTCCCCACCTCTAATTGGACATTGTCATTTGCAGTATAGGTGAATCCATACATTACCTAACTCTATTGGCCTATTCTATCCTTGTGACTGGATCAAGATGTCAGATTATTAATGAATTAACATTCAGATAATCTCCTTTCCCATGGTGCTGATTGGATAGTACTATTTTAAGTTTGTATCAGCTGGAGTGAGTGACTGAGTAAGTTTCAACCAATCCCTGTGTGAGATGTGACAGTGTGACAATTAAATTATAACTTTTACATCCCTTTCCCAGGGTCCTAATCAGTTGGCCCCGTCTTACCATTTCCATCATTGTGAACTGTTCATTACCAGTTCAACTTTGCAACTCGTCATTGGAAACATTACTTATTTCTCCTTCCTTTCTCAGGATTCCATTTGCCCCAATAAGCTGTGGGTTTACTTGTTTGAAAGTGTCATTCTCTTACAACAACATGAATATATGTATATGTGACTAGTAATACTATAGATGTACTCTTTGCAAATATTATGTATGTGCTGCGAGGGTTGTTCATGAGTTTCCATAAAAATCACTGAGTCCTAATTAATTCTTCTCTATGTGTAGGGGCGTTTTGTATGACTCCTTCCTTAGCTATTGGAGCTCTTTCAGTGGAACTTTTCCTACAGAGGGCAGTGTTGTTCCTATATCATTCCGTCCAGACAGGCATATTCTTCACTGCTCATTGTTTAGTACTTGCTAGCTTATGACCCTCATTATGATCCATTTCGATGCATTGCTAGGAACATACATTGTTATATGTCTCTTGAACAAAGGCTTGGGAACTCAGCTAAGCTGATGCATGTTGTCCAATCCATGTACAGTGTTTGCCCTTTAGCTCTGAGGTCTGATATTTTCGCTGTTGCTTTTTCATGACCTCCTTCCCGTTCTTCATGCCTGGGAAGATGTTCTCCCCTCTTGTCTTAACCAATCAGTGACATTTAGGGCCTCATTACACGGAAGGCGGTGAGCCATGGCGCTATTAGCGCCATGGCTCATGCTGGTAAAATACCGGCACCGCCTTGGCGGAAAGGGGATTTATGCCCCATTCCAAGGTTGGTGGGGCGGTAAATCCCCCTTCCGCCATTGCCCTTCCCCATTCCCATTTCTTCCCCATAGGGCTCTATGGGAATGGGGAAGGCGCTAAATACGGCACCGCAATTTTGCGGTGCCGTAATTAGCTCCGAGGTCCCTTAGCGGGTTGGTTTTTAACGCCTGCAAAAAGCAGGCGTTAAAGCACCAACCCGCTAAGGGACCTCGTAGTAAGGCGGTAATGGTTAACGTCACCGTTACCATTAACGGTGGCCGTTAACCATTACCGCCTTCCGTGTAATGAGGCCCTTAGTCTTACTGTCGGAAGATGCAACTTGGTATGTGTGTGCCTCACTGCAAAGGCCTGGCTGATATTTTCTGCTGAGGGGGTGAGGGTTTTCATGCTTCAAAGATGGCTAACTGGGTCTTGAGGTCTACATGTGTTATGTATTTGATTAGTGTAAAGGTTGTTATCATTCGCTATCATTCTGAGTGCCCCTCAACGTTTCCCTGGCTAATGTTAAAAGCTGCTATATCTATTAATGACACATGATTATATTTAAATGTAAGGTGTGTACATTATGTCTCGATAAAGGATGGCTGATGGAGTCTTTTTTGGCCTACATAGGAACGTGTACATGTGTGGTGCTGCACTCTTTGTTCTGTATGCCTTCTTACAATGACTACCGAAGCTTGTATCTTTGTGCATGTTTGGGGCATTGGATGTATTCTCCAACATTACAGTACTCCCCAACATTCCCCCATTTCCTCCGATGAGGGACAAATGAGGGGCATGGCTAACATCGTTTCTCACAGACCGTGTAGCCAGAATTCACTGGGAAGAGAAGTTCTCTACATCCTCTTCCATAAGTGCAGGTGTTCCGCAGGGAGCTAGCATCTCTCCCCTTCTTTTCAACCTATTCATGAAATATCTATGTGTACTGTTAGAATCCATCGGTGTTCACTTTACCAACTACGCCGATGATACACAGCTGGTGATAGAGTTGGAAGGAGATTACCAAATAGACAAGAAAAAGATTACAACCATATACAACCTGCTAGATAGATGGATGGAAGACAACTGGATGTGCTTGAATAGTAAAAAAACCGAACTCATGATTTTCGGTTCTAGTCAAGCAAAGGGCAAGCTTGGTAAAGAGTTTGAAGAATTCACTATCAAAGACTCAAGCGTCAAGCTGGTCCCCCATGTGAAAACACTTGAGATGATGCTGGAGGCGTTCCTCGGATCTGAATCCCAAACCAATTATCGCCATAAAAACAATGCATATTACATCAGACTACTGAGAGCCATACGCCCACTACTAACAGAAGAAAATATGGCCACAATTGCCAGGGCCATTATACTTGCACGTCTTGACTACGGCAACTCATTGCTCCTGGGAGCACCTAAAAAGTGCATAAGCAAATGCCAGATAATGGAGAACAACGCAGTCCGGATCATAAAAAAGATCGATAGAAGAAGCCATGTGACAGAGGCCAGAAGATCCCTCCACTGGCTCAGAGTAGAGGATAGAATCCTTTTTAAATCCATGACCCTGGTTCACAGGTGCTTATATGGAGTGGCTCCATCCTATCTTAGAGCCAAATGTACCTGATATACCCCTAATAGGGCTCTAAGATCCCAAACACAAGGCAGGCTACAGATACCCCAGGCACTCCAAACAACTGGTGCTGGGAAATCATTCCCGATTCGTGCTGCCCAGCAGTGGAACAACCTCCCAGTCTCGCTGAGAGCAGAGCCAAATTTGCTAATCTTCAGAAAAAATCTAAAGACCCATCTTTTTAAATAATGTTCCACCTCTTAGCTTCTCTCCTACCCACGACTTAACATGAATCTGTCTCTCTGCGCCCTGATGCCTGCGGGCTACCGACGCATTACAAACATACAAATCAAATCAAATCAAATCTCTCCATATATTATCTATCCTATTTATCTTCTTCTTGTTGCCAGTCATATATACTCTTCTGCATCCATATTTTACATATATTTCTTAAATCTTCTCCCCATATGCCATTATCCCATGGGCTACATTTTATGAAACCTTGTTCCTAATCTGCAGTGGTATCTATTTAGCACTCTAAATAATTTTATGTGTCAGGGGGTGGTGATCAAAGGGTGCCCTCTGAGCCAATGTGGCTATCTATTGGGTATATCTTTAATACCCCTACCTTTGGTTACAGGTCAGTTTGGCAGCTTTCATCTTTCCAACGAGGTGTGGTACTACCTGACATAACAGATAGGAGGTTAGGTTTATTTTCATGAGACACACAACAAGTCATTATTAATTGGTAAATGCACCAGATTATTATTAAGACAATAAGAAACAAAACTCGGCAGAAATTAATGAGTCACTGGGGCATCCGGGAGGTGAGAGCCAATCATCATCTTTAATGATTCCCCCTGCTGCTTCTATGTCTGTTTTCAACTTGGCCATTTGTCGGATTGCAAGAGTCAGTGTGCCATTGTCGGCATCGTTGGGAGGCACATAGGTGCAGCCAGTGCTGCCGATCTTCCTGCAGACGCCTCCTTCCATCGCTATTAGTAGGTGCAGCACTAAGTGCTTCTGTGGGGCAATAAGTCTGAGCGCACAAAGCTCCTCCCTGATTGCATTAAGGCCATTTTCTGTGTCATTCGAAAGTTCCGTTAGGTTCCAATGGATGATCTGAATCCATTTTGAGTTTGTTCAGTTTGTATTCCAGGAGCTAACAATGAGGTAAAGAACACCTTAGTTTAAAAATAAAAAAGTCTGTATTGGGATGGTATCATCTCCAAGGCCGTGTCTGCTTCCTTTGAAAAGTAATTTGAACTTTTCCTTATTCTTACTCTTTGTGAGTCTGTTTACACTACAATTGTTGGGGGCAATGCAGGGGACTGTGATTGTCCTTTAGGCAATTTAACATGACTTTCTGGAATCATCTTTACAGGGGCATGTAATGTTACCAATGAGCAAAGTCCATTCCATCAGGGTGGTAAGTAGAAGTAGGCCTTAGTTCCACATTGCCACAGGAAGTCCATGATTGTGGCAGTTCTCTCATTTAGTTCTGGCATCATGTGTGTTTGGTTGCAGTTGTCATTACTTTCAACTGGCACACTTCCTTTGCTCCTGATACAAAACAATGATCGAGTGAGTTTCTGTACTTTGACAGGTTGTTCATGTAGACTAGTCAATGTGTCTGCATGCAATGCCTTGCACATACATTTCTACAGCTTTTATCTGTTTGCATTTTTTCTTTTTCTGTAAATCCCATCAGTCCCTCGGCATTAAACACTGCCTGCCTCTTCACCCATTTCTTCCTCCCGAACGTTGCACCTTCTATGACCATTTGTGGTTTTGCAGGAAACTGTGGTTCTTCATATTTCCCTATCCCTTCACATTCACCTTTGGATTTTTTATTTGAACAGTGTGTCACTGAAATTGCCCTTGTATTCTACAAAGTATAAAATGTGCTAAGCACTGTGCCTCTATAGTCGGCACTTCCTTTGATAAGAACGGTCTGGGGGTGCCACACGTATGGGGAATAAGCCCACATATGTAAAATTACTCATTAAGCTGGGCCCTACGAATGGCTTTCATTAGGTTGTACCACATGTTTGCTCCATCTGAATGATGTTAATCTAATATGTTATTCACTTGTGTCTGGTCACAAGGTTATCCCTAAGAGTAAGTAAATGGTCTACTTTCGTATCATTATGCCTACAACCTCTAATGCCTAACCTCAATAATTCCATTAGTGAGAAAGAAAGATGAAGCGAGAAAAATAGACAACATACCCCTATATGCACATTCTTGACATGTCTACGATTATTTTCTTTGGATTCTTGGATATTTTTTTTTATTAAAATGTTTTATTGGTTTCATAACGTACAAAACAAAGCAAAACAGAAGAGAGCAAAAGAATCAAATCAAGTACACAGTGTTAAACATATTTAAACATTACTCTCATTTCCTCCATTTACTCTATTTCAAGTCATTGTTAATACAAAACCTTTAACATGAACCTAAACCATTCTCTATGCTCCCAATCTCTTCAAATCAGCATTAAAGGGATAGAAGAGGAAAGGCCTGTAGATCAGCCCATCCCCTTACTCACAAACACTCACAGTCCATACCTGAGCTCTCCCTCCATCCAACCGCGGTGGTGGTATTGCTTCTAGCATTTTCATAGCAGCCAATACTAGCTTAGTTTGATCACCAATTATTAGCCAATTCCACCATTCCCGCCGGGAGAGAGTGGCTCCCATAGATCTAAACTCACCCAAGAAGAAGCTTCTAGTTTCTGACAATCCTTCACAGATCGTTACCAAGTGCTCCGGGGTTTCAACTATCGACCTGTCCATACAATAGCAACATGCAGCATTTTAAACCCCCACAGTCTTCCTCCTAAACATGACCTCTCTGGTGTTTAAGATATTGAGTCTACACCTAAGAAGGAGATCTCTATATAAAGGTGAGGGAATCTTTAGAAGGAATTTAGGCAAAATGTTCATCCTTCCCTTCATCGTGGTCATAGTCAACCCAGATTTCAAATTTCAGTAATGCAACATCAGTTTCGTTTTAACTGATACAGGATTATGTAGCAGCAATTCAACCCTGATCTCTTTATCCCGAAGGAAGGCTTCCATTTTGAATTTCCATTCCTCTAAGGTCATCTCTAGCAAGGTTTTATCAAAGGCCAAGATTTCAAAAGGCTTTTTTACTCCTTGCATAGCACATTTTCTATATAGGCAGATGGACTTCCAAGCCACCATTGACTCCAAAGATTGCAGCCTTAATTCCAGTCTAATAGCACAGGACGATAGGCAATTTGGGAGTTTCAAAACAGACCGCCAAAACAGGCCTTCTAACATTTCCCACCACTGCCAGGGTAGGCGGAGAGTGGCCTCCGCTCCATATGTTAGAATTTTTGCCACCTTCTGTTTGTAGAAGGATAAGATAGGAACCATCGTAAATTTACCGAATCTATGGTGAAAGACTCTCCCCTGTTTGATCAAGGGGATCAGTCTAGTCTGTAGATATTCCAATTGGGCAGCTTCATTGCTATTCCTATTAATCGTAACACCCAGGTAGACGATAGTATCTACAATCTCTAGGGGTATACCCTTCACCCTCCAGGAAAAGTTCTCCTTCTTTGTATTTCCTGCAATCTTCAAGGCCAGAATTTTTTACTTTTTGATATTAATACTCATGCCATTCGCACTAAAATAGTGCTCAAGGGCTTCTAACCGATGCTGTAGTCCTATTTGAGTTAGATCTAAAAAAACTAGGTCATCGGCGAAAAGAATCCAAGGAACCTCCAACCCATTTACTTTAGGCGGGAAGGCTCGAATCCCAGCCTGAGATAGTGCCAGATCCACAATATACAAGCAGAATAGCAGGGGCGCTAGGGCGCAACCCTGTTTCAAACCCCAATAGGTATAGATCTTGTGAGATAGTGTTCCTTTGGCACAAAGTCTAATCCTAATCAAGGTCCCCGTGTATATAGCTTCAATAGCCTCGACAAGATCCACCGAACATCCCCAACTCCGCAATTTTCGCCCAAAGATATTCCCAGATAACACTGTTAAAAGCTTGTTCGAGGTCCATGAAAGGCATAAACAAAGTGGAACCCTCTACAAAGGCTTTTTCCTTAAGAAGATTTATGATAAAGAGGTTTAAGGCCGTACCCAACCCCCTTCACAAATCCTGAATGTCGGGGGTCCAAGATTCCACTAGTCTCTGCCCAATTTCTCAGATCCCGCAATAGGACCATTGCAAAGAGCTTTCCTATCGAGTCCAGCAGAGTGATAGGGCGGTAGTTTGTAGGATCAGCCCTATAGCCCTTTTTAAAAATGGGTACAATGTAAGCCTCCTTCCACGAGGGTGGGATCCACCTGTTCATCATAATCTGCTTGAACATGATCACCAGTATTTTTCCCCAATGGACTATATTCCTTTTCAATTCCTGATTAGAAAGGCCATCGGGGCCAGCTGCACGAGAGGAGCTCAGATTGCCAATCATTGTGATGGCATCATGTTCATCAAATACAAAGTTCCATTTTATCCCTTCATTACTTTTTGTTGCTCCTCCAGGCCACCTGGGATCTGCAAATAATTTGGCATAATGCTTGATCCAGTCACTCTCTGCAACCATAGAAATAGTACTAGATTGACTGAAAGCACTGCCATTATTTATAAGCTCCCAGGTACTTTTAGAATTTTTAGAACAAACTGCTCGAAGGATTTGCTCAGCATCATTTTGTGCACGCAGCACCTGAGAACTGTTTCGCCAATTTCTATAGCCCTGGTGCACTTTCCTAATTCTTTCAATTTTATCATCCTTAGCATCACCTCGAATATCTTTCACTATCTTTCTCATTATTTTTCTCCTTTCAACAAGTCAGGATCATAGGTATGCTTTTGTGTCCAAATACCTATAGGTACCGGGGCATGTTTCAGAGAGAATTCTTTTAACAGGCCAATGTAATCAATATTTGAGGGATCATTGGATAGCTGCGCTTTATAAGCCAAATTAATTTTCCTTATGTCCTCCCCTTTCAGTCATAGGTGTATTGCACATGAGTCCTAATGCACTTCTGTAATTTTATCACTACGTTCCTGCTCATACCATTTCCTCAAATAGACCGCTTACAAATAATGATCACTAAACTTTTGGGGCCAGACAGAGAAGCTCACAATCCACTCCCTTGTATTCTCTGAGATAAAACAATAGTCAATACAAGACGTTTATCCCCACTGCACCAAGTAGGACATTTCAGGGTATCCCCTTGCGTTTGACCATTTAACATACTCATATCTCTCACTTTCATATGCGACATCCATGCCAATTCTCTTTCATTCCATTTGTTCTTTTCTAATACCAGCCCCTCCGAATCCAGGAGCTTGATATTTAAATTTCCACAAATCACAATCTTCACTCCTTCCAATTCACACATAGCATCATCGATCGCCCTGGTAATAGATCTAAAAATAATGGTATCCTTCGTCATGTTGACCCCCTAATATACAATGATCACAATCGGGGAAATATCCAAAGGGTCCTTCTCTTGCTTCAAATAGGATATTTGGACATATGGGTTAGGACATTTTGTTTCAATCATCAACCATCCCAACCCATTTTTTTTATAATAACAGCAGGCCAGCAAAGGGTCGACCCAGCACACCCTTTGGAGCAGGGTTTAGAAAAGCCAAATAGCCATCGCATTGGGGTAGGGTCATCTGCCACGTCTCCTGAAATAAAAGAATATCAAATGTTCCCAGGTCAGGGACATTTTCACAAAAGAGATTCCAAAACCCTCTGGTGTTCCAACAACCGATCTTCAAATAGGAGGAACACTCTTCCACTTGAGTCTAACATCCTACTTGAGGTCCCAAAGCTCCAGCAAGCCACGACCAAGATGGTTCCCCTGAAACCCCTGAAATCCCAAAGGCGGGCACCTTCTTCAGAATATTCAGAGATTTGATTTGATTATCAACCATAAATTTCAAGGCATGGAGATCTTTCTTGCTGAAAGTGGAATCTTCTTCTTTCCTAGGATTTTGCCGTAACCTTTTACCTACATCAACTTTCTTTTCCCCCTCTCCCGAGGGACTTTTTGATCATCCGCTATAGCCAGGGCTTCTCTCCACATTATCTTAAATTGGTCATGAAAATCAGAGACGTCATAGCCCAGACCCAGAAACTTCTCCTTTAATGCCAGGATTAGATCCTTCTTGACTTGAGAAAATAGATGTAGGATGACCCAGTAAGTCTTTCTTTCCTCTACAAATTCAACAATCTTAATATCATTTGAGACAAATTTTTGATCCGGAATGATGCAATTAAATAGCCGCATAACATTCCCTCTATTCAACGTGATCATGTTGGCATCCCGCTTGATTCTTTCCAGACAGATCTTCAGGCTAATTTCCACTCGACTCCTTGCATGGTCCCCTCGATAGTTCTGATGCCTTGCGGCATGCATCACTCTTGGTTTCATAGGTGGTTTAAGTGGATTTGGAACTGGAGCATTCAGTTTGCACGGTTTCAAGCCTCCCATTCTTCTTTCCTCAAGAGTCTTAAAGGCCACTACTACCTTTTTATGGTCATTTCCCAACTTTTGAGCTAGCAGATGTCGCGCCTCGTCCTTTGTTTTTGGTTTAGAGGCCCCTGCCGCAGGCACAGCCACAGAGCCCTTAAATTTCTCCCTCAATTGAGAGTCCTTAGAGAATTGAATCTTCTTAGGGGCGGAGAGGGATGACTCACCCATAAGGCCCTCGATTTTTTCCCATTCCGAGTTACTCAAGTCTTTCAAACTAGCGTCATCTTCCGCTCTCTCTAGTTCTTCCAACAACAAACTCAAGTCACCAGTAGATGATGAAAACACACTCCGATCCACAGCCACAAACGAATCCAGCACTATTTCTATCCCACAATCCTTCAGTGGCGAAGCTCTTTTCGAGATTTTTTGGCTGCTGAGAGGTTGAGTGGCTCAGGAGGAGATCTGATGTTGTGTAAGAACGCTCTCGACCCGTTGGCCTTTCTTTTTGCTCTTGCCGGCATTTTTTGTTTTTTGCCTGACAGACAGAGGTCGTTTTTTCCGCCACCCTCGAGGGCCCATTTTTGAGGTCACTCCGCGCATACTTATCTCCCACCCAAGATTTGAGGGACCTGTTTTCAGATCTTTCTTCACATTGAAAACTGAGAAAACGTTCTTATCAGGGGGACCACCAAACCGATTTCCCACTCCAGATGTTAGATCCACAACAGGATTAATAGCAGCTGGCCCCACACTTGCTAATTCCAGGTTACACCTTTTCGCCTTTGGAGAATCACTCAACTGGATCACACCCTTCACTTTGGCCCTCATCCATTTAAAGTATTGCAGGAGGGCCTCCATCATCACGTCTTGCCAGATCACATAATCTATTTTGCCAATTGGCTGAGGTTTCAGCTTCCTTATTCAATCTTTTATCAAATCTGTTGACCAGCGACTCCAAGTGAGATATTTTTTCCACCAGGGCAGTTAACAATGTAGATTGCTCCTGTAAGGCACAGTTCAAGCTTTTATACAGCTTTGAAAAGGGGATTAGGGATGTCGAAACAGAAGCAATCACTAGTTGCTGCATATGCGATTGGTCCACCACAACCTTTGGGGGAGAGTCCCTCCTTCTCGATCTTCTGCAAGCAGGTAAGGACGCTGTATATACAGACGAGGCCGAGGAATTTACTGAGGATTCCCCTTCTGCCAAGGTATCTTCACCTTCCTCCATCTCAGGCGCCAATCGACCAGATTGGGATCTGGGGACTGTGTGCTCTTTACTCGCAGATGAGAGAGGGGAGAACACAGCCCCAGGCGAAGCATAGGACATTGAGTCATCCTTAGCATGACCTTGCAATCCGCCATTCTCAGTTACAGCGGGAGGGAAATCAACTTGTCCCCCCTCACTGACCAATCTCGTCTCCGAGGTATCTCTCTCCTCGGTCTCCACCACTAGATCCGCATTCACCAGAGATTGATCCAGGAGCTTTCAACATTAATTCACTCTTGACAGGCTGAGTCTTTTTTGCCTAGCAATTTTCATGGCAAGATCCGCCAAGTCTTTAGTCAGTTTATTCCCTAAGTCCTCATTCTGACTTAAAACAGGTTTTTTTGTACTTGACAAGGGTTCCATGGTTGGATCATTCCCTAAAGCCTTCTCACATGGAGAGGCACCCTCCTGAGGCATTCTATTTAACTCCAGCACTTTGTGAGGACTGGCTGCCGGCACCATGACCCTCGGCCCGTTGTTACATATCGATGGATTTTCATTAAGTTTGATTGGCAGAACAGAGTGCCCAACACAGTTCCTCACATGATTCCTTGAATGATCCAAGGAGTCAGGGATAGAACAGTCACATAAACATGGGATGCTTACTCTATCCCGCTGTTTGTCCTCCCAATTTGAAGCCTCTGACCCCCCCCTTTTTGGTCCGAGCTGCGCCCAAGGCAACTGTCTCTTCTTTGGGCTCCTTTTCCGGGGAGGTTAAAACACTCAGGCCACAGCATTGGTTGAGGACACCAGCCTCCAATGTCAGTTCTAGCCCAGCCCCTCCCCTTCTTACCTGAAGGCGCCTCCGTGCGCTTGGAATGCAGAGCGTCTTGGCCCGGTCCATCATCAAAGCCACATGGATAAAGGGGGCTGTAGCGCCTGCTGAGGGCCACCCAGCCAAGCTCGCCCTGCAAACTCCTGCAAACTCCACTTGCCTCCACTTGGCTCCGCTTCGCGGATGAAGTGAGGCTTAAGTCGGAGTGAGTTCTACCTGGCTGGGGGAGGGAGGTGCTCACCGGGGCTCTTCTCCAACAGATCCTTAAAGCGCCAGACGCGCTTGTGTTTGTAGCAGTCCACGCTGAAAAAACACAATCCAAAAAAAGCAGAATCCAAGAAAGGAAGCACCAAAAGCACAGGCAGGTTCAAAGTCTCCACTTCGCTCTTCTTGGATATTGACTGCTGCACTTGGTCTGCTGTGCCCAAAATGTTTCGTTCTTCTATGGAACTTTTTTAGAGTCTTTTAGAAATACTAAACTTTGGTTGCTGATTCTTTGTTAAGTCCAAACGTCTGTTGCTCATCAGTGTTGTGGTCCTGTACTTGTGTCTTTGTGCAGATCAGTTAGATGCACTCATGTACAATGCGTTTTAACTTTGCTGCAGCTGGTCTTGCTTTCCACAATTCTAACGGTCCGGTAAACTTTGGTTGATTCCAATGTTGTGTGTACCTCCTCACATATACAGTCTCTCCAGGTTATAGCTGAAAAGGTTCTCTTGCAGCTGTTTCTTGTTGATCCGTTGGGGCCTGATAGTGCCCTTTGATGTCTATCTGTGAAGAAATAAACTTTGCACAGGTTGACATATTCTTAAGATATGCATTGAATTCAGCCCACAATAAATCTGCACTTCTGTGTGCATCAGATGCTGTTTGTGTGGGTGCAGCTGGGGTATGCCTCCTCATTCCTGTGACCACTTCATGGGGTGTCAGGTGGTGGTCTTTGCATCGCTGGTTGCACAGACCGAACAGCACTAAAGGCAGGCAATAAAGCAAACTCTTTTTAAGGGTTTCACAAAGCTTGGGCAACTTTAGTTTGAGAAAACAATTCAACCGTTGCACCAGTCCGTTTTCCTGTGGGTGGTAGGTGGTACACAGTTTATCTCTAATTCCTAGAAATTGGGCAATTTCCCCCAAAAACTCAATTACAAAGTGGGGCCCATAGTCAGACCTTGGAACATCACAGGTGCTGCACCTGTGGACCACCTCCCTTGCGAGGAACGTCGCTGCAGACTTGGTGTCTGCATTAACCCAAGGTCCTTCCTCTATCCATCATGAATATAGGCACACTGCTACTGGTACATACCTATATGTGCTGCATCTGTTCACCATGTCAATACAGTGGACGTGGAGCTCCTTGAAGGGCCCTGTGGGGGAGAGCAATGTTGGCTTTAGTGTCTTGAGTGTATGTCCAGGAGGAAACCTATGGCATGTGGTACAATATGCCATGGACTTGTCAACTTATTCGACCAAATTAGGCACAAACCAAGCCTCACAAATGTCAGTAGCAATGTATTCCATAAGTGCATGCGTAGGGAAGTGGAGCAGCTCTAAGGCAATTTTCAGTAGCTGTATAGGCATTACTACTTTAGCTGTGCTGCTTTCTCTCCATATGATACCAGTGGGTGACATACCATGATGCTTTTTCTTCTACTGGGGCTCTTTCTTGAAAATCAATTGTGTGTTTTGATAATGCACTATAAGCTTCTGGTAGTCTTCCTTCCTGTACTGCTGTGACAGGTGTTTGGATTTCCTCTGGAAAGGGCATATAAGCATTCTGTTTGGTGGATGCATCTGCAGCCGCGTTTCCACGTGTAATCACGTCTTTCCCTTTAGAGTGCACTGTGCATTTCAGCATTGCTACATGTAGGGACCTTTCAATGCATTTATTAGTCTGGCTAACAAGAGTGAATGTTGAACTGGTGACTGATCTGCCCTTCTGTAATCTCTTCTCTTCCACCTTGATAATCTTGAATGTGCTGTAGATGTGTCATGTATTTACAGAACAGAGGGTGAGAATATACTCACGAAGCAACAGGTGAGTCATGTCTGGGGCGAACAGGGTTTTGACCTTACCACTTTAGGAACCCTCAATCTGAGGGTCTCCTCCGAGGAGCGTGACCTTTCCTGTGAAACGCTGTTCTGTCTGTTCCTATTGGACAGAAAAAAATGAGGTTCAAATGAAAGAGCAGTTACCACCAGGTATACGCCAGGCTGTGTAAAGAAAGAATAAGTGGTATTAGCACATTATTTAAGTGAGGGTACACTGAGTATTATACTAGGAGGACTAACCTTGGGAGCACCTGCTCGAGGCTTTGAATATGAAGTGGAAGGACATCTGGTGGGTTCACCTGGCATCTAAGTCTGGTGGATATGAAGGCAGATGTGAATGACTGAATATAGGGACCAGGAATATTCCAAGGTGTAAGTAACAGAGCATAACCTACCCTGGTCTGCACTATGAGGGCACCAGAACCATGGGGTGGGTAGAGAGCCTAGAAGTGGAGAGAACAGAATGTTTGTATGAGTTAGTATGGACTGGACCCCGGGCAAACGAGGACGCACTCATGAATAATGGTGATACGCCTTGCGTTAATTTTGCATAGTGTTCATGGAAGTCTGATGCAAAGCGTAGTCTCCTCTTAATCTCACTAAACAAATCCAGCACTTGCCAATCCCCTGTTGAGACAAAGTGAAGTGAACAGGTTCCCGGAAGGATGTAATTTAGGGGTAAATCCGATCTCAATCTGTATAGCCAAAGTGTAGGTCTGACAACAAGCGGGCATAAGAAACAAGGCAAAGGGTAATCCAAAAGGCAGTCCATTAAAACAAAAACTGGTTCTGAGGTTCTGGGCAGAAGAAATGGTTCCGTGTAGTGGAGATCCGAGGTAGTGGTCAGGAAAGTAGGCCGGAGTCATACAAGGAAGTCAAACAGGAATTTGAGGTTCGAGGAGTAACGCAAGCGTACTAACTTCAATTAGAAGCGCCTGTGTTTAGCTTCAATTCCCCTTTTAACAAACGCAGCGATACGCAATGATGTATCATTGTGTGTTCTGTTTACTGGACAATGGGATGCAAACGAGGCGGATGCAGTCTGGCTTGACGCTACTGGAAGTGATGAAGCTGTCAAGGCAACTGTAGGGAATGTGGGAGAGGACATAGAGGGCCACGCCGTTTGCGTAGCAATGAGCGTACTCTACTGTGAAATGTGACAAGATGTCATGTATGCTGAGTCAGTGTAGATGTTAACATCATTGTATGCTGATATTTCTAGGGCTTCTATGAGTGCTACATGTCCTGCTGCTTGTGCTGAATAATGTGCAGGTAATCTCAGTTGCATCACTATTTGGAATTCTTCTTCTTGGTCCTTCAAATATTTCACTACTGCTGCTCCTGTGTGTCTCTGACCACTCTCTTGATCTGTGCTTGATGACCCATCTGCACAAAGCACTTCTCCTCACTCACCATGTTGTATTCCTCAGGTTCTCTTTCGTATATTGCACAGTCATGAACCTCATCTTGTGGCCACACTGATTTGTCTATGAGTGTTGCTAGGTTGACTGTGTACATCTGACTACGGTAATGTCTGGGTTGGTCATATTTACTTCATACCTACTTGTCCTCTGGGTGGTGGGTGTCGATTTGTTTCTCTCTAAGATGGAAAAGAATGCATGCTCAAAGTACAAAGTGAGTGGACATCCCATCACTATGGTGGCAGACATTTGAACAGCACATGCTGCAGCAGCTAATACTTGCTTGCATGGGAAGTGGCCCTGCATTGTTGGGTCTAAGAGGCCACTGTAGTATGCCAATGGCTGTGTTTCTGCGATGATAGCATTGCGAGTACTGCTGTCATTACCTGTGCATTTGAGTGTGAGTATAGCAAGAACTGTTTATTGTAATCTGGGTTTGCTGGTACTAGTGCACTGCTGATGGCTGTTATGAGATCCTCAATCACTCTGTCATCTCTTCTGTCCACTCAAGTGGACGTTTAATTTCGTGCGCCTCCTTAAGTGCCTGAAATAGGGGTTTGACATGTGTGGAATACTTAAATACCCATGTTCTGCAATAATCACAAAAGCAGAGGAATTACTGCATTTCTCTGACTGTTTTAGGGTGTGGTGTATTTCTCACTGCTGTGGCTCTGCCTGGGCTTATCATTCTTCCTGCTGAGGATATAATCTGTCCCAAATATACCACTTCTTTCTGGCAGTATTATTGTAGTTTGTCTTTGTCAGCCAGTATCAACAGGAGTTGTATTGTGTTTTTCTGCACTGTTCTTCTGTGAGGCTGCAGACTAGTAAGTCATCTACATGTTGCAGCACTGCGTTGGTCATATGGATGTTCCATAACTCTATCTGGAGGATGGTGTTGAAAGCACTAGGGGCATCACAGTACCCTTGGGGAAAACAAGTGTGTTGGAATCTTTTTCCGTGATATGGCAGCACGTTCAAATATTGGGATTCTGGATGTAGCAGTATTGTGAAGAAAGGTAGAAAGCATCATCAGGTAAGTTACACAGTATTGATGCAGGTTTTGGCACAAGCAGATATTCTGCTTCCACTATCTTGTTTAGATGGCAGAGATCCTGAATGAATCTCCATGATGATCCCTTTCCTTTCTTTAACGGATAGATGGCTGTGTTGCATGATGAGTCGCTATAAGGCTTGGTCAAGTAGTGCTTTGATCATGCCATACATTCCCATATCTGCTTCTTTGGACAATGGATATTGTTTGTTTGTTTGTTTATTATTTGTAAAGCGCGCCAGACCCGGAGGTATCAGGGCGTGAGGACAAGATAATGTTAAGCTTACATGGTTACATATTACAGTTAAGCTTACAAAGTTACATAATGCAGTATAGGAAAAGTTGAGCTTACATATTTACATAATGCAATAGCAAAGTTTGCAGAGTATAGATATATTACAAGGAGATACAAAGCGATGCAAAGAGGGGATGGCATACAGAGTGGCATGTTAGTTAAGAGTCACCAGCGGTAAAGAGTGACTAATGGGACAACATGAAGTGGAAAGAAGTTAGGAGATTGAGTATGGTGCCTGCTTTGATTTGATTTTCACTGCCCCTATCCTGGCAAGTCTCCTTACGTCATGTGGGTTATTTGTACATAGTCCACTAAGTACCTGTGCTAAGTCTTCTTGTAGCTGTGAGGGTGATGTTTCTGTCATTATAGTCTGTGGTACTCTCCTGTACTGCACTACCGTGTTTCAGGGTGTGCTGATTTCAAATACTATTTCTTCATCGGTTTCCATGTTTGCAAATAATTGTTCATCTGTGACATCCCTTAGTGGTAGTGTGGGGTCCACTCCATCCCTGGTATGATGACTCTGGGCCTCATTTCAAATCAGGTGGTCCGGTAAACCCGCCGCCACCGTTGTTTCCAGACCGCCTGATCCCGACTCCTGCAGGCGGGAGGTGATGTTCCCGCCAGGTCTGACCTGGCGGGTTTAACACCGCCCGCCTGCAGGCGGACGAGGAAACACCGGCAGCATTACGAGATGCTGCCGGTGTTTCCATGATCCCCATTCCCATTGAGTCCCATGGGACTCAATGGGAATGGGGATTAACACCATTCTGCCTCCGTGATTCCCGGGAAACCAGGGTTGTAATGCCATGGTAATTCTGGGAATCACCGAGGTGGAATGGTAATACGAGTCCGGCGGTAACCAGGCAGTTTTACCGCCTCGGTTACCGCCGGACTCGTAATGAGGCCCTCTGTCTTTCCTTATGACCACTGCCTCAATGTGTTATGTGAAAATTGTTCCTGGAGCTTCCTCGTTTGAATCTGTTGGCCTGAATAGAAATTCTGCTGCAACACAAAATATTACATTTTGTACACCTGGAAAACAACCAATCAAAATGGTCCCATCAATGGTTACCATTGTAATTGACCTACATTCTGGGGTTGCGCAGACCCTGGGGCATACTTTGATACTGGGGCTATGGCTTGTTTTTGCACATAAAATCCATTTGTGTGCCCGTGTGCGTAATATGGAGTTGGGGGTTCTTTGCTGTGGTATGCCTGGGGGGGGTCTGCTTCAACAATCCTTAGATATGTGTCCCATGTCCAACATGCTCCTCCAAATTGAGCTTGTAGTCCTCCAATTCCCCCTTGTCCTTTTTGTGAGTTTCCTCTTGCCCCTAGTACCCCTCCCTTGTCTCAGCGCTTGCTATCTGGGGTGTTTTTCCACTCTTGTGGTGGTCCTGACTGTTGTTGCTTGCACATTTGTAGGGTTGGTTACTACTGCTCCCTCCATGCTAAACTTCGCTAGTTTCTTCTGCACTAGTTTAGGTTCTAAGCGCAACACCTTTTCTTCTGATGCTCTTTCATTCTCGCGCTTGCATTTACAAAAATGCAATATATCTGCTTGTATCTCACCCATTCTTTCGATTCCTTACCTACATTTCGGTCTAATTCTACTTGCGCTTCAGTAGGAAGACCCTTCTGTAACACATGATAGAAGAACAGTATGTTCTTTTCCCACGTTTCCACTGTCTCTTCTTGCCACATTTCTTGGATTGACTAAATATACAATGCAGGGTCCTCATCGTGCTTCATTGTGCGTGTCATAATGGCATCTACATCAGGTCTATCTGGGTATGCCCTTCTCAGTGATCTGCCCACTTCCTTTTGCATTAATGGGAACAGCCTTCCCCTTTTTGGGCTATGATGTGTTCTATGTTTTCTCTTCCCTACAACTACTACCATTGTTCTAGGGAAAGGACTTAATTGTCTCTCCCATGGAGTCCTCTCCTCCTGATCCTCTTCAGTTTCCCAATTCTCCTCACTCTCTTCCTGCTTGTCTTCACTTTGAATCACCTCAGATTCATAGTCATAGTCTACATACATAGGTTTTGGCTCTACCAGTTTCTACCTTTATATCTTTTATCACAACTTTATGCAATTCCAATAATATTTCTCCCGCTTCCCATGTTTCAGCATTGGGGAAGGCACCTCCCTCATTCTTGATGCCCTTAACAATTCATCTTGCGCATTTCTGCTTCTAAATCCTTGCACACTTTATTATGTAATTTTACTATTGCCAGGTCTCGTCTGTCACTAGGTGCACTTGCTCCCTTTACTGGGTTTGTTTCTCAATAGGCAGAGGGTGTTTAGCAGTGATTTGTATACCCTGCTGCTGGTTTTAAGGGATAGGGTCTCATTTCGAGTTGCCCGGTAAAACCGGGTTCATTACCGGCATGCCGGAATGAGCGTGTCCGTGCACGTATGAACCCGCTAATTGCGGGTCATCACGAGTGCGCGAGCACGCGTGTTCCCCCATGCCGGTAGTGGCAATACTGCCTTGCCGGTAAAGGGCCTCCAAGCCCCCTATACCGGCATTGCGGTGCCCGCCCATTGCGCTACCGCCTCACACTAACCCGTAAATACCAGCACGGTAATACCGTCATGTTATTACCGTGTTTGCAAAAAACGGACCCGGAAATTACGTCATCGCGCAGGAACGGGAAATGGGCCGGCGGCCATCTTTAAAAACACAATCCATTGCCATCCTCCATTACTACCACTACACCTGTGTTGTTGAGTGCCAAAACACAACCAGGATGTCAAAGGCCACTGGAAAAAGCTCACAAAGGAAGAGGAAATAGCGCTTTTCAGATGCAGAATTAGCGGACACCCTACAACAGCATTCTGACATAACCTGAAGCACGGACCTGAAGCATGCGGCCCAAACGCGTAAAAAACAGGTGTAGCAGGAGGTTGCGCAGAGGGTAACAGCAGTGGGGTGCACCCCAAGAAGTGTCCGGGATTGCAGAAAGTGCTGGGACGACCTCCGCCTCCGTGTCCGGAAGATCCTTGCGGAGAACCGGAGGGCCACAATGGCGACAGGCGGTGGCACACACTCCCCTGTTAAGCTCACCACATGGGAGGAGATTGCAAGTGGATTCATCGATCCAGAATCCATAGAGGGGATCGGAGAGCAGGAGTTTGGGGAAGCTACCACAACAGAGGAAGATGAGTGAACCATCACATCCACCAATAACAAAACATGATGTGACACAAGTGAGGTGGGAGTCCGATTAGGCAAGGCAATTCCTTTACCCAAGGCAACATCAACTCACCAACAGAATACTGATTGCCACCCCCTGCACCACATGCATGCTGCGTGAAATATGTAAACCCAACAGAGGTGCAACATGACCCATCCATGCCCATGACCCCCCACCTAGACAATCCATTGCCACCAGCCATGCAATCATTGCCAACATGTCCCCTCAGTACACCAAATGCCAGGCAACAGAAATGAAATCATGCCTGAATGTATCAAGATATTACACTGCAACAAATCACAGCTGCCATTTGGCAATCTCACTGATGACCTGCATCTCTTCTAACCCCCAGGCACCGATGAGGAAGGTGGAACCCAGGACAGGGGGACAAGCACATCCAGGGCACGCAAGGGGACTAGGGCCACCACAACCCCCTCCTCTGAAAAATTGCCTGCGACCACTCCCAGTGTGCCACACAAGGCATCATCTCTGCAGGGTGCACCTGCTGCGATAGTGGCAGCTGTACCACCGGCCACCACGGACGTCATGTCCACAGAGGCCGAAGAATCTTTGGGATTGCCTAGCCCAACACCCATTGGCACCCCCTCCCCCCTGTGGAGACAGAGAGCCTGGATGACCCATGTCTCCATGACTCCGACCTAGGAGATTCGGACATCGGCATTTTTGTGGACGACAGTGCCCAGAACGAGGGCCCCACGCAGGTGCCTGCCACCACCCAGCCTTCCACCACCCTGACTTTCACCACCCTGCCTTCCACCACTCTGCCTTCCACCACCCTGCCTTCAACCACCCAGCCTTCCACCACCCCACCAGCCACCGGTACACTTGCGACAGAAACCACCTTTGAGGTCCGTCTTGCAAGGGTGGAGGCCCGCCAAGACGAGATGCTGCAGATTATGCGGCAACAGGTCGTTGCTGGTAATGAGGCCATGAAGGCCATAGCCACGGCCATTGCTGCAAATACAGCTGCCATGGAGGCGTCCATGTCTGCATTCAGGCAGTGCATGGGGTCACTGACCGAGGCCCTACTAGCCAATATCAGGCAAGTGCCGCAGCCACACTATGGGTCTGCAAGGGCATTGACAATTGACACATCCACCACGTCAACACCTTCCACCTCTGTTCAATCTAGCCCTGTGCGCTTAACGCGCAGGAGCGCACAGCGCATGGCCATGGAACCCCCAGACCCTAAAGTCACCAAAAAGTGACTTTCTGAAAATTGGAAAAAATGTGATGAGTAACATTGGTGAAGGCAACACTGTTTGTTGCGCACATGGGGACATTTGGGATCTGTGGGGTGGGTGAGGGAGTTTGTTTTGGGATTGTGAGAGGGGGGAGTGGGCACAGTTTTGCACTTTCATATAATACACAAGTTTTCTGGAGAACAATCCCTGGCTGGACATTGTAATTTTTGGTGTGCATCCATTTAATGTGTTACGGTGTTCAGTGTCCAAATTACAACATTCCCTTTGTGCATGTTCACATTGGCCCAGTGTCTGACTGACAAAAGTCATTCATGGTCCCTGTGTCTTAAAAGTATTTGTCAATTCGTGCTTGGCGTACAGCATGGCCGTCCCGTGCATCACATACTGGCAGGGGGGCTCCTTCGCCTCCACCTCCATCCCCTTCATCCTCACCCGGGCCATGCATGTCAATGTCAGGTGGCAGTGGTACATTCCTTTGGATGCACATGTTGTGCAGCATGACACAGGCCATGGTGATCTTTGCCACCTTCTCAGACCTATACAGGAGTGCCCCACCAGACCTGCTTAGGCAGCGGAACCGCGCCTTCAACAGGCCAAAGGTCTGCTCAATCACAACACGGGTTGGAGTGTGCACACGATTGTACTCCTCTTCATGGCTGTTCTGTGGGTTCCTCACAGGGGTAAGTAGCCACGGCCTCAAGGGATATCCTCCTTCACCTGCAAGCAGATACAAATAGGTGTGTGTCACTCTGAACTGCCACCTTCAGGGAGCACGGTCATGGCAGCAGGTATTAGGTGTGAGCATGCACATGTCCCTGTACGTGTACCAAATAGTCACCTACATGGAATGTATACTGTAAAGAGGTGTGGAATACTGGATGGGGTTGAATAGATGATGCAGGGTGTAAGCATGCATGCTGAGGCAGATGTGCTGTGGCAGTGCAACAATGTTTAGCCTCCAACTCATGCTGTATACTCTTTTCTATGCATGGTCACACTGGCCGCATTGGCACAGTTGCCATCCTATTCAGTCATGCATTGCTTGCCATCACCATGGTGGCCTGGTTGTGCCTCTTACTTGTTGTCATCTATTTGCATAATTTGTGATATGTGGCCCAGTGATGTGTCATTTTCAGTTTGGCTGTGTCAGGTGAGGAGTGCTTAGCTCTGCATTCATTCTACACTCACTGGCTATTGCCACCCAAGTGTACTACCCCCCCTTTCCCACCCAGGTGTACTATCCCCCCTTTCCCACCCATGTGTACTATCCCCCCCCTTTCCCACCCAGGTGTACTAACCCCCCTTCTGCATCCGCACACATGAGTACCCCACAGCATGGCCATGGGCCTGTTGTGCAACTCACCGAGCAGCCAGGCACGTGGTCCAGCATGTCGCTCCATGTGACGGGGTAGCGTGGAGTTGCGCAGTACCATAGCATCATGTGTGGATCCAGGAAATTGGGCGCAGCAATGAGTGATGATCTTGCCGGAGTCACATACCATTTGCACATTGATGGAGTGGTATTGCTTGCGATTGCGGTACACCGCCTCTGTGGCATGGGGGACTACCAATTCCACATGGGTGCAGTCGATGGCACCGACACAATTGGGCATGCCTGTCTGTGCATGTAAGCCTACTTTGGTTTCGGCTATCTCCTGGGCAGTCCGTGGTAGGGATATGTGGGTGCTTGCGTGCTTCAGGAGGGCATCCAGCACTTGGTTCAGCATGCATGAGAATAGTGGTTGTGAAATGCCATGCAGCTGGCCCACTGTGTGTTGGTAGGTGCCTGTGGCCAGGAAGTGTAGCACAGACACCACCTTCAGTAGTGGGGGGATGGCAGTGCGTATTTGTATGTGGCTGGCAATGTCGTTCTGTATCATGCCCACTATGGTGGTGATGGTGTCACGGTCCAACCGGTACAGGGTGTGGATCTGCTCAGGGGTTAGGTTGAATGGGCTGGGTCTGGTGCGAGGGATTGGTGGCTGCCTACGAGGCGCTGGTGGCTGCGCTGGTAGTAATTGCTGGGCCTGTCTCACCCTCCTTCTCCTCCTGCGTCTCCTCTGTGCTGCCTGTTCTTGCTTCTGTTGTTGTTGTTGCTGTAGTTGTAGCAGTATAGACATGTCCTCCTGCGCCATGATTGCAAATGCTAGTGGTAGCATTTTAGTGTAGGAAGGGGTGTGGTGTGTGGGTGTGCTCCTTTTGTACTGGCCCACTCTGCATTGCCTACACCTGGGGGGGGTTGTGGTGTGTGGGTGTGCTCCTTTTGTACTGGCCTACTCTGCATTGCCTACACCTGTGGGGGGGATTGTGGTGTGTAGGTGCGCTCAGTTCATACTGGCGCAACCTCCTTTGACTCCACCTGTGGGGATTGTGTGCACTTGTGGCAGCTGCCTTGTATCTTGGTTGCTGTTTGCTGGTGGTCCGCGATTCCTGTTTTTCCGGCATCATGCAGCCCGCTGTTACCCTGTTCGCGATGCCGGTATTTGCATGTTTGCGTGGGTTGTGATTCCTCCCTATTACTGGCATGCCGGTATTTACTACCTGAAGAGGCGCATGTACGCGCCTATGCCGCTATTAGCAGCACCGTAAATAACGGTGCCGTGCATACCGGGTTTGCGGGTCAGAATGCTACGGAACGTTAAATGATGCCGGTATTTACATACGAAGAACGATGGTCTGGAGGGTTGCCCCGAGCAATGCCAGTGGTTAAGATTCAGTCTAAACCTTCCAGCCATCACCTCTTTGTTTTTGTTTTTGCTTTGTCACCCCGAGTGGGACGGGTATGCCCAGACGTGGGTCCCGTGCCTGCTGGGCCTAGAGACCCAAGCTACTCCTCACTGATGAGCCCCAACAAGGGTGAAACATGTTTGGGGATGCTTGTGGTCTCATGCAGAAGGGATGTGACATAGCAGTTCGGGCTGGACTTCCCCTTTTGGGGTGGGGCCAAACCTGATTTGCATATGATCTTTCCCCTTCTGTAATGGCTTGGCAGGCGAAGAACGATGGTCTGGAGGGTTGCCCCGAGCAATGCCAGTGGTTAAGATTCAGTCTAAACCTTCCAGCCATCACCTCTTTGTTTTTGCTTTGTCACCCCGAGTGGGACGGGTATGCCCAGACGTGGGTCCCGTGCCTGCTGGGCCTAGAGACCCAAGCTACTCCTCACTGATGAGCCCCAACAAGGGTGAAACATGTTTGGGGATGCTTGTGGTCTCATGCAGAAGGGATGTGACATAGCAGTTCGGGCTGGACTTCCCCTTTTGGGGTGGGCCAAACCTGATTTGCATATGATCTTTCCCCTTCTGTAATGGCTTGGCAGGCGAAGAACGATGGTCTGGAGGGTTGCCCCGAGCAATGCCAGTGGTTAAGATTCAGTCTAAACCTTCCAGCCATCACCTCTTTGTTTTTGCTTTGTCACCCCGAGTGGGACGGGTATGCCCAGACGTGGGTCCCGTGCCTGCTGGGCCTAGAGACCCAAGCTACTCCTCACTGATGAGCCCCAACAAGGGTGAAACATGTTTGGGGATGCTTGTGGTCTCATGCAGAAGGGATGTGACATAGCAGTTCGGGCTGGACTTCCCCTTTTGGGGTGGGGCCAAACCTGATTTGCATATGATCTTTCCCCTTCTGTAATGGCTTGGCAGGCGAAGAACGATGGTCTGGAGGGTTGCCCCGAGCAATGCCAGTGGTTAAGATTCAGTCTAAACCTTCCAGCCATCACCTCTTTGTTTTTGGTATTTACATACCGCCATCATTTTTCCCTTACCGGCATGACTCATAATGAGGCCCATAGTGTCTGACTGCGGACGAGGCTGTTGGCTGCTCAGGTGTTGGAGACTGTGCCCACTCAGTGCTTTTCTCTAAACTTGCCTGGGGTACCGACTGCGCAGGCGCAACCGCCTGTGTCCAATTTGCACTACCTAACAGGGGTCGGGTGGATGCACCCTTAGTATTTCCCTTTCCTTTATTGTTGCTCTCATCTTCCTCATATCATTTCCACAACTCTAATATCCTATGTCTCTTCTTCAGCTTTTTACCCTTGTATGTGGACAGTAAATGGTATGCAGGAGCACCGGCCCCTGCAAGCATGGTTTTCACAGAAGCACTGGCACCATTAACAAAAGTTCCTGTGTTTCCATATCCCCATTCCAGTGGTGTCCTATGGGACTCCACGGGAATAGGGACTTGCTGTTTCAGCTGCCTGACAGCCTGGTCCGCTACCGGTCATAATATCCCAGTGGCACCGGGATGTCAGGCGGTGGAAAGGGTGTTACAAGGTTGATGGCAATGCCCACCTCATAATGAGGCCCATAATGCTTTCAATACCAGCTCCAAGGGTTGCCCCCTATGGCGCACCCCTGAAATGCCTAATAAACATGAAAACATAAATGTCAATACAAGAGACAACACCCAAATACAAAATCACAGTGCACCCCTGCCCATAAACATTTCCAAAACCACACCCCCTCCCAATATTGTCTCCACCCCAATCTTTTCCCCACACACAAAACTGTTCATCAACCAGTTGCCTTTGATCACTCAATACCATATGTATATCACACCCTGACACAGCCCTTTCTATGCTCCACTCTGCTATATCTGATATTCTTGATGTCCTTTCCCCTGTCATGAGGATTCGCTTGAATCCCAAAGCCAAGCGCAACTCTTGGTATGACTCAGACCTCATCGCCCTCAAACGCAAGTTCAGGGTGGCTGAGAGGAAATGGCGTGCTTCCTGTAATCCTCTGACAAACTGTCCTAACTCCTGTTCCAAAGGCAATACCGGCTTTCTGTCAGCACCTACAAGAGTGCCCGCATTGAAGCCCATATCTCTGCAGCATACAAAAACTCTGCCGAACTCTTTAAAATCTGCAAGGAGCTGGCCAATCCTGCTGCAGTCTCTACCTCTACTGTCCCCTCCCAGGCCATCTGCATGGCCCTAGCTTCTCATTTTCTCTCTAAAACTCAGGACAGCCTGTCCTCTCTGATTTCCTTTCCTCCTCCACCTCCCTCTACTCCCCGCTTTTCCTCTGGCCCTTCTGTGGCCATCTCTCCTCCCTCCTTCTCTGCCTTTCTCCTGTTCTCCCCAGATGAGGTATTTAGACAAGTCTGATCTATGAAAGTCTCGTCAAAACAAGCAGGTTATCCCCTGCTCCTCTAAAACCACCAAAGACCACATTGACACCCTGGCTCCTGCTTTGGCTGACTTCTGCAACCACTCCTTTCGCCACTGGAGTCTTCCCTTCCCCTATGAAACACTCCCTTGTGCACCCTCTTCTTAAGAAACCCTCCTGCCCTGCTAACTATCACCCAATCTCCATCACTCCTTTTCTGGGCAAACTCTTGAAAAATCTGGCCATCGCCCAGCTCAATCTTCACACTGAATCTGTTGGTTGTCTTCATGATAATCAGTCTGGCTTCAGAGCTGCCAGAAGCATGGAAACTGCTCTCCTGAACATCCGGGAAGACCTGCTCTCCATCCTTGATTCCATCACCCCTTGTGTCCTGATCTTACTTGATCTCTCTTCTGCCTTTGACATGGTTAACAATGCCATTCTGCTAAACCATCTCCATGATAACCTGGGTATCACCGGTCAGGCCCTGGCGTGGCTGACTTCTATCCTCTATGATCGACCCTCCCAGGTTCAACTTGGGTCCTTCCTCTCCTCTATCTCTATCTCTACCTGTGGTGTTCCCCAGGGGTCTAACCTCTCTCCCTGGCTGTTCAACCAATACCTGGCACTTCTTGCCCAGTGCATTGCAGCGCTCTGCCCCAACTTCCAGTGCTATGCGGATGACACTAAGCTCATTTTCAGGCTCCCTTCAGCCACCTCTTCTCCCTCTCTCATCTCAGACTGTCTGTCCGCCATCCAGGAGTGGTTTGCCGCCAATGATGTCTGCCTTAATGCCAGTAAGACTGAGATTCTCCTCATCGGAACACCTGCTCCCTCCTTTCCTGTCACTCTCTTGCTGGCCTCCCTTGGCCCTCTTCCTGCTCCCACCTGTGAGGATAAAAACCTCGGTGTCATCTTCAACTCCACACTCTCCTTCTCTCCTCACATCTCTGAAATCTATAAGAAGTCACATTACCAGCTGCACCTCCTCAGAAGTATTCTTCCTTTCCTCTCCTTCCCCCAGAAGATCACTTTCTCCAGGGCTCTGGTTCTCTCTAGGTTGCACTATTGCAACAGCCTCTTTCTAAATCTGCCTGCTTCTACTCTCCGCCCTCTGCAACAGGACTGCGAGACTTGTCCTTGGCCTCAAGCCCAGGGATCGTATCTCTACAGGACCGAAATCTCCGCACTGGCTCCCAATGGCTGAGAGGATTAAGTTCAAACCCATCTGCATTGTCCACAAAGCCTTCTGGGGCCTCAATACTTTCAACTCTCTCTTCCTAAGTATCTTCCTTCTCAAGCTCATATGCCTCCAACTCACTCAGGGTCAGTCGCTTCTCCAAGCAACAAGTTAGTGGTAGATCTCTTTCCTCAGCTGGAGCCTCCCTCTGGAACACCCTCCCTGCCCCCCTGAAACTTGAGGAGAAACATCTCTGGTTCCGGAAGCACCTCAAAACCTTTCTCTTTTCTTCTGCTTTTTCTCCTCCTCTCCCCTGCTGACTTCCTGGCTGAGACTGAAACTGCACTGGTTACCTGGCCACCCTCTGATCTCGGGCACAGGTGCCCTCCCCCGCCAGTCGCCCACCTGTTTCTGTATCCCTAGTGTTAGCAGTGCACCTAGGTGGCGCGAGTTATGGTTGCTTAACGTACCATAACTGGCGAACTTCAAGGGTTTTTTGGTTTTACTTGTAGCCATGATGTCCCTGTAACAATGTTTTTTCACTGAATTTCATAGGTTTTTATTAGTGCAACTTAGCCATACCATCCCTTTATCAATGTTTTTACACTGAATTTCATAGGTTTTTACTAGTGCACCCTTAATCTGCTACGTTTTTTATATTATACTCATCCCCAATGTGGCTGATACAGAGTCTGTAGACAGTGCAGTAGTCCGCAGACGTCGGACAGCATTCACAAAACCCAGAATCATGTACAAAAATCATTACTAATGTTCACGAAACGCAAATATACCTTTTTGTACAAACAATTACTTCAGAAAATATGAATAATTTTTCCTTTGGCACAGATTACAATGAAATGCACCAATCAGAAATGTCAGGGGTTTTGACCCATGTTCGAGTTATTATGCAGCAACATTTGGGGCTGTGGGCTCAGAAAATCCAAGATGGCCGGAAAAGCCCACATTGCGCCAGAATCCAGGAAAACTGTGCCGTTTTTGCGCACACCAAAATAGTCGCCTAACCTGCCACCCACCAATGTGAGTGTGGTGGGCCAGAAGCACCATGAGTGAAACGTGGTGCCAAAGGAAAAACAGCAGTGCCTGTTAGCTCAAAAAACGCTTTGAAATCACCTTTGTTTCTCTGAATGCAAGCTCAAAATGCCTATTTTAAACATTGCAAGATGTTCAAAAATCTCACTGAACACCAGCAGACATTTGGCAGAATGTAATCTTGTCTGCATAGAAAATCTGGGAAAAGAAAGAGCCTAAAATAATGTTCATAATTTAACTGGCTGAGCTGTGGATGTCAGCAGCTTAAGTTAAATTGGACTGAAAGCCACTAAAATCTAAATGTTTAAAATAAATGAGTGACCTACTGTTGAGTGACACATAGTTTGCAACTGTTAAATGTCATAGTTTTGAACTTAGAATCAGCATGTGTAAAAATTGTAAGTTTGTTTTGAATGAAAAAAAACTGGGAACAAAAGTGACATTTGGCTGAATCCTGGCTTGAAGAGTGTGAATTCTGCCCGGCAACTACCCCCGACAGGAGTTGAAACTTGCTCAGTCACTCTTCCCAGGCCCGGCTGCATTCTGCTGCCCCCACCAAAAGGAGATGACACCTCCCTGATTGAATCAGGGGAGGAGCACCTAGGACTGGATGGAAACAGAACAATGAGCCTTCCTTGGCTCAGGCAAATGTTAAATTAGGGGAGCCGTAAATGGCTTCCATTTGAGAGAAACGGGGAGGGGCAGTGCCTCTGTGAGCAACTTGAGTTAGAGGAAGTGGACAAACCAGAAATTCCACCTCTGGGCCAGAGCATAATTTTAAAAAGATGGATAATTCATAGTACAGACTTGTCAAAATTATATAATTAATATCATTATTCTTGTGATTTTTCTGTGCACATGTTAAGAGGTGTTACCATGTTCTGAGGAAAAACCCATGAATTATGGAGATTGCAGACACAGGGATCACGTTAGAAAAATGAAAATTTACTGGAATATGTGTAGAAAGGCGGTGTACATCTGTGTAATTTTTGGTAAAAATCCAATATTGGTAAACCAACTAAAAACGAAAATAAGTTGCCATCTTTGAACCCTGGTTCTTAGAAACATCAGAGTTGGAACAGAGATCTACCCAAAGTAATATATGATATGCACATGTAATGTCAACCACTTGTGTATTTGGGAAATATGTTTAGTTAGGAAAACTATTTTCTAAGGTAAAAGCAAAGGGGAGTGTTCTTTCTTTGGAGCCATAAACATGACACCTGATGACATAGGATGACTCACTGCTCCCTTCTCAAATCAGGTCAAAGAGAAATCCTTGACCTATCAAATCATGAGTGGGTTTGGCATAGAAAGTTAGCATCCACACCCATTTTCGAAAGACATAAAAAGAGCCACTGAAAGCCAGACAGGGACATTCATTTTCCAACCTTCAACTGAATTCCTGCGCATCACGCTGACGTAGAACTCCAGAATCCAGAACTCCAGAGATCCAGACTAACTCAGAACAAAAACTCCAAAGAGCTGAACTCTTCAGCAGGCCTCAAAATCTTTTGCAAACTATTCAACCGCCGGGCTGTGCGGTTTGCTGCTTGCTAAGAGTCCTGTGTATCCAGAACAGAACCAGTACCCAGAAAGCTTTGCGGTATCCAGAATCCACTTGATCCAGACCAGCAGAACCAGAGACCCAGACCGCTGTGAACAGAACTGGTGCCTGATTGACCCGCCGAGCAGAGAGAACCGCAGCTAAACTTGTTGACCAGATCCGTGACGAGGCCATTACTTTCAAATTTATAGTGTGAGTACCCAGCTAGAACTGTGCAGAACCCATCTCTTAGCTTAAAATAATCTGAATCAAAACATTTGAACCTGTTTAGAACTGCATCATAAGAAATCGTGTGTTCCTCTTGTTGATTCAAACCTTTCAAAGCGCATCTTTCATTCCGAAACTGTAATTTCATTTCTGAAAAACTACCTTTACAAAATCGTCTGTATCTTTGGAACCGTGTATTCTAGGAACAAAATTTAATTTTTATTGTAAAGCCAACAAGCTGTAAACCGACTTGCTTCTCCTTATAGCGCCTCCGTAATTGCGCTCGACGTACTCGAAAAAAAGTGCCACGATTTTACATTTTGCTTCATTTCAACCACGTGTAGAAAGATCTGTCCTTTGCTTCCATTACTGAATTCCGTTTTCAACCTGATAATCCCGCATTAATCATTGTTAGTGTGGACCTGAACTGATTTAATGTATCTCTCACTCACCCTGAACCTCTAGAGGGAATTAAAATCAATTTTAGCATATTTCACTCCCTTGCAAATCACCTGAAAGTCTTTCGCCTGTGTTTCCAAATCATCCCTGGTGCTATAAGCTTGCTATGGGGGAACTGAATTCGTATTGTACTGTGATTGTATTCCTGAAGATTGTGGGCCTCATTACACGTGCGGTAAAAAATGGAATTTAACGGCATGGCGCTATTAGCGAGACAGCCCTCGCAAGAGGCCGCTAATTGCGGCCCATTACAAGTATGCGGACACGAGCATAGCGCCATGCCGTAAATGACCCTACCGCCATGCCGCAAAATCCCCCAAAAAGCCCCTTACCGGCTTTGACCAAAGTGCTGATAGCACATCCGCCCTCACGCTACATTCAAATAGGAGTCACCGCTATTTGCGGACACCGCTATTAGCGGTCACCGCTATTAACGGTCACCGTAAAAAAGCAGAACCGGAAATAGCGTCATCGCACAGGAACGGGAAACAGCACGGCGGCCATCTTTAAAAACACAATCCATTGCCATCCTCTTCTGCATCCAGGACCTCTTACCAGAGAACTACGACTAGAAATCATCCCGGATAGCCGGAAGAGGCCAAAGGCCCTAAAGAAAGCTGCTGATCGCCAGCGTAAGGAAAAGTTTTCAAACGAGGAGCTGATAATGCTCACCGAGACACTTGCAGCTAATGCAGAAGTTGTATTCAGCAATGATATGCGCTGGGAGGCCCTCATAAAGAAAAAGGTCATCTGGGCCGAAGTTACCCGCAAATTCAGTGCGGTGGGCACTACCATCCAGAGTGTGAAGGACTGCCGCAAGAGGTGGGACGACCTCCGGGTTCGTGTCCGGAACATACTATCGGTCAACCGTAACCTGGCAATGGCGACAGGAGGTGGCGCAGATTCCCCTTTGAAGCACAAGGAGTGGGAGGAGACCTCCACAATTGGAGTAGAATCCATAGAGGGCGTTGGAGATATTGGTGTGGCCATTTCATCTGATGGAGGTGAGTGTATACATCAAACAATGCACAGTGAAGGGTGAGGGGTCCCCCAAATATGTGTCCATGACCAGGCCATTGATCCAGCCACAAACATACATGCATGCATCACCATATACACGTGCAACACAGACCCATCCATGCATAACCCACCCGACATCCCCATCACAAGAATCAATATTAAAGAGGCCCCAATGCATAGAGCCGCATGACGTAAAGATTCTGCACAAGGCACGTAGAACCATTAACAATGATATACCCTATTTCTGTCCCCTACAGGATCACCGACAGACACCGAAGGCACATGCACTGCAACACGTATTACCCCAGCAGCCAAAAAGGCCAGGATGAATCAGACAGGGGACACCGCCACCACCTCCAGGGGAACTGGGAGGAGTGTCCATCATCAGAGGGCCAAAGGCAGCAGAAGCACCACTTCCACGCAGCCTGAGGGCACGGCTGCTGTCATTGCTGAACCCACGCCAGTGTGCCCCATCATAGGTGAAATCATCACAGAGGGCACGCACTCGACTGACACCAGTTCGACTGGTGAGGCAGCAGCCACCGCACTGCTCAATGACGAGGAGTACGCCATTGATGTCCTGGATCATAGCCATACACCCAGCCCAACACGGTCCATTGAGGAAAGGCCAAGGGCAACGTCCATATCAGGTAGCCCTGGAGGAAATTACACCCACACCGTTGAAGGGGCATGGAACCCTCAGGTGTCCTCACCTGATGCCGTAAGCACGGACCAGGGCTCACCAGCCAGCCCAACAGCACACACCCCCCAACCTGACCTTGCAACCGTTTGTCGGAGGCAGGAAGAAATTACTGGCCTGGTCGCCCAGCATGTGGTCGAGGCAGGCCGTCTAAGGGATGACCTCAGCACATTAGCAGGGCAAACAAGGGAGGCCATGGAGGCCTGCACTGACAGGATTTGTAGGGAAATGTGCCAACTCCGCCAGGCCATTGCATGCATTGGGGACATCGTGGAGCGGCAATACCAACCCCCAACACAGGAGCAGCCGGGCACCTCCTCCTCGGCAAGTTCCCGGCAGACAAGCCCCCAGCACCGCTCCCATCACAACCTGAGGCGCCCCACATCACAACCACCCAATGGTGGAGGAGGCCCTGACGCTTAGGTCCAGCAAGGACTAGGTGGCACATGTTGGAAAGACACGTAGACACTATGGGGCTCACATGGGGGTGTTGTGGGGGAAGGGGGGAAAGGGTGTATTCGGGGGTGTTGTGGGGGGAGGAGGGAAAGGGTGTATTTGAGGGTGTTGTGGGGGGAGGGGGGAAAGGGTGTATTTGGGGGTGTTGTGGGGGAGGGGGGAAAGGGTGTTTACACAGTTGGGGTAATGCACTTTTTGTCCACATTTTGTTTGCAATACACTGTTCTGAAGTTGAAACACAGGCGTGGTCTCCATCATTGTGTATGTGTAATTTATTGTGGACAGGGTACTTTGTGGGCCTCAAAAAATGCATCAGGGCAACAATACCCATCTCCATCCATTATAGTTCACCTTTGTACCTGATGAAATTCCTGATTCAGATGCTGACGCACATCGTGTGCCTCCTTGCCATCGCCTCTTGCATGTGGGTGTGGATGAATGGGTGATATCTGGAGACATGGATTGTTTTCAATGATGTGCAGCTCAAATATGCATGTGAGGTCTTCTCAGGTACATTGTGGCCTTCCATGATGGACATTGCCGTACATCTGTATGTCCATTTGTCTGACACACGACAGTCAACACCCAGTTGGAGTATGTGTCTCTCCCCCCCAATCACACCACCATGTGCATGCCCTGCTACTCACTAACTTGCCACGATTGTCGTCCAGCTTGTCGCCGCATGTTGTGTGGTATGGTTGAGTTCTGCAGGACCATTGAATCATGGATTGATCAGGGATATCTTGCACTACAATGTGTGATTTTCTTGTTTGCGTCACATGCCATTTTGACTCATATGGAGTGTACTTGTTTTCTGGTTTCGGTAGACTACTTCATTGTGATGTGGGCCCACCAATTCCACATGGGTACAGTCCATGGGCACAATGGTACTTCGGATTCTTTGGTGTTTGCGATCTCCTGGCCAGTCCGTGGCAGGAATATGTGTCTACGTGCATACTTCAGGAGGGCATCGTGTACCTCGTTCAGTGTGCATGAGATTACTGGTTTTGTGATGCCATGCATCTGCACCACAGTATGCTGCTAGGAGCCTGTGGGCAGAAAGTGGAGCACAGTCACCACCTTCAGTAGAGGGGGGATTGCAGTTCTGATGTCTATGAGGGTCAATATGTTGTCATGTATCTTATCCATGATGCTGGTGATGGTATACCCGTCCAGACGGTACAGGGTAGGTATCTGCTCCGGTGTTGGGTGAAATGGACTGCCTTGGATCCTGGGGTTTGTTGGCTGCCCCTGTGGTATTTATGGGTACCCTGGTGGTGCTTGCTGCACCAGTCTTGCCCTCCTCCTCCTCCTCCTGCGTCTCCTCTGTGCTGCCTGTCGTTGTTGGTGCTGCACTGCAATCATGTACTCAAACCCATGTCATGCTGCTGGTATTGGGACCATCTTGGTGTGGGAAGGGGTGTGGGAAGGGATGTGGTGTGCTCTTTTGTGCTGCCTGTCTCCATTGCCTCCACCTGTGCTGCTTGTGTCCATCTGTGCCAGATGGGAACACAGCTCAGGTCTCTTAACGGGTGGTTTTAGATGCCGTTATTAGCGCCATACCGGTAAGGGGTTTTTGGGACTTTACGATGCCGCTAATGCCATGTCCGCATGGCTTGTAATGGCGTGCTATTATCGCCATGGTGCTATTTCCGTACTGGGGGTCACGCGCGCACGGCCTTGCCGCTATTAGTGGCACCGTACTAACTGGGTCCGCTAATAGCGGAGGGTACAGGTCGTAATTGGCTTGGGGAATTAACGGTACCGGTAATTCTTTACCGGTACCGGTATTCCCTTACCGCACAACGTGTAATGAGGCCCTGTGTGTGTTACTTCCATCTCCTTACATTGCATAGAGGGGGGTGAATTGCCAAAAGGGGAAAAGTGATCACATTATCTTTTGCTGAAATCATATCAAGTTTATTCCTGTGTTGCTTCTTTTCCACCTTGTTTTTCCTTGAAACCATAAAAGCATTCTCAGCTGCCTTATCCTCCCTATACTAACTCTTAAGTAATCAAACCAGTGTGATAGTATAACATCACCCATTGTTGATCACTGTCATATGTCTAAGTGTAATATCAAATATTAATTTATTATAAAAGTGTGATATATATCTATTGTTTAATTTTTCAAATAAACCTTTTTAATTTGCAAAACAAACCTACTTCTTGGCTCAGTGGAGTCAGGGGGATTCTAAGAGAGGGGAGTTATACAAGGGTTCATCATCCATATTATAACTTGTCATAAAAATATATAAATAAGGGCTTTCCTTGGGCAATCCCAGACAAGGCACTGACTTAGTGGGAATGCTTGATTGGAGTCATTAACAGAAACCATAACCGTACACTTCATATAATCTTCTCAATAGAACTCGGCATACAGATTGGCTTATAGGAAAACAAATTCTCACTAAATATTAACAGATTATATTTATTTCTCTATTATTAGCATTCATTATATGAACAAGTATTATAAGGCAAGACAGAAGCACTTTTATTTTCTCACAGAAATGCCAAACACACTTGAGTGGTTAGAGGAGAACTTCCCAGAAGAAGAAATGAGTGACGATAACATCTCTAATGGTATAGTATACATATTTGAATGTAAACAAATAATGTCATGTGTACAGAGCTTACTAAAATAATAATTTCTGTTTTTCTTACAGTACATAGATTTCATGAAGAAACAACGCACAGTTTAAATATACGCAATCCAAAGAATCACAACGAGAAGCCCTATCCCTAATTGTACATATTCAAATCATGAACTTGTCTACAGAATTGTATGTACTAAGTAATGATTTTAAAGAACTTCTGCATTATGTGGAAAATCATGTCATTAAAAATGTTCCCTATAACCTCTTGCACCTGACCCCCTTGTCTCCAGCAATCACCCCCTTCAAGATTTTTGAAAACCTGCTGCAATGGCATCTGCTATGGCCATCTCTGCTTCCCAACCACCCCCACCACCACCACCACCTCAACAACCAGGAGGTCCAGGACAGGCGAACAGACGCAGAGGTACAGATGAGGATGAAGAGGTGGAGAAAGTCCCTATCTCCAGTACTCAGAGTGAGTCCTGGGTGTGTCCATTTTTTACAACCGTTGGAAATGTCCCAAAGGCTCGCGCAAGCAAGGTAAAGTTCACTGAGTGCAAAGTTGTACTCAGTTGCAGGAAACCTGGCTTGTATTCCTACGGGACAACCTCCATGAGGTGCCACATCAAATCTAACCACCCAACTGCTCTGAGGAAAGCAAAGCATCTCTGAGGTAAGAGTAGGTTGACACCGTCCACCCCATCATCTTCAACTGCTCCTGCTGCCACAAAGGATACTCTTTTGAGGCAGATGATCCCAGCGGCGGCTTCACAGGCTATGCAGAATGGTGTTGATCCTTACCTTTTTAGGGTCTCAGTGCTATGTTTGTACTGTGAAGGGGAGCAGTTTCAGAGTGCTTTTAAGGCTGCAGTCACGGAACATGAGAAAAAATGCCCCCTACCTTACATTTAAGGCCCACCCAACATCTTCCTCTGTCCACCTGTTCCATTGTCTCTGTGGTTGGTAACCCTTCCCACGATTCCCTCACCTCTCAAGCAAAAAAAGCCCAGAAAAATACAAAAACAAAAAAAATTAAAAAAGGTTCCTTTAGTAGCCACCTTTCAAAGTAAAAAATAGAAGTAAGATAAATAAAACAGGCCGCTGTGCAGCCTGTATTGAGTACGGACAGTTTGGTAGTCCATGGACATCAGAAAAATTCCAGGCATGGGGTAGGATAAATAAAATCATTTAAATGGTTTGGCGTTCAAAAATGGTGGCTCTTAAAAGAACCTTTTTTGTGTTTTTATTTTATATATTTTAAAAAATTGTTGGCTTTATAAACTGAACTAAGAAACATTTTACTGAACTTAATTATTTCTTATAACTCACAAAAACTGCCTCAAAGCATTTTGAATGTTTTCCAGAAAAATCTGATTACCCACATCCTTTCGATGGACTCCAACTCTATGAAAGATATTGGCAATATCACATTTTGTGGCCGATTCATGGAAGAAACGTGCGCTGAAAATCTTTGCGCAAGCTGGAGCAAGCGTGAAAAAACAGGCGCACACGTACGATTCATGGAAGTCCCTGCGCGTGTTTTCCTCGGGATGTGCGCCAAACCTGTGCGTGGTGCACATGGGCGCACACGTCATTGCAACATCCCGAAAGGCTGTGCGCGATGCGCACAGGGAAAGCGCACAACGTACGCGCACACACCAAAAAGGGGCCAGGACACGGGGCGTAACACGCGGAATGGGGAACAATGCGTGAAAAAGAAGGCGTAACTGGAGAAGTACTGCAGGGAAATACACGTAATGCCCACACGCACGCGAACAACCCATATTCATGGATTTGAATACGGGAAACCCAGGCACAGCAAAAGACGTGCATAGGCGTCAACACGTCCGCCACACGAAGGCAGGCGGAAGTGTCCCCGCGCACACTATAAAAGTGCACACAAACAACAAACACGTATATACAGCTACGATGAATGCCCCATTTGTCGCTGCACTGATCGTGGGACACCGCATGAGGAGGAGAATAGCCAGGGCCGCATTTATTTCCCCCGGACAAGCCTTTTTGGGATGCCTGACGACCATGTCTATGGCAGGTATAGGTTTCCACCTCGTATCATCCTAGACCTCGTCAGGGAGTGGGAAGATGACCTTACATCCCCCACCCTGTGCTCCCAAGCATTGAGCCCCTTGGAGAAGGTGCTCAAAGTCCTGCATTTTTTGGCCACTGGGTCATTTCAGTGGACAACTGCCATAGTGGGGTGGGTCTCACAGGCCACGCAGTCACGCTGCCTACACCAGGTGTTGGCAATCATCACTGCATGCCCCTCAGTCCGCAGGCACATATACATGCCCAGAACACCCACAGAAAGGCAGGCTGTGGTCCAGGACTTTTACAGGGTGGCACAATTCCCCAAAGTGCTCGTCGTCATAGGTTGCACCCATGTGGCCCTACGTCCACCTAGGGCCATTGAGCACATCTATCGAAACCGCAAGCACTGGCATTCCATCAACATGCAGGTTGTATGCGATGCTAAAGGAATCATTGCCTCTGTCTTTGCAAACTACCCTGGCTCCACCCATGACAGTTTCATATACAGAATGTCCGCCCTGAGCCGGGCCCTGGAAGCTGGGCAGCATGGTGACATATGGCTCCTAGGTGAGCACAAATGCCTGTGCACATGCATGCATGTCATACACAGACAAATACTCAAACCCTAATAATCACAACTATTATCACCTCCCCAGGGGACAGTGCCTACCCTATGAGCAACCACATGATGATGCCAATCCGGAACCCCACCACACCACCCCAGGTAAGATACAATGATGCCCATATTGCAACCAGAGGCATAGTGAAGCGCACATTCGGAGTGCTCAAGTCACGCTTCCGCTCCCTTGACCGCTCTGGTGGGCAGCTACTATATGCACCCCCAGCAGTGTGCAGGATCATTGTGGCAGCATGGCGGGAGGTACCGGTGGACATGATGGTGCCCCCACACCCCCAACCACAGACAATAGCGCTGCCCATGGGAGGGGAGAGGGCACGTGGCAAGGCAGGCTGGACCCAGCTTCTGGCCACATTCTTCACCTAAACTCTCACCCCTGCGGAGTGCACACAGTCTTGGCACATACCAGGTGACAATCGATGATGACAAAGAGACAGTCAACTGTCACAACCTTACCACACTGAGAATGTTGCCAAGGAAGTGCTACATTGTGTGCATCCCTAGCTACTTAAACATAACCAATCCTGTGTGACCAAAAGGAACACATGCAAGGTGTGTATCACACCCCCTGCAAAACAGGCTATCACAATCCCTGGTAAGTCACCCAAACCCTCCAAAACCACATCACCCTTGTCTGCCACACCATGACATGGCATGCAACAGCAAAAGCCCAACACATGACCAATAAGATACGAAGTGACATGTGATAAATGGAAAGTTTCCCGAGACAATGACGCCTGACATGGAATCAGATGAAATGACTGACCAACAACCTCCCACACATACAAAGTCATACACAAATGCTATCCACCAGTCCTACCATGAACACAACACTGAATACCTGTTCACGTGCACATTGGGCAAGCCAAAATCCCTACTCCTGAACCCGTGTGGTGTGTGTCTCCTGCAACACACTGCTCAGCACACAGCACAGTGAGCAGCCATTGTGTTGCAGATACACCTTGAGTATCACATGAAAATGACTAATCAAATAAATAACCAAATGACGCATGTACAGGACACACGCATGGTAATAGATCATGCGCTGCAGGGACACCGCGGGCCCGAGAATGCAATCTGTGTGCACCTGTGGCCATGGAAGGGTGGTTGTACGTGTGGTGGATCATTGTGCAACTGTGTGTGTCATTAGGGACATGCACTCAATAAATGCAGGTGAAATCAAGTGACCCTCAGTGCCCTGTACGCATCACATGTGAACATTGGCCATGTGAACTCCCCAGCATGTCAAACCACACCAATCCCCTGACACCTGAAAAGTAAAGACAACACAGGAACAGGCATTGACCTGCACAACACATCATGTACATAGTACCCCACAATTACAATGTCAGAGGGCCCGAAACACTGTAGGCCAAGCCAACTGTCCAACAACAAAAGGTCCTCACTTACACATCACTGTGACCTTCTGAACAACTGTCTCTGGGGTATGTAGCCTTCTTCCTTCAAGTGTACCTGGCTACAGGATCACCCTACCCCTTGCTCTCCATGTCCCAGCTTGCGTGTAAATAGGGTCCAGCCCCTTCAGAGGCCACCTTGACTGGTAAAAATACCAAATCGCAGAGAACTCAAGTAGGCAAACCCACAAACCAGGGAAAAAGGCTGTAGGCACCAAAAAACCCTGGAAGAGTCTACAGTAGATGACTTGAAGTAGCAGAAAATGTCAAAGCACATGTACAAGCACATTGATAGAACAACCAAGGTAGCACAGTTGAACAATGGTCCAACAGGATGAGTACCATTTACGGTACATAACACACAATGAGGATGCAACAACTGATGGGTAGTGTCACAGCTCTGGTGTCCAGGCGCAGGAGTGGCACGAACCAACCACCCCCTCCGTGGTCTGGGCGCCTGCAAGGTCAAACTTACACAGGCCTCTGAGACCCCGGCGGGGAAGGAGGGTCAGGGATATGTTGCATGGACAGGCATTGATATTCAAATTAACTGGAAAGAGGGGCCGGAGAGGGGATGTGGATTTGCAAGGGAAAGTAGGCAAAATACAACTATTCACAAAAACACATACTCAATTAGAGAAAACATGTTCATCATGCACATTGTACCAAATGAGTCAAATGCAAGCCAAAGAGAGACTTATCTCTGGGGTGAGCGCTGGCCTGCGCACTCTCAGGTCCGGTAACAGGAGCACTTCAATGCTACAAAGAGAGTGTGAGTTACTAATCTGAATGTGTGTTTACAACACACACACACAACACCATCCATGCCCCAAAGTAAGTGAATTCTCCACAAACAAACACCCCTGTCTTCTGCTTTGTACCCATACATTAGCTTGGCCCACTGATGGTTCATACACTGTCAATGCAGTAAGACAGGTGCATGTGGCCGCGCGGGAAATGGAAGACCAATGCATCAAGAAACACACATGATACAATTGTCCCTGGGTGAGCTGCTAGACGCGTATAGCAAGGTGCAACTTCAGTACAAGTTGTGTTCTGGCAGCCACAGATTTCAATAGGTAGTGCACGTGGCAATTTGCACATGCAAATGACATGCACTGCCCACGAGTCTGAGCCTCGCTGGGTGTCCCTGTGCGCTGTATCAGTTTCTGGCTAGGAACGCTACTACCCTAATAACTCTGCTTCAATGGAGCAGGGGGTACTTGAGGATATGTTTGATGGCCCCTGCGTGTGCCCCTGACAACTTGTAAAGCCACTTGGTATTTGGCCCTCAACACATGTCAGCTGTACTGTGTGCTTCTCCAACAATGCCTGGCAAAGCTCCCCAGCACTGGTGCTACTTAGCATCCATGTGCAAGTGGCCTGGTGGAAGGTTGGCTGTGGTGTGGGCCCTTGTGTTGCTCACCTTGCCTGGAGCTCCTGGAAACATGTCTGCTTCTGTCGGACGTCTGCGCACAAGCCCTGCGCTTCTGCTTGCGCACACATCCACACGTCTGGACCACCGAACGTGGCCAGTTTACTGGATTAGTCGTCTCTGTGTCTGCTGGCAAAGGTAGTCTGGAGGCTCATCCTCCTGCAGAAAGGGCATTAAATAAATTAATAAGGCTGGAAAGTTCACTGTGTGTGTGTCTACATGCTGGTTGTTACTGGGCCAGGTAACAGACCTAAATCCAAACTCCTCCCACCATCAGTGTCACTTTGACAAGCCAAGAGTGCAGACTACTGTCTACATCATGAAGTACATCAAGCACATATACAGGCAAGAAAAGAACATACATCACAATCCACATCAATTAATGGAGACATCAATCAAATACTCACCCAAATTGATTACAGACATGGTGTGGATAAAATGCAACCAATCCCCACTAGGGGTTTTAACACAAGTAGTACAGTAGCAGACAGGCCACAGTTATGAAGAAAGTCCAAAGCCCTTGTGTACAATTTTGTTACACCAAACCATCCTAGCCAACCCATGGATAAGGGAAGCAGGAGTGGCCTATGTGAGTCAGGACCCCAAGCTGCAAACACATACATGAGACAAGCATTAAGGGCCCAGCTGGAACAGACAGTGGATGCTTTCAAAAGCCACAAAGCACCACACCCTCACATGAATGCACAATAGACAAACAATATTAAACTATATTAACTAATTAAACTAACAATGAAAAACCTACATAACCTAATTAAAATAACTATCAAATAGTTAATATTAACTAACTAAACTAAAAGAAAAAATCAAAAATGGCTTCATACGACCCGGGGGGAAGGCACCCAGGAGGGGAGAAGTACAGGGTGCACCTCAACACCCACATGCGATGATGTTGGGACAAAAAAAAAACTCCATGGGCTCAACGCCTGCACAGCCCGACCTGTGTGGGAGATATCTTGTTGTCCGAGTCTGCCTTATCCTGAAAAGGAGGACGTGGGCCAGGAGCCTGACCATGACTGGGCGCAGCTTGCCCCTCGTCAGCAGCAAGTCTGCCGGACGGGTGAGGCTGGTTCTGTGCGGCAATGGCACACAGGTCTGCATGCAGAACCTCCCGTGATACACGTGCTTCCTGTTGCAAGGTAACACATGTAACACAGAGTTCTTCCTGCGTGGTTTGGCTGGACAACTGATGCATCTCCCGGCAAGCACATAGCTCAGCCGAGATGGTACGCTCAAGCTGCTCAAACCTCGCCTCTGACCGCACCCTCTGGGATGTCAAGAGGACATCCAGAGTGGATCTGAGGGACTCATACTCAGCCCTCAGGGCCTCCATGTTTGCCTCTGCGTGAGCAGCAATAGCTTGACGCAAAGACAACATTTCAGTCTGGCGTGCCCTGTCTGAGGACGCCATGCCCAGCCTGAGCAAGCGGGCCGTGGACTGCGCCATCTTCCGCTGGAGAAGCACCTGCCTAGCAGGGGGGGAGCACGGATTTGGCCACATGTTCCATGCTCACAGCAATGTTATCAAGTGCTGCCCCCTGCCGTTCTGAATTGGCAGTCATGTCTTGCTCCCACTCAGTATACCTCAGTGGTGCACGGCCACCGCGTTGCTGGGCTTGACACCTGCGGGACCCAAGGACCGGCTGTCCTCATTGGGTTGGCACCGCCCGCGGCTGCACGACTACATGCCCCCGTCTACGTGATGCCCCAGGCACATCAGCGACTGGTGTGGAGGGTGACCCTGCGTCCCGATCCACCACAGGCGTAGGTCCTACCACTGTCTGGCCCCTCAGTGCAGGTGTCGCAGACAGAGGAGTGCCCACATCAGAATAACTCACCCCTGATTTATGGACCTGATGCACATCCAACTCGACTTGGCCGTCAGAGTGGTCATCTGGGCTGGACTCATTGCCAGCCAAAGACAAGATGGTCTGTAGCACATGTGGGTTCTCGTGGTCTATCACCCCACAACCCCCACTTGTGCCAGGTTGGGGTTGTGATGACAACCCTGTGCCTGGCATGACAACACCATCCTCTTGCTCCATTGCGTCATCATCTGAAAAGTTGAGAGAAAAAAACATTAGTACACATGTTAGAAGCACATAACACACACACACATAGACATCACACAGACAGCCAACACATGAAGCAGACATGTCACACACAAAATAGAACCTGCCATGCATGCCTGGTCAATTTGATATTGCATCAGTGAGTAGGCACGTAGAACGGTATTACATTGTTCAGAAGCGGGTTGATGCAGTGCAGAACATGTGTACGTTACTCATTATCTACATGAACAAGTACATCATGATGTGCATCAAAACACGTGAAGGCAGTGGAAGGGCAAGTTCAGGCATCACGTGGAATATGCATTCAATGGGTTGCATGGCTGCAAGCAAACCCCCTCCCCCGAGTGAAAATGTAGGAATGCCTTGCATGGTAGCAAAAGGGTGACCAGAGACCTGTCTATTGGCAGACAGTGTTGATTAGCATCAATGGCATCATCTGAGTCAACTGACAACACAGCAGATGATGATGGGACAGTAAGTAGGACACATGACGAACCCTCAGAGGTACACCCATGTGTGCAAAAGGCACTACACCAGTTGGACAGAGTCACTGGGCCTGAAACTGGGGGAGGACTGTGCCCCACACAGACTGTAACACCCTAAACATGTGTGTGATGCAGGACTGGGCCAGTGTGGGCATGGGATGGCTGAAGATATGCTATGAAATGTTGCTCATCCTGGACACGTACAATGATCATCCAGTCAAGGACACATAGGGGCATGCATGGAATGTACATGGATCATGAATGGGCACTCATGTCCCTGCGGAGCATCTAGTAGCACATATGAGGTCAAAACAGAGCAAATCGTCCCCACATTAGGGTCATGACAAAGTTTTATAGTATATAAAGGAAAACATAACTGCTTAATATTTAACGTAGAAAAATGGTGTAACACAACTAGATTAATTCATTAGCACATTATTTATATTATATAAAAATATTTCATTCTCTTTAAAAACTGTGGTACAAAATACACAGTCATTAGAAAAACCCTAAACCCAGGTTTGTTAACAAGACAATTACAAACAATACACAAATGCAAAATGAAAAAACAACCAATTTACATCAAAACAACATTTAACATACAAAATAACACATGCAAAATTCATTTGTTGCATTTAGATATAACCCAACCTGTTTCTGTCTGTTGACAAACAATCGTCCCTTCCAGTCCTGGTGGGTGTAGATCTTAACATGATCCTCAATGCAATCTATAAAAAACATATAGACATTTCAAAAATTGTGTATGCGCACCACTTTTCCATAAATTTCCATCAACATTTCAAAACTAAGGCACCCTGAGTTAGTAAAGCACCCTATATATAATTCCCATTGGGGAATCCAATAGCACCAAAATATCTGCTATAAAAAAGTATACCTTGAAATCCTCGTATTCCAAAGCTTCAAATGTACCCAAGTACACAATAACATCTACAGCCGTAAATTCAGCCGCCTTTTTGGTTAATCCTATTTAAATGGATATTGGGTAGAGAACACACTGTGTAGGGGAAAGAAAAAACAGAACACACCACTGTGTCACACTCTAATCCACATAGAAAACTAATGCATGTGTGTGGGGCGCTAAAACATCAAACGCATTGCACGTACCTCCCAAAAGGAAAACAGGCCGAATGTATTCCAACAGCTGAATACTCCTTACGGTAAATACACAGGTCCTCACAAAATAGGCCCAGGTGCACAGGTCTTTAATTTACTTAAACCGTATTTCCAAGGAACACCTACAAGTAGAATTTAAAAACAAGAACAAGAGGAAATGCTCAGGGGGAGAGGCTCAAAAAATGCATTCTCCAACAACCCATTCTAAGAGAGCGATGTTTAAATGTCATATAGCCACATATATACGTAGTCCATTATGCGACCATGCAACAATATCACTATGAGTTCTCATCCCACATCCATATGGTATAAATATATACGTCTATGAACACGGTGTCCACAAAGTTCTTAAATATTAATCTGCATGTATCTAAGGAGAGTCGCAATCAACCTACCCGACGTGCGTATGCAGCCATGGGACACTGGCAACCAAATCCCCGGTTCAACCACTGCCGCACTGTGATCGTAATCCACTTTCAAACGCCAGTGAGCCCCGCATTAGAGTAGCTTTTACCCACAAACCTCTGCGACATGTATAGTAAACACTAAAAAGGGGCTCACGAGTGAGTTTGCAGTCGTACTTCAAAAATGGCCAAAACCACCCCCGTAGTTAGACAAAGAACAATGGAACACCATATAGTCACGGTATACATGGAAAGAAATGACAACAAATAGACATGGGAGATCAAGAAAGGTGCATAATTATTTGGACCATGGCAAACAAACCAGGCCAAATAGACACAAAACACCAAATAAGGTGCATGATTGTTGGGACCACGGCAGACGGACCAAGCCAAATAGACATAAGAGACCCAATAAGGTGCATTATTGTTGGGACCACGGCAAACGGACCAAGCGAGTGCTGCTAAAAGGAGGGGGGACCAGAAAAACGTGTGCGCAGCATCAAATCTGGGTAAACAAACCCATAGTAGACCAAGATAAAAACCTAAAAAGCTTTGAGTGCTGCAGGGGATAAAGGAGTGCATAGCTGTATACAATCACAATTTTCCACTATCAGGCAAAAAAAACCATCAGCAAAAAGTATACAAAAATGGGTACCCATATTGACTCGGATGATTGAAAGGACATAGGAAAATCATACAAGGCCAGAAACAACTACACCTACATCTCTACATTCCCCTGACATTATGCCATTCCACATCTTCATTGAGCCCGACCAAATGGCTGCGGGTTCTAAATATCAGTTTTTGTTCCAAGGTGACTAATCTTTGATCAACAACTTCTTTGTTGGGTCCATTTACCCGCTTAAGAATCACCCACCTTAAATCTTCATGGGTGTGGCCCTTATCTATGAAATGTTTCACCATGGGCGCCTGTAGAGTCTTGGCCTTGATACAGCTCCTATGGCTCAATCATCCGAGTCTTACATTTGCGGTTTGTCTTGCCTATGTAACACAGACCGCATGGGCAGGTTATCATGTAAACCACATTTGTGCTATTACAATTACAGAATTCAGTAATATTCCAGGTATTCTCCAGGCCTATGTCCACCTCTTTCACAGCTGACGTGAAATGACACATAATACAACCTCCACACGGATGGTCACCAACAACAGGGGGGAGGCCCCATAAAGTGGTTTGTTTGACTGGCTGTCGATTCTTCTCTCTAATGTCATTCCTAATAAGAATGTTTCTCAAGTTTTGGCTTCTCTTAAAAGCCACCAAAGGAGTACCCATCTCTTTGTTATATACTTTCTTCCAGTTCTTATAAAACACATTCTTAATTTTATAGGAAAGGTTGGAAAAAGTATTTACAAAAACCAGATTGTTGTCTCTCTTGTTCTCTTTAGGTATCGATCTAGCAGTGCCTCGCGATTGTTGTTGTACGCCCTCTTAACTGATTGTTTAACAAGGCTTTCAGGATACCCTTGAGCAACCAATTTGTTATGAAGTGTGTTGGCTCTTTCCACATAGTGTTCTTTAAGACTGCTGTTGCATTTCAGTCGTAGAAATTGGCTGAAAGGTAAATTGCGTCTAATGTGTTGCGCATGATGACTAGAAAAATGAAGGAGCGCATTGTGGTCTGTCACTTTACTATAGGGTTTTACTCGCAACACCCCTGCTTGGTGGAGGATGTGCCATGTGCCATCTGCACAGTCCAAGTGAGACACCCTGCATGAAGGGCAGAGGATGTACCCCACTGCATGTGTCTGTGAGGTTGGCTGGTGGAAGTTAGCATGTACACAGGAGGCTTGTACAGGCCATTGCAGTAGGCCAAAATGATGCACACCAGTGCAATGGTGTAATTGGGGTGCAGGGAGGGTGGAGGGGCAATGGGGCATGCCTATGTGGAGTACCCGCATGCAGGCAGAGGACACATGCATGTCAGTCATGCAATGACATAGTCCCAGTGGTGAGAGGAAAGACACCCCTGGGTACATGCAGAAGGGCCAGTGAGCTGGACCATGGACCGGAGGGGCATCTGGGTGACTAGCATGTGAGTATGGTGCAAGTGTGGTGATGAGGACAGTCCCCGTCTGCTCTACATGTCCACCATCCTGCACAGCATGCACGCATCAGTGAAGCATTGCATGACTAGTACATGAGAACCATCTACACATAGCATGTAGTGGCAGTCAAGCACAACACATCACACAGGCAAATCACACATGGGCTGGTCATACACGCAACTACACTCACTGGACGAGGCATCAAAGTCCTGCATCTCTCCCACTCCTTCAAATGATTCTTCTGGTATGAACTCTGCAACGAGTGTCTCGTGCGGAGTGCGGTCATTCTCCTCAGGTGGTGGCCCACCGCCAGTCACCAGAGTCATGTTGTAATTTGAGGCACGCTTGGCCTTAGCGCTGCGTTTGAGGTCATCCCAATGCTTCTTGCACTCGGCACCTGTATGAACCTCATGGCCGAATGCACTCACATTATCCGCGACATGCTTACAGTGGGTATTCTGATGGGCAGCCGTAGCTTTACAATTCGCCCCAATAGCATGTCACGGCTGTGGGCCCACACGTAGTCCACAAGGGAGGCCAGTTCCTGCGCACAGAAAGGCTTCTTCCTTGACGTGCAGGAGGCCGAGGCTGTGTCTTGGGTCCCAGTCTGTGCTGCAGATGCAACCTTCCTCCTCTTGGATAGTGGCGCAGACTAAGGTTGGCGAATGCCACCCTGATCAGTATGGCCAGTGGCACCGGTGGATTGAAACAAGGGAGTGGCAGGTGGAAGGATGACCGAAGGCCTAACTTGCATCAGTGGCTGCTGGGTGCCCTGGAATGGACCCTGCGCAGCAACATCCGCTGTGCCAGGGTCATTGACCGCGGCTGTCCTGGTTGGTAGACTCACAACTGGGGTGTTGTTGGCTGCATCTGCCCCAGCACCTGCCAACAACCGGCTGATTGGGGCAGCAGATGACATTACTGCCCCAGGGACACGTGTCTCGGTCAGGGCAGCCCTGCGTGCACCTACGGTGTTCCTCCTGACCTTCTGGAAATCTTACATGGACTCCTCAAGTGCCAACGCAGCCTGCGCTGGCAGACCCTGAGCCTGGATGGTGGTGTCCACAGCTGCACCTGCAGATACCACTACCCTTGGGCCCGTGGCAGTCGATGAAATGGACTGCCGGGTCACACGGGCGCCAGTGCCAGATGCAAGAACTGTATCTCTTGGAGCCACAGGGGGTGGTGGCATGACTGCACCAACATGTGGCACAACATTGCCCCGAGCTGGCGCACCCTTGCCTCTTCCCTCTCTGCAGCCACCCTGGACACCCTGGAGTCCCCCTACTCCCTGGTCACTCTGGCCACATCCCTGACCATGCCCGCCACGAGGAGTATGCCCAGCTGAGGCGCCCCTCACCTTTGGTGGCCTCCCAACCATGGCACAGATGGAGTAGTGCCGGCACAGATTGAGAAGTGCCAATGGGAAGTGTACACGACAATTGTCCTGGGCAATTGGGGTGAAGGGGGTGGGATACAAGATGTTATAAGCACCCCTGCACCTGCAAGGCTGTATGTAACCCCGGTGATGAATTGACGGGTCACACAACGCTCAGGCACCCCAAAACTGCAGTAAAACCGTGCACACACCCCGGTAGCCCACGTGTGTGGAATTAACCTCCCGCAGTACGCGGTGGCACCCAGGGACACGAAAAACACGTACACGTGGGACACGCAGGCTACTATGACCTTGAAAATGGGTACACGATACACAGGGGCACCCGCAGTGGGAAAAATAGTGTGCGCAACTCACCGTCAGACTAGCGTGATAATGAAAAACACGCATAGCAATACCCCCGCCAAAAGAAGAGATACGTCTTTGATCCGCTGTGAAGTAGTGATGGTGCGCGAAACAACACGAAGTAGCAACACACATGTCGGTCTCCATGAAAGGCACGTACAGCGAACTGCCGGGACCCGCTCACCTTTGACCCGTGCTGAGGGAAACGGCCACGTGCGTCACGTCACTTACGCGCGTAGGCCCTTTCCTCGGATTACATGCATTAACACGCAGACGTGCTGTTTTTTCACGTGCTGCATCACTATGCACCCATCACGAGGAAAACGCCCGCGTGTAACGTCACAGACGCGCTTACGCACTAATGGCCTTTCCTCGAATTTCACGCTGATGTGCACTTTTTTCATGTGCCAAATCACTCCGTATCAAACTGGCAATGCGACAACACACAGAAGACCACGCTCCTGCCCAAAAGGCCATTTTCCTGGTCACCAGACCCCCGTGCATGCTCCCACCTGCCATCTGCTGCGGCCTGCCCGCTTCCCACGTGCCCTGCTATTTGGTGCCTGCACTTCAGCCATATGCAGGGGTCCAGTTGCTGTGTCCACCCCTGCTGGAACAGAAGACGCCCAACTGGGATACCATCATTCCACAGCCCAGCACCAGGAGACAGTTG